>NC_081575.1:53722934-53743665 GCF_022355385.1 Mustela nigripes | reverse complement strand
ATTCCATCTGCAAATAGTGAATGTTTGGCTTCTTCCTTGCCAATTTGGATGTTTTTTATTTCTTTTTTTGTTGTCTGATTTAAGTATTTAAGTATTTAAGTATTAAGTATTTAAGGGGTTTCCAATTTTTTTTTCTTGTGCTTGACTTCAAGTTTCATAGCACTGCAGTAAGAAAATAATCATGTTATAATCTCAATCCTTTTGCACTTGATAAGCCCTTATTTGTTACCTAGAACATGATCTATTCTGAAGATCCCATGTGCACAGTACTGGCCACAGTACTATCAAACATAAAGTCAACCACAAGAGAAAATTTGGAAAGACCACAAATATATGGATGTTAGACAACATGCTACTAAGTAATGGATGAGTCAATGATGCAAAAAAAAGGTGTACTAAGAGAGAAGTATATAGCAATATGAGCCTGACTCAAGAAGGAAGAAAAATCTCAAGTAAATAACCCTAGTTGCGTCTGAAAGATATAGAAAAAGAACAAATGAACCCTAAAAGCCAGCACAAGGAATAAAAACAAAGAAAAAACAACAAAACAACTACAACAATAACAACAAAAAGAGAACCAAAAAAACCCCCAGTAAAACAGATCAATGATACCATGAGCTGGTTCTTTCAAAACATTGATAAAATTGATAAATTCCTATCCAGACTTATTTAAAAGAAAACATTAAAACCCATAACTATATGAGCAGCTAATCTTTGACAAAACAAGTAAGAATATCCCATGGGAGGGAAGATGGAGAGGAGAAAGGAGTTGAGGGAAATTAGAAGGGGAGGTGAACCATGAGAGACTAGACTCTGAAAAGGGTTTTGAAGGGGCGTGGCGTGGGAGGTTGGGGGAACCAGGTGGTGGGTATTAGGGAGGGCACCCATTGCATGGAGCACTGGGTGTGATACAAAAACAATGAATACTATTACCACTGGGGAAAAAAAAAAGAGAATATCCCATGGGAAAAAGTCTGTTTAACAAATGGTGTTGGCAACATGTAGAAGAATGAAACTGGGCTACTTTCTTACACAAAAACAAAAATAGAACCTAAATACAACACTAGAAACTATCAAAATCCTAGAGGAGAAAACAGGCAGCAACCTCAGCTATAGCAAATTCTTACTAGAGACATTCTCCAGGGCAAGGGAAACAAAAGCAAAAAATTAAAATTTCTGCATAGTGAAGAAAATAATCAATGAAACAAAAAGCTAACTGATGGAATGGGAGAAGATATTTACAAATGGCATATCAGATAAAGTGCTACATCCAGAACATATAAAGAACTTGTCAAAATTAACACCCCCAAAATAAACAATCCATTTAAGAAATTGGCAGAAGACATGAGCAGACATTTATCCAAAGAAAACATACAAATGGCTAACAGACATATGAAAAAATATTCAAAATCACTCATCATCAGGGAAATACAAAACAAATCCACATACTACCTCACACTGGTTAGAATGACTAAAATTAACAAATTAGGAAACAACAGATGCTGGAAAGGATGTGGAGAAAGAATGCTCTTGGGGCGCCTGGGTGGCTCAGTGGGTTAAGCCTCTGCCTTTGGCTGGGGTCATAATCCCAGGGACCTGGGATTGAGCCTTGCATTGAGCTCTCTGCTCAGCAGGAAGCCAGCTTCTTCCTCTCTTGCATACTTGTGATCTCTGCCTGTCAAATAAATAAATAAAATCTTTCAAAAAAAAAAAAAATAAAGAATGCTCTTGTACTGTGGGTGGAAATGCAAACTGGTACACCAACTCTGGAAAACAGTATGGTATTTCCTAAAAAAAAAAAAAAAAAAAAACTATTGTATGACCAAGAAATTGCACTACTAGGTATTTATCCAAAGGATACAAAATTACTGATTCAAAGGGATACATGTATCCTAATGTTTGTAGCAGCACTATCAACAACAGCTAAATTATGGAAGGAGACCAAATGTCCATCAATAGACAATAGATGAATGGATAAAAAAGATGTGGTACATATACAATGGAATAAAAACATGGATGGAACTAGAGTATATTATGCTAATTTGTCAGAGAAAGACATATATCATAGGATTTCACTCCTATGTGAAATTTAAGAAACAAAGCAGATAAACATAGGGGAAAGATGGGAAAATAAAACAAGATAAAAACAGAGAGGAAGGCAAAACATAAGAGACTCTTAACTATAGAGAACAAACTGAAAGATGTTGGATGGGAGGTCATAGGGGAATGGTCTAAATGGGCGATGGGCATTAAGGAAGGCACTTGTTATGATGAGCACTGGGTGTTATATGCAAGTGTTGAATCACTAATTTCTACTCCTGAAACCAATATACCCTATATGTTATGGAAGTTGAATTTAAATAATAAAAAGTATAAATAAATCATAGACGAGAAATACCACAGAACTAAAATAAGATAATATGATTAAAAACTACATCAAAACTTTGACAACCTGAAAGAAATGATAAATTTCTAGAAACATGTTACCAAACTGAAATAAATTTATCCATTTTTTACAATTTGCACAAATTGATATATAATTTTTATTAATATTCTCTTATAATGGCTTATATTACTATGGTATTAGTTATTTCTCTTCTCTCATTTGTGATTTTATATATTTGGGTCTTTTTTCTCTTTCATTTTTGATAAGTCTGGCTAGGGATTAATCAATTTTTTTTCAAAAAACTAGTTCTTATTTTATTGATCTTTTTATTTTGTTTCTATATCATTTATAGAAAAATGATATAGAAATGAAATTTCGTAATGGTTTTCATAAAAATGAAAACCAGCAAAGAAAGTTAAACAGTAATAAAAAATAAACAGTAATAAAAAATAAACAGTAATAAAAAATATCTCCCAACAAATAAAATTCAGGAAGATGATTTCACAGGTGTATTTTACCAAATGTTTAAGTAAGAATTAATACTTCTCAAGCTGTTCCAAAAAGTAGGAAAAATGGAAAATTTCCAAATTCATTCTATGAGGTCAGGATTACCCTGATACCAAACCAGATGAAGACTCCACTAAAAACAAAAACTACAGACCAATATTCTGATGAACATGGATGTAAAATTCTCATAAATACTAGCAAATTAAATTCAATGATACCTAAAAGAATTGTTCACCAAGATCAAGTGGTATTTATTCTTGTGCTTCAAGTGTGTTTCAATATTCAAAAATCAGTCAATGTGCTACACTACATTAATAAAATAAATGAACCATATGATCCTTGCAATAGATGCAGGAAAAGCATTAGACAAAGTACAGAAGCTATTCATGATAAAAATCCCTCAACGAAGCAGGCTTAAAAGGAGCATAAATCAGCATAACAAATGCCATAGATTAAAAGTCAGGAGCTAATTTCATCCTCAATGGGGAAAAACTGGAGCTTTGCATCCAGTCAGGAACAAGACAGGGATGTCAACACCACTGCTATTGGAAGTCCTACTCCCAGCAGATTCTTCCTTGCTGATTTTGATGCCTTATTTCTTTTTTATTAAGAAATAAAAGGCATCAAAATCAGCAATGAAGAAGAAGGCAAATTTTCACTATTTGCAGATGAAGTATTAGCACCCAAAATATATAAAGAACTTATGAAACTCAACATCCCAAAACCAAATAAGATATGGTCCATATACACTATGGAGTATTATGCCTCCATCAGAAAGGACAAATACCCAACTTTTGTAGCAACATGGATGGGACTGAAAGAGAGTATGCTGAGTTAAAATATTTAAGTCAAGCAGAGAGCGTCAATTATCATATGGTTTCACTTATTTGTGAGCATAACAAAAAGCATGGAGGACATGGGGAGTTAGAAAGAAGGGAGTTGGGAGAAGGGAGTTGGGGGAAATTTGAAGGGGAGGTGAATCATGAGAGACTATGGACTATCTGAGGGGATTGAAGTGGCTGGGGGGGGGTGGGAGGTCATGGTACCAGGTGGTGGGTATTATAGAGGGCACGGATTGCATGGAGCACTGGGTGTGTTGAAAAAATAATGAATACTGTTATGCTGAAAATAAATAAACTAATTTTTAAAAATGGGCAGACGACAGGAATAGACATTTTTTTTCCAAAGAAGACATCCAGATAGCCTATAGACACATGAAAAGATGCTCAACATAACTCAACACTAGGGAAATACAAATGAAAACTACAATGAGATATTTCCTCACACCTATTAAGTATGTCAAAAGTCAGCAACACAAGAAACAATAGATATTGGTGAGGATGTGGAGAAAGGGGAACCTCATATTGCTGGTGGGAAAGCAAATTATTGCAGCTACTCTGGAAAGCAGTATGGAGGTTTCTCAAAAAGTTAAAAAAAACAGAACTACCCTATGATCCAGAAATAGCACTATGAGGTGTTGATCTCAGGGTCCTGGGATCGAGGCCGGCATCGGGCTCTCTGCTCAGCAGAGAGCCTGCTTCCCTCTCTCTCTCTCTGCCTACTTGTGAACTCTCTCTGTCAAATAAATAAATAAAATCTTTAATAAATAAATAAATATATTGTAAAGCCTCAAACTTAAAAAGTACTATTGTCTCGCCTTATAATCATTTTGTTCATTCTAAATTCTAATTTCCATTCCTAAATTTAGAAGAAATGAGAAAATTCACAGCACATTAAAATTCAAGTTTTCATATCTTTCAAGCACTTTCCTACACTGTAGCATTTTCACATTAACTCAGTAAGATTGTGTTTAGAATTTGTTGGCAAAAGTTGGGAAAAATATAAACCAAACCAGGTACAGTCTAGAATGTACGTTATTTTGTCCAGCCAAAATCTGCAAGCACATTTAGTGTATATATATTTTTGGTTACTGTGTAGCAATTCAAATGTCAACATCTCTTTTTTAAATTTATTTTTAAAGGTTTTATTTATTTATTCCACAGACAGAGATAGGCAGAAAGGCAGGCAGAGAGGGAAGCAGGCTTCCTGCTGAGCAGAGAGCCTGATGCAGGGCTCAACCCCAGGACCCTTGGATCATGAGCTGAAGGCAGAGGCTTTAACCCACTGAGCCACCCAGGTGCCCCAAAAGTCACATCTCTTACAATTTTCAATAATTATGAACTAACTTGGTTTCCTGCAAGAACTGAGAAGTGGGCTTAAAATAAATATACAGTTTAGATTTCCAGTCTGTGAATCTTCATTCCATTTGAAAGTAGCAATGATGATTTACACACCAAAATGGGCCTTTTTATCTTATTGCATATTAGCTTTTATCCATTGTGCCAAGGTTCTCTCCCTTTTTAATTTAAGATTTTATTTATCTTTGAGATAATACTAATATTTTAAAAGTTATCTTTATGTGAGAGAGAGAGAGAAGACCAAGAACAAGTGTGCGGAGAGGCAGAGGGAGAAAGCAGAAACCCCATTGAGCAAGAAGTTTGATGCAGGACTAAATCCCAGGACCCTGGGGTCATGACCTCAGCTGAAGGCAGAGGCTTAACTGACTGAGCCACCCAGATGTCCCTCCCAGACTCTCTCCTTTACCATTTTATTTATAAGCCTAGTTTCTCTTTGATGCACACACACATAGCATGCATTAATTTTTCATGGAGTTATTTGTATCTCTTTATTTCTACAATGTGGGAAGGACTAAAAATAGTGATCCTGTATATTATAACTTTGTGGTAAAATGCACCTAGTGTGCATGTTCTTTTTAAATTTTTTTAGTCATTTGCTGTTTTTGTGGGGTTTTCTTCTTCTACTTAACTAATGTAAACTTCAAATTTTTCATGTGCTTCAAAAATTGAACTTATGTATTAAATTCAAACATCTGTGTTTAACAATTTTTCATTTCTAATCAAGACTCAGTAGAGTCATCCAATTTCAGAATGGAAAAAAAAAAGATGTTTTATAGTAAATGGAATTCTATGCTTTGGTACATGAATTCACTATACATTTGACATTGACTCAATGAATGACTTTTTACAAATGACTTAAGTTTTCTTTGTATCTTTCTCAGTAAAACAGAGATTATAACATATATCTCACAGAATGACCTTGAGGAATAACGTAGTTTATGTTCCATCAGATACAAATGAAATATTTTACAACCAAGTTGCAAGTAAAGTTGAACATTTTTTATTCACAAACTATTGTGATGAAGTGAAAAATAGCTGATTTTCCTAAAATACTATTTTTGTATCTGTTTATTTTGGATGAAGACTGATATTTCTATTTTTCTCATTCATCAATATTTATACAACAAGGCTTGACGATGAACAGCATCTTCAAAAATACTCATTATTGCTTAACTGAGTAAACACAAATAGAATAGTTATGTTATTCATTAATTAGGCAAACATTTGTTTAGTATTTATCATGTGCACAGCAATTCTCCCAGTATTACAGAAATTTGATAAGATAACCATAACTATATGGATACAATTCTTACACAGGTTACTAATTTACTATCTAATTGTGAAATCCAATTCAGATATTTCTGAAATGCACGAAAGCACGAAGACTGAAGAAGAGGAACATGAGGACGCTCTGGATTAATCGAATTACAGCTGCCTCCCAGGAACATGGCCTGAAGTACCCAGCATTCATTGTCAATTTAATTAAGTGCCAGGTGGAGCTCAACAGGAAAGTACTTGCTGATCTAGCCATCTATGAACCAAAGACTTTTAAATCTTTGGCTGCATTGGCCAAAACAAGGGGAGAAGAAGGATTTGCTGCTGCCCTGGGGGATGGGAAAGAACCCGAAGGCATATTTTCCAGAGTGGTGCAGTATCACTGAGGGGGACTCCAGCACTGTCTGCGTCTTAGGAAGTCGTCTTTTCCCATCACAGTAATCCAAGTAGGGGCTAAGAATTATTTGTCACAAGTGTGTTTTTATCACCAGTTACTCATTTACATTTTAACAATAGGGGTAAGAGGCCTCTTTTCCCCTCACTGGGACAGATCTAGAAATCGTACAAATAAATTGTACAAATAATGTTCGTGTGGTATTCAGAAAAATGCTTTTTTAAAGTATTTGAATATAGTCGACACAATGAATTCCAATGCAAATATTAGTTGATTCAACATTTCTGTCTTATGCAGTTCTTTCATTGCAAAGATAGCTTTTATCCATTGTTCCAAGGCTCTTGATGCCAGGACTCTGGGATCATGGCTTGAACCAAAGGCAGGAAGGCAGTCGTTTATCCAACTGAGCGACCCAGGCACCCCAATGAACTAATATTTGAAAGAATGAAATAAAAAAAATCACTAACTTGGGGCACCTGGGTGGCACAGATGGTTAAGCAGCCAGCTCCTGATCTCAGTTCAGAACATGTTCTCAGGGCCCTGGGATCAAGCCCTATGTTGGGCTCCATGCTCAGCAGGGAGTCTGTTTGAGGACTTCTTGCCCTCTTTGTGTGCATATGGCCCTTTTTTTTCACTACATCTATATCTTTGGAGTAAATACTCAGTAGTGCAATTGCAGGTCATAGGGTAGTTCTATTTTTAACTTTTAAAGGAATCTCCACACAATTTTCCTACGTGGCTATACCAATGTACATTCCCACCAAGAGTATCAGAGGATTCCCCTTTCCCACATCTTCAACATTTATTGTTTCTTGCCTTGTTAATTTTTCCATTCTAACTGGTGTCTGGTGGTATCTCAATGTGGTTTTGCTTTGAATCTCCCTGGTGGCTAATGACATTGAACATTTTTTTCATGTGTATGTTAGCTATATGACTCTTAGCCATGTGTCTGTCAGCTATGTGTCTTTTCACTGGAGAAGTGTCCACTCATGTCTTCTGTCCATTTCTTGATGTGATTATCTGTTTTGTGTGTGTTGAATTTGAGAAGTTCTTTATAGTCCTTTGTCCATAATATCACTTGTGAATTTCTCCCATTCTGTGTGTTGTCGCTTTGTTTTGTTGACTGTTTCCTTTGCTATGCAGAAAGGTTTTTTTTTATTTTATTTTATTTTTTTAATGGTGGAAGATGAGGTTAGGAGAATTTTTTTTTAAGATTTTTTTAATTTATTTGACAGAGACCACAAGTAGGCAGAGAGAGAGAGAAGCAGGCTCCCTGCTGAGCAAAGAGCCGGGACTCGATCCCAGGATCCGGAGATGACCTGAGCCGAAGTCAGTGGCTTACCCCACTGAGCCAAGTTTTTATTTTTGATGAAGCCTCAAAAGTTCATTTTCACTTTTTCCCCCTTGCCTTTGAGACACGTCTTGAAAGAAGTTGCTGTGGCCAATGTCGAAGAGGTTACTGCCTATGTTCTACTCTAAGATTTAGATGGATTCTTTTCTCACATTGAGGTCTTTCATCCATTTTAAATTTATCTTTGTTTATGGTGTAAGAGAATGGTCAAGTTTCACTCTCGCATACGTAGCTGTCTAATTTTCCCAGCACAATTTACTGATGAGACTGTCATTTTTCCACCATTTTCCTCCTTTGTCGAAGATTATTTGACCATAGAGTTGTGGGTCCATATCTGGGCTCTCTACTCTGTTCCATTGGTCTGTGTTTCTCTTTGTGCTGTCTTGGTGACAACTCTGTAACATAGCTTGAAATCAGGCAACATGATCATCCCAGCTTTGTTTTTCTTTGTTAACATTTCTTAGGAGATTCGTGGAATTTTTTGGTTCCATACACATTTTGGGTTTGTTCCAGCGCTTTGAAAAATGGCATTAAAATTACAGATTAAAATTACAGATTTCTCTGGGTAGCATATTTTTCCAATCCACGAGGATGGAATGTTTTTCCATCTTGTAGAGTCTTCAGTTTCTTTCAGGAGTGTTCTATAGTTCCTTGAGTAGAGATCCTTTACCTCTTTGGTTAGGTTTATTCCAAGGTATCTTATGGTTCTATTGTCAATGGATTTGATTCTCTTATTTCCCTTTCTATAGTTTCATTGATAGTGTATATGAAAACAATTGATTTCTGTACTATGGTCAACAATAGTGCTGAGAGTGGCCATCCTTGCTGTGTACCTGATCTTAAGGGATAGATTCTCAGCTTTTCCCCATTGAGAATGTGGATTTTTCATAGATGGATTTTATGAAGTTGTGTAATGTTCCTTGTATCCCTTTACTCTGAAGAGTTTTAATCAGCAAAGGATGCTGTATTCGTCAAATGCTTTTTCTGCATCAATTTTGAGGACAACGTTGTTTCTTGTGTCTTCTCTTATTTATGTGTTCTATCACATTGATTGATTTGTGAATCTTGAACCATCCTTGCATCCCAGGGATAAATTCCACCTGGTCATGGTGGATAATCTTTTTAATGTACTGTTGGATCCTATTAGCTAGGATCTTGAGAATCTTGGCATCCATATTCACCAGGGATATTGGTCTGTAATTCCCCTTTTTGATGGGGTTTTTGCCTGGTTTGGGGATCAAGGTGATGCTGGCCACATAGAAAGAATCTGAGTGTTTTCCTCCTCCTCTTTCTAGAAGAATAGGTATTATTTCTTCTTTGAAAGTTTGATAGAATTCCCCGGGGAATCCATCCAGTCCTGGACTCTTGTTTTTTGGGAAGTTTTTGATCACCACTTCGATCTCGTTACTGGTTATTGGTCTTTGCTTTAGACCAGTCAGTTTCTTCCTGATTTAATTTTGGGAGTTTATAGGTTTCTAAGAATGCATCCACTTCTGGGTTAATTTATTGGCATACAACTGTTGGTAATAATTTCTGATGATTTGTTTCTATTTCCATGGTGTTAGTCATGATTTCTCTCCTTTCATTCATAATTTTATTTTGGTCTTTGCTCTTTTCTTTTTGAGTAAGTCTAGCCAGTCATTTATCAATCTTATTAATCCTTTCAAAGAACCAACTTCTAGTTTCTTTGATGCGTTCTACTGAATATCTAGTTTCTAATTCACTGATCTCTGCTCTTACCATATTTCCCTTATTGTGCATGGAGCAGGTTTAATTTGTTATCGATTCTCCAGTCCTTTAAGGTATAAAGATAGTTTATTTATTTGGCATTTTTCTATTTTTTTGAGGCTTGGATGGCTATGCATTTCCCCCTTAGGACCACCTTTGCTGTATCCCATAGGTTTTGGACTAATGTGTATTCATTCTCATTGATTTCCATGAAGTGTTGAAGTTGTTCTTTGATTTTCTGGTTGATCCAAACATTCTTGAGCAGGATGGCCTTTAGTTTCCAAGTGTTTGAATTTCTCTCAAACTTTTTCTTATGATTGAGATCCAGTTTCCAGTGGAATGTTCTATATATATCTATGAGGTCCATTTGGTCCAGGGTGTCATTCAAAGTTGTTTCTTTGTTGATCTGTTTATTGCTTAGAGTGCTCTGTTAAGATCCCCTACAATTAACATATTCTTATCAATACTTATCTGTTTTTTGATTAACAGTTGGCTTATGTAGTTGGCTCTTTTTGGGGGCAGAGATATTTACAATTGTTAGATCTTGCTGGATAGAACCTTTAAGAATGATATAGTGGGGTGTCTGGTTGGCTCAGTTGGTTGAGTGACTGCCTTCAGCTCAGGTCATGATCCAGGAGTCCCAGGATCATGTTGCACATTAGGGTCCCAGCTCCATGGGGTCTTGTCCTCCCTCTCACTTTCTCCCCTCTCATGTTCTCTGTCACTTTCTCTCTCTCTAAAATATATGGAAAAGCAGTGATGGGAATGGAAAATCACCATTAGGATAATTGTTTCAGGCAAGATCTGCAGATAGAATGTGATGCTAGTAGATGAAACAATAAGGAGAAAAGTTATTTATAAAGCCTCTAAATAGGTCTCTATAAACATTGACTTACTGTAGTAATTTTAGTATATGTTTACAAAAAATTTGATGCACCCCTTTCTAAGAGGTGGATTTTAATTCCCTTGCCCTTGAGTGTGGGGTGAATTTTACTTTCCTTCACTTTCAGTGACTTGCCTGTAATGAGAGAGTACGGAAAGGAGATGCCTGGCACATATCCCCTTAATCATATTATCAAGGTTAATATTATCAGGGCTAAGTCATGTTGATATTTAGCCTATGGCAAGACCATGATAGTACTAACAACTGGAAATACTGGGGTTTATGAAGTTCCTGGAGCCGTGTTAGTTGTTTTATGCATGCTAACTCATTTAAGTCTTGTACCATCATGTGAAGTAGGCACTATCATTTGTCTAATAGTATAGATGGTGAAAATGCACATAGGGATTAAGTAACTTACTTACCATTCAATATCTGTGTGACCTGAGGGTAAAGATTTGAAGCTAGTTAATGTTTATCATTGTACTATCCTTATTCTCCTATAAAGAATAAGGGAGGGGTGGGATACAAATAGCCTAGCAAATTTAAAAATGCTTATAATGAAATGTGTGTAGGCAAACACATGGTCCAACTAGTTTTATTCATTCCCTATTTTGATCCTGCATTACAAAATAATCTTATTTCTGCCCTCTCATCTTTATGGGGCTCAAGGTTTTGCTATAAGATGTAATCAGGTACAATGATTTCTACCAGGTATAATAGCTTTCTAGTTCCAAGAGACTAAAATGTATTTAGCTATCATAAAACAGTTTCCACAGAATGACAATTCAATGTTCCTGTTCCATATTGAGAATTGACACTACAGATAAAGGGTTGGTACCCAAGATCTATAAAGAACTTCTCTAACTCAACACCCCCTCAATAATAATAATAATAATCAACAATAATAATCCAGTCAAAACTGGGAAGAAGACATGAACAGACATATGAATGGCTAACAGACACATGAAAAAATGTTCAATATCATTAGCCATCTGGGAAATCAAAATCAAAACTGCATTGCGATCTCACCTTACAGCAGTTAGAATGGCAAAATAGTTAATGAGGCAAGAAGCAACAAATGTTGGAAAGGATGTGAAGTAAGTGAAACATAAGGAATAGCATAGAAGATATTAGGAGAAGGAAAGAAAAATGAAGGGGCATATCAGAGAGGGAGATGAACCATGAGAGACTATGGACTCCAGGAAACAAACTGAGGGTTTTCAGGGGGTGGGGGATGGGTGAGCCCAGTGATGTGTAGTAAGGATGGCATGTATTTCATGGAGGACTGGGTGGTATATGCAAACAATGAATCATGGAACACCACATGTAAAACTAATGATGTACTATATGGTGACTAACACAACATAATAAAATACAGATAAATAAAAAATAAATAAAATATGCATCTTGAGAAAAATTTCTTTTCTACCTCTTATTTACATTTGCATCATGTCATATACATCATTTCAGAAAAGATTGCCCCTTCACCTACAAGCATGAGATCCTTATATGTCAGCCTTTAAATCAGGAAAGAGAAAGGTGCACAAAAGGAGGTCTCTTCACATACCTGCCTTTTTAAACTAGAGAACAAGCAAAATCTTTTCCATACAATTGGAAACAAGGGTCTCTTATACCACATTTGTTAGAATTGGGTCACAGTTCCATAACTAGGCCAGGTACTGGGTCTCCTTCCTTAGAAAACTTGAATTCACTCAAGCCATACTATTTTAGTGTCTCCTCCAAAATCAGTAAATAAATCTGTTGAGAGCTGGTAGCAAAATCAGTCCTAAAAAATGAGGTATCTTTATAAAATGATGCCTGAAATGTGAAAAAAAAAAAAAAAGGTTAATATAGCTGGTATGAAACTCTAATTACAAGGTTGACCCATGGCTGGTATCTCGGAACCTAAATAGTAAAGCATTTCATACAAAAGCAAAACTTTACCTAAATGAAAAGGGAAATTCACTATGCCTAGAAATTTTGTACAGTCAAGGTGGTTTATGATACTCTTGCTTTCTTTTCTGGGAGTCTGGAATCTTTGTACTTACTAGGTGGAAGGTCAAGCAAGCGTCAATAAAAATCTTGGACACGGAGTTTATAATTAACTTTCTTGATAGATAAAAATTCGTATGTGTTGTAAAATTTTGATAGCAGAAGAATTATGCACATCCTATGTGACTCTACTGGGAAATAACTTTTAGGAACTTCATCTGGTATTCTCTAGAACTTTTCCCATGCACCTTTTCCTTATGTTGACTATCACTTCACTATGATGAATCTTATCTGTGAGTACTGCATGCTGAGTCATAGGAGTCCATTTAGCAACTCATCAAAATTAGGGATGGATTTTGGGGAGCTCCAAAAGAAATACAAATATAAAAGACTGTATTAAAATTAAAAAAAAAAAACCACTCATAAGTTGAATCCTGAGAATATCAGTGAATTCCAAAATGTGGGTGGATGAAAATCTTTCAACTAAACATTGGTGACCTAAGTATTTCCCAAGATTTCATAAGTGGTCTAGAGAATGGCTCATCCCAAAATAAATCTTACCTGTATATGATATCTTTCTTTGAGGGTAAGGGAAGAATAGATGGAAAGGAAGAGGGAAAATTTCAAGTAAGCTCTAAGCCCAGCACAGGAACTGATGTAGGGCTTAATCTCACAACCCTGAGATTATTATCTGAGCCAAAATTAACTGATTAAACCAAGGAGGTGGCACCCTCCCATGTCTGATATCTTGTGGTGATAAATCATTTGAGGCATATATCAAGTTGTCAGACTGCATCTCAAAGAGCTTGTTCAGATCCTGGGAGTAAAGGGCAGCTACAAGGAAACCTAACCAGAGTCCTGACAAGGATCTGAGTCATCAAGATTCAGTTCTTGGCAATAAGTTAGGCAGGAGGGAGAGAGGTTGGAAATGTTAGTTTAGGGAGGGGCATCCATATACTGAAAAATCATGAACTGAAATGTATTGCCCTCTGTGAACCACACTAAAGCCATCTTGGACAAATCTGCCATGATGACTATTCTGTCACCTGAAAAATCCTTAAAAATCTTCTCCTCCCACATTCTTTCCATTTATTTAACCACACCCTTAAGTACATCTTTAGGGTATAACATCCTTGATCTGTCTTGGAGATATGACCATGACACATACCTATTCTGGAACATTCTCCTCTTGCATGGTCCCCCATAATGTAATCCTAGCCTCTAAGGATATAAAAGCAGGTCACAAGGGAGGTGGGATTGGGGAAGATTACTTGACCTGTGAGCTCCAAGACATGCTTCTGTCTGTAAGGCTCCTTAAGAAACCATTTCTCATCAGGTTGGGCTTCTCAGGCTTCATTTTCAGTAGTATGGCTCCTTCAGCCTTTTGAGGTCTTTTTGCATATGCTTCTTTTCATAGAACAGGCCCCAAATTAGGTTGTAGCTATAAAACCCAATGTAACTCTATTTGAAGGAAGGGATTTTAGGGAGATAATTAAGCATAAAAGAGGCCATAAGTGTAGAACTCTAATCCAGTAAGATTGGTGGTCTTACCAGAAGAGGAAAATATACCAGGACTCTATGCACACAGAGGAAAAAGCCATGAGGGCACAGAAAGAGGACAGTCATCTGTAAGCCAAGCAGACAGGTATAACCAAATAAAAATCCTGCCAGCACCTTGATCTTAGAGTTCCAACTTCCATAGCTCTGAGAAGATTATATTTTTTTTTAGTTAAGCCACCCAGTCATTAGTATTTTGTTATGACAGGTATAGCTAAAATGGAATGGAAATAAAATAACTGAAAGCTTTTAATAAAGCTTTTAATAAAGTCAAGAATACCTTATCCAGAAAAGCTGTCATTCAGAATAGAAGGAGAGATAAAGACCTTCTAGGACAAATAGAAAGAAAAAATTTGTGATCACTCAGCCAACCCTGCAAGAAATATGAATGGGGATCCTTTAAGCAAAGAGATAGCCCAAAAGTAGCAAAGACCATAAAAAGAAAAGAGACAATATAAAGAAATAGTGACTTTACAGATACTACAATGGCACTAACTTCATATTTATTTTCAATAATTACTCTGAATGAAAATGGGCTAACTGCTCCAATCAAAGGACACAGGGTTGGGGCACCTGGGTGGCTCAGTGGGCTAAACCTCTGCCTTCACTTCAGGTCATGATCTCAAGGCTCTCAACTCTGCTGGACAGGGAGCCTGCTTCCTCCTCTCTCTGCCTGCCTCTCTGCCTACTTGTGCCTCTGTCTGTCAAATAAATAAATAAAATCTTTAAAAAATAAAGACCCATAGGATATGCTGTCTACAAGGTATTCATTTATACCCAAAGATAGCTCCGAATGTAAAGTGAAGGGGTGTAGAAACATTTTTCATGCTAATGGAAATCAAAAGAAAGCTGAGGTACCTCTTCTTATATCAGCCAAATTGCATTTTAAACCAAAGACAGTAAAAAGAGTTGAAGAAGGACACTATATCATAATTAAAGAGATCACCCAACAAGACCTAATAATTATATTTATGCCCTTAACATGTGAGCAGCAAATTATATAAGCCAATTATAACAAAAATAAAGACATTCATTGATAATAATACCACAAAGTAGCAGACATTAACAACCTACTGACAGCAGTGAGCAGATCATCTAAGCAGAAGATCAACAAGGAAACAGGGTTTTGAATACACACTGGACAAGATGGACTTTAGAAATATATTCAGAACATTCAATCCTTAAACAATGGAATACACATTATTCTCATGTTCATGTGGAACATTCTCCAGAATAGACCACATATTGGGTCACAAATCAGGTCTTAAACAGAAGTGAAAGAATGGGATTATTCCCTGCATATTTTCAGACCACAGTGATTTGACATGTGAACTCCATCACAGGAGGAAATTTGGAAGGAACACAGTTATATGGAGGTTAAAGAGCATTTTACTAAAGAATGAATGGGTCAACCAGGAAATTAAAGAATTTTAAAAATTCGTGGAAGTAAATAAAAATGAAAACATGACTTTTAGAACCTTTGAGATGCAACAAAGGTTTTCATAAGAGGGAAGTATATAGCAATACAGTTTTTCCTGAGAAAATAAGAAAATTCTTGTGATGCCTGGGTGACTCAGTCATTAACTGTCTGCCTTTGGCTTATGTCATGATCCAAGGGTCCTGGAATTGAGCCCTATTCCAGGCATCCTGTTCAGTCAAAAGCCTGTATCTCCCTCTCCCATTCCTACTGTTTGTGTTCTCTCTCTCATTGTATTTCAATCTGTGTTAAATAAATAAATAAATAAATAAAATCTTTAAGTTTCAAATGCACAACTTATCCTTATACCTAATGAAGCTGGAGAAGTAATAGCAAATAAAGCCTAATCCCAACAGAAGAGCAATAATAAAGATTAGAGCAGAAATTAATGAAAGGCAACCCAAAAGAATAGTAGACCAGATCACAGAAACTAGAAGCTGGTTCTTTGAAAGAATCAGTAAGGCTGATAGACCCCTAGCCAGACTTATCAAAAAGAAGAGAAAGGATCCAAATACCCAATGAAAGAGGGGCGGTCACAACCAACCACAACAAAATACAAACAATTATAAAAACATTTTATGAGCAACTATATATCAACAAATGAGGAAATCTAGAAGAATGGATGCATTCCGAAAAACATATAAACTCCACAAAACTGAAATAGGAAGAACCCAAATAGAAACAAAACCAGCAAAGAAATTGAAGCAACAATCAAAAATCTACCAACAAATAAGAGTTCAAGAACATATGGCCTCCCAACCTATTCTTCTCAGGCTGTTTCAAAAACTAGAAATGGAAGGGAAACTTCCAAAAATTCTATGAGGCCACCATTACCTTGATTCCTAAACCAGACAAAGACCCCAGCAAAAAAGAGGTTTACAAACCTAGATCCATAATGAACATGGATGTAAAAACTCTCAACACACCCTCCCCCCAAAAATCTCATCAAGATATTAGCCAATAGGATCCAACAGTGGGAGGAGTCAAGATGGCAAGGAGTAGCCATCAGGTAGGAGGAGTTCAGCTAGATAGTTAGCAAACCATTCCAAACAACTACAAATCCAACAGGAGAATGAAGAGAAGAAGAGCAGCAATTCTAGACACAGAAAATTGACCCCTTTCTGAAATGTAGGACCTGCAGAGAAGTGAATCCAAAGGGACAGGAAGACAGACTGTGGGGATGGGGCTGGGTCCTGGCAAGTGGTGGAGCAACAGAGCACAAAATTGGAACTTACAGAATTCTACTAACCTTAGGGACATTGCTCCAGTGGCTGAGTGGGGGGTGGAGCCCTCACTGGGACAGCATGGTCTCAGATCCTGTGGGGTCACAGAAGGATTGGGAGTGTCTGAGTGTAGCAGAGCTCACAGGTATTAGAGCCAGGAAATTGGCTACAGAGATGGAGATCTCTACAGAGATGGAGGAGAGAGCTCTCAGCTCAGGGTTACCTTAAGCTGTAAACTGTGGCACACAGGCCAGTTCTTAGATCAGGGACCCCGCAAGTGGAAGATACAGGGAAACCCCTCTGGAAGAGTGGCAGGGGTCTGCTGAGTATAGAGACTCCAAACGGGGCTGGGTACCGGAGACAGAAACATTTGGTCACAGGCCGGGTGAGCTGGGAGCACAGCCAGAGACCAGGGAGACAGGAGTGATTGAGTGCTCTTCTCCGAGGGTGCACTATGGAGTGGGGACCCGACCTCTCATCTCCTCAAGGCTGCTATTTTTATTCCGGTCTTCCAGAGCTCTACAGAAAGTGTTCAGGGAACAAAAGCTCAAGAGAGCAAACCGGAACAGATTACTTAGCATGGCCCCTGGCAAGGGCAGTGAAATTCTGCCTCATGCAAAGACACTTGAAAATCATTACAACAGGCCCCTCCCCCAGAAGACTGGCAAGAACATCGAGCCAAGACCAAGTTCACTGATCAAGAAGAACAGCAGAATTCTAGAGAAGGGGAAAACAAAGCATGAAATTCATGGCTTTCTCCGCATGATTCTTTAGTCTCACAAAGTTAATTATTTTTTTCTTAATCTTAATTTTTTCTTCTTATTCTATTTTTTTAACCTTACTCTTTCCTCTTTTACCATTTTTTAATGAGTTTACCTTAACAAAACTCTTTTTTAAAAAAAAATCTTTTTGAACCATCATTATTATAATTGTATTTTATCCTTCATTGTATCTAACTTTATTTTTTGTATACACATAGGGTTTTTTTCTTCTAAGAAATTTTTGGATACAACTTCTAATAGATCAAAATATACCCCAAATCTAGCATTAGTTCTAGTCTCCAGCCTGAGCAAATTCACTCCACTTCCTTTTCTTTTTCCCAAGCAAAGTATCTTATCAATTTGTTTTTAGAATTATTTTTAAATTTTTCATCTTTACAATCATATTCCATCCCTTAGTTGTGTTTACCCTTATTTTTGTGTGTTTCTCTTTCTTTAAAATTTTGGGACATAGTTTCTTCTAAGAGACCAAAATACTTCCAGAATCAAGTGGGTGTCTCTATTCTATTCACCAGTTTAATATACATATCTTCTGTTTTCTTTTACTTTTTCTTAATTTTTTTGAACTTTTTTTTACCCCCTTTCTTCTCCCCAAATTTTGGGTTCTCTTCTGATTTAGTTAACACACGAATGTGTGTCTGGGGTCTTTGCCACCCTTTTAATAAAATCTTAAAACAAACAAACAAAAAAACCCCAAAACCACTAAAATGCTGTCTATAATAAATTCATTTTAGACTCAAAGACACCTCCAGATTTAAAGTGAGGGGGTGGAAAGCAATTTCCCATACTAATGGACATAGCAAGAAAGCTGGGTGGCAATGCTTACATCATTTAAATTAGATTTTAAGTCAAAGACCATAATAAGAGATGAGGAAGGACACTATATCATATTCAAAGGGTCTGTCCAACAAGATCTAACAATTTTAAATATCTATGCCCTCAACGTGGGAGCAGCCAACTATATAAACCAATTAATAACAAAACCAAAGAAACACATCAACAATAATACAATAATAGTAGGGGACTTTAACATCCCCCATCACTGAAATGGACAGATCATCCAAGCAAAAGATCAACAAAGAAATAAAGGCCTTAAAAGAAACACTGGACCAGATGGACAACACATATAGATTCAGAACATTCCATTTCAAGAATTAATTCCTATTCTCCTGAAACTGTTCAAAAAGAATTGCAGGCCAATATCCTTGATGAACACAGATATGAAAATTCTCACCAAAATACTAGCCAATAGGATCCAACAGTACATTAAAAGGATTATTCACCATGACCAAGTGGGATTCATTCCAGGGCTTCAAGGTATTTTCAACATCTGAAAATCAATCAATGTGACATAATACTTTAATAAAAGAAACATATGATACACTCAATAGATGCTGAAAAAGCGTTTAACAAAGTACAACATCCTTTCTTGATCAAAACTATTTAGACTGTAGAGATAGAGGATAGAAACCTCAATATCATCAAAGCCATCTATGAAAAACCCACAGCAAATACCATTCTCAATGAAGAAAATGGAGAGCTTTTTTCCGGAGTTCAGGAACACAGCAGGGATATTCATTATCACCACTGCTATTCAACATAGTACTATAAGTCATAGCCTCAGCAATCAGACAAGAAGAAATTAAAGGCATCCAATTCAGCAAAGAAGAATTATCACTCTCACTCTTTTGCAGATGATATAATACTTTATGTGGAACACCCGAAAAGACTGCACTCCAAATCTGCTAGAACTTTTTCAGGAATTCAGTAAAGTGTCAGGATATAAAATGAATATAAAATGAATGCACAAAAATCAGTTGCATTTCTATATGTCAACAACAACCTAAAAGAAAGAGAAATTAAGGAGGAAATCCCATTCACAATTGCACTCAAAACCATAAGATACCTAGGAATAAACCTAATCAAAGAGGCAAAGAATCTGTACTCAGAAAACTATGAAGTACTCATGAAAGAAATTGAGGAAGACACAAAGAAATGGAAAAATGTTCCATGCTCCTGGGTTGGAATAATAAATATTCTGAAAAGGTCTATGCTACCTAAAGCAATCTACACATTTAATGGAATTCCTATCAAAGTACCACCCATCTTTTTCAAAGAAATGGAACAAGTAATTCTAAAATTTATATGGAACCAGAAAAGACCTCGAATAGCCAAAGGGATATTGAAATAGAAAGCCAACGTTGGTGGCATCACAATTCTGGACTTCAAGCTCTATTACAAAGCTGTCATCAAGACAGCATGGTACTGGCACAAAAACAGACACATAGATCAATGGAACAGAATAGAGAGCCCAGAAATAGACCCTCAACTCTACAGTCAACTAATCTTCGACAAAGCAGGAAAGAATGTCCAATGGAAAAAAGACAGCCTCTTCAATAAATGGTGCTGGGAATCCAGGACAGCCACATGCATAAAAATGAAATTGGACCATTTCCTTACACCACACACGAAAATAGACTCAAAATGGATGAAGGACCTCAATGTGCGAAAGGAATCCATCAAAATCCTTGAGGAGAACACAGGCAGCAACCTCTTCGACCTCAGCTGCAGCAACATCTTCCTAGGAACATCACCAAAGGCAAGGGAAGCAAGGGCAAAAATGAACAATTGGGATTTCATCAAGATCAAAAGCTTTTGCACAGCAAAGGTGAGTATGTGGAGAAAGGGGAACCCTCCTACACTGTTGTTGGGAATGCAAAGTGGTGTAACCACTCTGGAAAACAGCATGGAGGTTCCTCAAATTGTTGAAAATAGAACTGCCCCATGACCCAGCAATTGCACTATTGGGTATTTACCCTAAAGATACAAACGTAGTGATCCAAAGGGGCACATGCACCCGAATGTTTATAGCAGGAATGTCCACAATAGCCAAACTATGGAAAAAACTTAGATGTCCATCAACAGATGAATGGATCAAGAAGATGTGGTATATATACACAATGGAATACTATGCAGCCATA
>NC_081575.1:53634937-53722834 GCF_022355385.1 Mustela nigripes | reverse complement strand
AATGTCCACAATAGCCAAACTATGGAAAAAACTTAGATGTCCATCAACAGATGAATGGATCAAGAAGATGTGGTATATATACACAATGGAATACTATGCAGCCATCAAAAGAAATGAAATCTTGCCATTTGCGACAACATGGATGGAACTAGAGCGTATCATGCTTAGTGAAATAAGTCAAACGGAGAAAGACAACTATCATATCATCTTCCTGATATGAGGAAGTGGTGATGCAACATGGGGGTTTAAGTGGGTAGGAGTAGAATCAATTAAACAAGATGGGATTGGGAGGGAGACAAATCATGAGTGACTCTTAATCTCAAAAACAAACTGAGGTTTGCTGGGGGGAGGGGGGTTGGGAGAAGGGGGGTGGGCTTATGGTAGGTGCTTTGGTGAGTGCTGTGAAGTGTGTAAACCTGGTGATTCACAGACCTGTACCCTGGGGATAAAAATATGTTTATAAAAAATAAAAAGTCTAAAAAAACAAAAATAAATAAGTAAATAAATTCAGAACAGCGTAGTTAAATTAGATTCTACATTTTTGTCATAAATACACAGGTATGTATTGAGCTAAAATTTTAGAAATAACAAGTGAAAACCTTATTAAGTCATAGTGAAATCAGAAGAATCTTAAAAAAAAAATCCTGGTTACATCCTTCTCTAGCAGGCACTTGGAAGATTTTCTCAATTTCTATAAAGGGGGAAAACAAATTTTACCTAGAAAAAGAGGAATACAGCTTATTGCTTTATAAAGTTTGAATTTACTATTTTTAAAACTTATAAGCTCATTCAATATGTCACAGGTTTATTTGTCTTTCCTCAAAAATACAAGGCCCAAAACGCATTTTTTTCCTTTGTGACTGTGGAGTTATTCTTAGAAAATATATTGCAAACACTGAGAGGTGACTGTGTAAGCAGCTGAAATCTCAGCAGTGTTCTTGTTCTCAGGCTATTGAATGCAATAGCCTGGTATGAAACAGTATCCCATAATACCCTGGGGCAGGGCATAGATTAGGAGCTGTAAAGAAAGTAACTCAACTCCCCTTCCTATCCCCAGCCATTGCTAGTACAATCATCCCATTCCTCCCTTATCCTATGACTGCCTCCCTTCATGGCCACTGGTTTGGGAGGGTGCAGGCCTGCTTTCTGCCTTCAAGATAAAAATTCTTTCCCATGCTTGGATATGTCTGTCCTTGCTTTTCCAATAAAGAAAAAAATAAAAGCTATGAGTAGAATTCAGCTGCTGATAATCTCCCTTGCAGAGGCAGCCCTGCACACCACTCAAATCAGTGTCTGAGAGCTTTATTTCAGTGTGTGATGACAATGATTGTATTAATAATTTTCAGAATTTCTTTACAAAGCATTATATTTTTAAAAATATGAATAGGATAATGCCTTTACTTCATATACAGTAACCAGCATCTATAATAGATTACATTAACATCACTAAGACCAGCAAATTATATAGTCAACAGAGTAGAATACAATTTTAGAATAAATAATTTATAGAACTTTGAAGATAACAGCTTTTTAATCTTTGAATGTTCTTGACGTTTGACTAGAAAGAATTTAAGATTATATTATCATACTGTATTTCAAACGTGTGTCTTAAAACAAAGTCATCTATTTGCTCATATTTATCTGTCATCAATGCGTTGGGTATTTTCTTGTAAGTTATGTTTTGGATATATTAAATATAACAATTCTAGCCCTTTGATAGAATGAATCAAATATATGGTAATAATTTTATTTTAATTTGTGCAAGACACTAAATGTTAAATGGAAGGTATGAAAAATATTCTGAAGAACCTTCTAAAATTACAACAAAAGTGAATTCTCAAATATTTTATTTTATTCACACTTTCTATGAACATATTTAGTGAGTAATACCATTTTTTTGCCCTAGAAATAATCTGAGATGACTCACTTAGTAGAAATAAATGGGCTGAGAGTATAGGTTTTCCAGATGTCTGATTTTGGATTTGTTCTTGCATCATAGTTTGGAGATGAGAGTCCCCAAACTGTAGATTTATAAACTAAAAATCTAACACTACAGTCATTCATATTTAATAAATTTGATTTAAATGTTAAGCAGACTTTTATTATTCAATTCTCATGTACATAAGAAATCATATATTAAACTAAAATGTGGACAGCCGGTATTCAATTTTCAATTTGAAATAAAAATCAGTTATTTTATTAATTAAATCATTATACTGAAATCAAATGTTTACACTAAAATCAAATGCTTACAAATATTTTAAAGTTTGACTATTATAATGCTAATTATTATTAATTTCATAAACTCATTTTATAAATGAAAAACTTGGGTAATAATTTTCTATAATTTATTTCATCTAGTAATGAGCTAAGAAAAATAGGATATTCATTGTACAATAAAATAATGGTTAGAATTATCTATATATTTGGTAAGGAATGATTAACTGTTTGGTTTGTACTATATTCTAGTTATCTGGGCTGAACAAATAAGAATATTAGCCTATGATTTAAATGTGTAAATCTCAAACTTAGCTTATGATAATTAATGGGTGTTTATTATTATTATTATTATTATCATTATCATTTGTTTGTTTAGAGAACATAGGCTGCATGTCTATGTCTTGTGCAAAGGCTCTTATAGCTTTTCTTCATAAATCTTCACACATATGTATACAGCAAACAACCTTGGAAGCTAGAAATAACTCCCTACAGAGCAGAAGATAGATTAGATTTCTTTCCTAACTAAGGTGATAAACAAAAGGCCTCCCTCAAAAACAAAGGATGGACAAACTTGTAAGCAGTTCTCTTTTGAGTTTGGGAGTTTCCTAACTTGAGGTTTCTCAATCATGACATAAACCCACTGTGTGCACAATACTTATCTGTTCTACCTTGCATCACTCCTATGTGACAGGACACACGGGGATATAGTGCAAATATAAAGCTTATGCTGCCTGCTCTGATATGACTAAAAGTGCTTTGCTTTTGACCCAGGAATCTTATGTCTTTTGTCATCATTGATGAAAATGTGGTTGACTAACTTCACAGCTTTGAAGCATAATAAAATATAAAGTTCTTGATATATGAAAGAAAGCTAGGAGAATAAAGTCCTTGCGAACGAAATTTTGATATTTTTAAACTAAATGACAACTTTTATTTATTCAATATACTCAAAGCAAACATTGTTAAAAGCTTAACATTACCTGGGTTAAAATATTTGTATGAGTGTGTAAATAAACATAACTTAAGGAAAGAAACATTGGGATTTTAGGAGTTTACCATTCTAATCTTCACCAAAAACTTCTTCTATAAATAAAATAAGTTATATATACTTTACTGTTTCTAAATCTTTGCTTATAGAATATAAATACGACTATGTTACTGTTTTTAAATCTGTGCTTATAGAATATAAATATGACAATCTTCACTAAATTAAATATTAGAAATTTATTTATTTATCTGGATATTCTGAGGACTATACATAATATTTCTTAGTAATTTCTAGTGGTATCTGGAAAACAGAATAAGAACCATAACAAAAACAGCAAGGAAGAGAATCTAATTAATAGGGGTGCCCAGGAGGCTCAGTCGTTGTTAAGTGTCTGCCCTCAGCTCAGTTCATGATCCCAGGGTCCTGGGATCAATTCCCACATTGGGCTTCTCACTCAGCATGAAGCCTGTGTCTCCCTCTCCCACTCCCTCTGCTTTTGCTCTCTCTCTCACTGTCTTTGTCTGTCAAATAAATGAATAAAATCTTTTTAAAAAGGAACCATAATTAGAGTAGAGAAAATCAGAGTTTCAAAAATAATGCCAAAGTTTGAAATATTATGCTAATATCCTTCATACTGCATGGTATTATTCATAATGTTTTATTGTAACCAATATTAATTTCTCAATAAAGATGTTATAGTTTAAAATATTGCATAAATAACAAAGTGCATGCAATGTACATAAATGTGAAACTATACTTGCATTGCTAACAATATTTTAATGTTTTTAAGGCAATTATATTAGGGCACTTGGCTGGCTCATTTGGTAGAACATGTGACTCTTGAACTCAGAGACCAGGTGTGGTCTCTTGGCTCTTACCATAACTGACAAACTACAGATTGGTCAGGTGATCGTTCCCCCAAGCATGGACACAAAATGTGGCAGAACGAGTGAGACCCCCCTCCTTACTCCTCCAGGGATGAACTGCAGGAGTGTACACATTTGGATACTCCAAAGGGGGTTGTACACCTGAGATAGAAACTCAGTCACAGGCTGGGTGAGCATGGAGTGTGGATGGAAATCATCGGGGGACAAGAATGATTGACTGCTTTTCCATGAAGGTGCACCAAGGAGTGGGGTGCTAAGCTCTCAGATCTGGGGGTCTGTTTGGGAGGCTTCTATTTTCATTCTCATCCTCTAAAGCAGCACTGAAAGCCTTCAGGTAAAAAAAAAAAAAGCCACATAGAGCAATCTGAAGCAGATTACTTAGCCTGGCTGCCTGAAAATGGTGGTGCAATTCTGTCTGGGGCAAAGACACTTAATAAATTCAACAGGCCCTTCTGGGACCCCAGATGATCAGCAAGAACATCTAGACAAGACCAGGTTTATGGATCACTGAGAACTGCAAAACTCTAATACCAGGAGAAAATAATATTTAGAATGTGTTTTTCCCCCAGAATTTCAATTTTAAATATTTTTCTTTCCTTTTTCAATTTCTTATTTTATCAACTTTTTAAAAAATCTTACATTCTATCTTTTCATTGCATTCTGGCATCAGATCTATCCAGAGACCTGGCAGGCCATAAAGGACTGGAATTATATATTCAGGGTGTTAAACAAAAATATTCAGCCAAGAATTCTTTATCCATTTAGGACATCATTCAAAATAGGAGAAAAATTTTCCAGGACAAACAGAAATGGAAAAAACTTGTGATCACCAAACCATCTCTATGAGAAATATTAAAAGGGATTCTTTAAAGAGAGCCCAAAACTAACATAAATGAGAAAGGAATAGAGACAACATACAGAAATACTGCCTTAACAGGTAATACAATGGCATTAAATTCATATCTTTCAATAGTTACTCTGAATGTAAATGGGTTAAATGGCCCAGCCAAAAGACACAGACCATCAGATTGGATAGAAAAGCAAGACTCATCCATATGCTTCTTGCAAGAGACTCATTTTAGATGCAAAAGCACTTCCAGACGGAAAATGAGGAGTTAGAAAACCATTTATCTTGCTAATGGATATCTAAAGAAAGCTGCGGTAGAAGAACTTAAATCAGACAAATTAGATTTTAAACTGTAGTAGATGAAGTGGGACACTATATTATACTTAAAGGGTCTTCTATCCAACAAGAAGACCTAAAAATTATAAATACTTATGCCCCTAACAGGGCACCAGCCAATTATATAAACCAATTAATAGCAAACTTAAAGAAACACATTAGTAATAAAAAATAATTGTAGGGGACTATAACACCCCACTCCCTGCAATGGACAGATTATCTAAGGAGAAAATGAACAAGACAACAAGGGCTTTCAATGACACACTGTACCAGAGGGACTTCACAGATGTATTCAGAGCACTCCATCCGAAAACAGAACACATTTTCTTCTTGAGTGCACATAGAACATTCTCCAGAATAGATCGCACACTGGGTCAAGACATAGAGATTCCAGGACAAACAGAAACAAAATGAAATTGTGATCACTAAACCAGATTTTCCCCGGGGGCTTACACATTTTACAGCACTCACCATATCACATACCGTCCCAGAACTGCAAGAAATATTAAAGGAGATCTTAAAAGTGAAAAGAGAGCCCAAAAGTAACATAGACCAGAAAGGAACAGACACAATCTACAGAAACAGTGACTTTACATGAAATTCAATGGCATTAAATTCTTATCTTTCACTAAGTACTGAATGTAAATGTGTTAAATGCTCCAATTGAATCAAACAGGGTGTCAGATTGGATAAAAAAGCAAGACCCATTCACATGCTTTCTACCTATATACACCTCTAGATTGAATGCAGGGGGATGGAGGGCCATTTACAATGTGAACATCAAAAAAAGCTGGGGTATTGCATTTTAAACCAAAGACTGCAGTAAAGGGTGAAGAAGGATGCTATATCACACTTAAAGGGTCTATCCAACAAGATCTAACAATTATAAATATTTATGATCCTAACTTGGGAGAAGCTAATTATATAAACCACTTAATAATCAAGTTAAAGAAATACATTGATAGTAATACAATAAAATTAGGGGACTTTAACACCCCACTCACATCAATGGACAGATCATCTAAGGAGAAGATCAACAAGGAAACAAGGGCTTTGAATGACATGCTGAACCAGATGGATGTCAAAAGATATACACAAAGCATTTCATCCTAAAATAAAAGACCACGCATTCTTCTCAAGGGCAAATGGAACATTCACCAGAAGAGATCACATGGTGGGTAAAAATTCAGGTCTTAAATAGTACCAAAAATTGGGATTATTCTCTGCATATTTTCAGAATGCAGTATTTTTAAATGTGAACTCAATCAAAAGAGGAAATTCCAGGGGTGCCTGGTTGGCACAGTGGGTTAAGTCTCTGCTTTCAGCTCAGGTCATGATCCCAGGGTCCTGGGATCAAGCCCCACATGGGGCTCTCTGCTCAGTAGGGAGCCTGCTACCCTCCCCTCTCTGCCTGCCTCTCTGCCTACTTGTGATCTCTCTCTCTGTCAAATAAGTAAAATATTTAAAAAATATTTTAAAAAGAGGAAATTCGGGAGGAACACAACTTGCTGGAGGTTAAAGCGCACTTGGATCAGTTCCAAGTAAGAGAAATCAGCCACACTCAATACTGTCTAGAGAGGGAAAACAAAAGATACCATTTCAACAGTTTTGTACCAGTTCAGGTTTTTATTGGTATATTAAAGCAATTGGAGGATATTCTTATTTATTTTCAAATAATTAAGTCAGGTACTGCATGGTTTAAGCTTTTCACCAGCACCGAAGGACGGAATATCAAATCTTTCTTATTAGTTTTCCCAGCTGGGGGCAGAAGAGGAAAAAGGAAGAGTGAGGCTTAAAAGTTGTCAGTCAAACACCATAATTGGAGTCAGACACTTTACTTTAATTACATATATATTACTTTCCAAATGATCTTTAAATCAAATGTGTGATTTTTAAAAACAAAGTGAAAATAACCTAATATCCATCAATAGGTGATTGATTAAATATATTATGGTATTTTAATGCTATACATGACTTTTAGCCTAATTACTTTTATTACATACTACTTGAATTCTCTCCTTCCAAATTCACTTGCTTTAGACTGGAAGGATAGGAGGTACCATATTGTTTTCAACATTATATACCACAAGAACATTGAAAATCAACATTCACATGTTCCTTTCCTGAAACTATGTGGAAAGTATGTGCATACACATGTGTATTTTTCTTGACAGATGGTTTAAAGGATTTAGTAGGTTCATAAAGGAGTCAATGACTCCGATTCAGTTAGAATAAGCTAAAAAAAAAGAAAAGAAACACACACACACACACAAAATAAATAAAAAAAATAAAACTGACATATAATTCCAAGGACAGGAGACAAGTATGAAAAGTTTACTTTTTTACTCAGAAGCCCAGAATGAGTATTACAAACAGGATAAAAAGAGGTGAGCCACTGCTTAACTCAGTCACTTGGGAATTAAAATTGACACACTGACCAATGTCAACATTTGACTCCCCAGGTCACAAGATAAGGACATTTATTGTTTATAATCTTTTACCAAGGAAACCTTATCTGTCATAGCATTTTATAGATTATATATACATGTATATATGTGTGTGTGTGTGTGTGTGTATAATTCTAAAAGTTAACAAAAAGAGCTATCTGTTCTTTCACTTCTGTTTGCCACTCTAACCTTGAATGTAACCATGATCGCTGCCTTTTCTGTGATAGAGGAAAATTCTAAAATGAACTATCATTCAAACATTTCACAAAACCTACGTTTGTTAATCCATCTTGTTAGGCCAACATTCTTTATTTTAATATATCTGTCACTATTTTCTTCCCTCTAGGACTCAAAACATGTGTTAACTGGGACTCTAATATTCCTGCAAATATTAAGGGAATGAGTCTACTAAAAATATCTCAGGGTATTAACAGAATTTAGTAAAAGTGCCTCTTATTACTAATGTAACATTGTGTATCAACTATACTTGAATTTAAAAATTAAAAAAAAAAAATCTAACGTACAGGGACACCTAGTTGATTCAGTCAGTTAAGCATCTATCTTCAGCTTAGAATATGATTCCAAGGTCCTGGAATTATGCCCCATATTGTGCTTCCTGCTCAGTGAGAAGCCTTCTCCCTCTGCTCCTTGTACTTGTGCTTGTTCTCTTTTTCCTCATCAAATAAATAAATAAAATCTTAAAAGAATTAAATAATAAAAAGCTACCATACAATCCAGTAATTCTATTCATGGGTATTTATCCAAAGAAAATGAAAGCACAAGGTACATGCAAACATATTCTCATTTCAACTTTATTTACAATGGCCAAGGTATGGAAATAACAAAGAAAATGATAGATACATTTCATACACACAAAATACACACACAATAGAATATTATCCAACCATAAAAAATGAATGGGGTTATTCTGAGCTGAATAGGATGGAGGGGACCCCAGCAGTTCTCATTTTAGGGAAGTACAACAATTGCACCAAGAATAGAGATCTCCCACAAGGGAGGCTTGTTGCAGAAAGTGAAGCCATGAACTCTTCAGGGGTCTATATTCCAAAAAAGCACCTGGGAGGGCTGTGCAGGTCCTGAATACACTTACTGAGAAGAGAGAAGACTGGAGGCCGGTAGCAAGATGGCAGAGAAGTAGGAGACCCAAATCTTGTCTGATCCCAGGAATTCAGTTAGATAGTTATCAAACCATTCTGAACACCTTTGAACTCCACAAGAGATCAAATAAAAGAATAGCAGCAACACTACGAATGGTAGAATATGCAAATAAGTAAAGAACACGGGGAGTGGGAGCCTCTCCTCAGCCAGCCACTGGCAAGTGAAAAAGCAGAAAAGCACAAAATCAGAACTTTTAGAAGTCTTCTTTGCTGAGGGATGTCACCCCAGTGGCTAAGCTGGGATTGGAATCCTTGCTGGGACAGTATTGTCTCAGGACCTTTAGAGTCACAGAAAGAACAGGGGTGCCTGAATGTGGCAGAGCTTCCAAGTAACAGTGGGGAAGCCAGCTACAAAGACAGATCTGAGGAGTGGGGTCTCAGCTCAGGATTGTCATAAAGTATGATCGATGTCATGGTTGGGCCACTACTCTTCAAGCAGGGACCCAACAATTGGCAAATCTGGAAAGACTCCCCTTCCTCCCTTGGAGGAGTGGCATGAGAGCACACCACAAGAATCTGCTGGGTTTGGAAACCCCAAATGAGATAGAAATGCTTGGTCACAGATTAGGTGAGCACGGAGTGTGTCCAGAGATCAGGTAGATGGGAGTGACTGACTACTTTTCTCGGAGGGATCACTGAGTAGGGCTACAAGGCCAGAGATGGGGAGGATGTCATTTTCATTCCCATTTTTTTGTAAAGATTTTATTTATTTATTGACAGAGATCACAAGTAGGCAGAGAGGCAGGCAGAGAGAGGAGGAAGCAGGCTCTCCGCTGAGCAGAGAGCCCGATGTGGGGCTCGATCCCAGGACCCTGGGATCATGACCTGAGCTGAAGGCAGAGGCTTTAACCCACTGAGCCACCCATGCGCCCCTTCATTCCCATTCTTATCTTCCAAAACTTACAGAAATTTTTCAGGGAACAAAATCTACAGAGACCAAACCCAAGTTCATTGCTTAGCCTGGCCCCTGTAAGGGCAGTGCAGTTCCACTTCCAGAAAAGGCATTTATTTGAAAATCACAACAGGATCCTCCCTGAGAAGATCAGCAAGAACAGACAGCCAAGACCACGTTTACTGATCAATAACTGCAAAACTCCAGCACCAGGGGAATACAACACATAGAATTCATCACTTTTTTGCCATGCTTCTTTAGTCTTTCAGAATTTAAATTATATATATATACAATTTTTTGAAATTTTCTTCTTTCCTTTTTCAACCAACATCTTATCAATTCCATTTTAAAAATCTTTTTAAATTTTCATTCCTACCATCATATACTATCCCTTAACTGTATTTAACCATATATGTATATATAAGTTTAGGAGACAGTTTCTTCTAACAAAACAAAATACACCCAAAATCGAGGCTGTGGCTCCGACCATACTGATCATATTTTTCCCTTTCCTTTTTCCTTTCCCCCTGGATTCAGGTCTTTTCTGATTTTTTTAGTGTCATTTTTCTGGGGTCGTTGTTCCCCTTTTAGCTTTTTTTTTTGTTTTTTGCTGGGTATCACTTTTTAAAATGTTTTATTATTATTATTTTTTAATTTTTTAAATTTATTTTCAGTGTAACAGTATTGTTTCTGCACCACACCCAATGCTCCATGCAATCCGTGCCCTCTCTAATACCACCACCTGGTTCCCCCATCTTCCCACCCCACGCCCCTTCAAACCCCTCAGATTATTTAAGAGTCCATAGTCTCCCCTTTTAGCATTTGGTTCTCTCATGCATCTGTTCATCTCTGAATAAAATGATAATACATTAAAACTCACCTAAAAACAAAACAAAAAGAGGCAGTGCCAACTGCCAAGGACCTAATCAACATGGGAATCAGTATGATGTCAGAACTAGGGTTCAGCATGACCATTATAAAGATACTAGCTGGTCTTGAAAAGAGCATAGAACATAGAGAATTCCTTTCTAGAGAAATAAAAGAACTAAAATCTAAGTAAAAATCAAAAGGCTATTAATGATGTGCAATCAAAATTGATGCTCTAATGGCTAGGATAAATGAAGCAGGAGATAATTAGTGATATAGAAGACCAAATGATTGAGAATAAAGAAGCTGACGAAGAATTTGAGAGACAACTGATACCATAAAAAAGAAACAATATTTGAATAACTGGGATCCCAGAAGACAGAGAGAGAAGGGTAGAGAGTATATTTGAGCAAATTAAAGTGGAGAATTTCCCTAATACAGGGAAAGAAACAGGCATCAAAATACAGGTGGCACAGAGAGTCCACCTCAAAAACAATAACAATGGGTCAACACCCCATTATCTCATAGTAAAACCAACAAATCTCACAAAGAGAACATCTCGAAAGCAGCTTGGAACAAGGTCTATAACCTACAATGGTAGAAATATTAGATTGGCAGAAGATCTATCCACAGAGACCTAACAGGCCAGAAAGGACTGGCATGATATATACAGAGCATTAAACCAGAAAAATATGCCATCAGTAATAGTATATACAGCTAGACTGTCATTGGAAATAGATGGAGAAATAAAAAACTTCCAGGACAAACAGAAATTAAAAGAAATTGAAATTTCAGGATGGTCCTCTAAGCAAAGAAAGAGGGTAAAAGTAACATAGATCAGAAAGGAACAGAGAATATATAGTAACAGTCACCTTAAAGGCAATACAATGGCACTAAATTCATATCTTTCAATAGTTACCCTGAATGTTAATGGGCTAAATGTCTCAATTAAAAGGCACAGGGTATCAGAATGGATTTAAAAAAAAGAAAAAAATGAAAACAAAAACAAAACCCAGATCCATCAATATTCTGTCATTAAGAGACTCATTTTAGACAGAAAGACACTTCCACATTTATTATATTTATTTATTTTATTTATTTTGTTTTATTTTATTTATTTATTTGACAGAGAGAGACACAACTAGAGAAGAAACACAAACAGGGGAGCAGATGAGGGAAAGGGAGAAACAGTCTTCCTGCCAAGCAGGAGCCGGATGTAGGACTTGATCCCAAGACCCTGGGATCAGGACCTGAGCCAAAGGCACACACTTAATGACTGAGCCACCCAGGCACCCCAACACTTCCATATTTAAAGTGAGGGAGTAGAAAAAAATTTACCATGCTAATGGACATCAAAAGAAACCTGGAGTGGCAATCTGTATATCAGACAAATTAGATTTTAAACCAAAGAGTATAATAAGAGATGAGGAAGGACACTTCATCATACTTAGACTGTTTATCCAACAAGAAGATCTAATGATTTTAAATATCTATGCCACTAACATGAGAACAGCCAATTATATAAGCCCATTAATAACAAAATCAAAGAAACACATTGACAATAATACTATAATAGTATTATACTATAATACTATAATAGACTTTAACATCCCCATCACCACAATGGACAGATCATCTAAGCAAAAGATCAACAAAGAAATAAGAGATTTGAATGACACACTGGACCAGATCAACTTCACAGATATATTCAGAACATTCCATCCCAAAGCAGCAGAATACACATTCTTGTCTTGTGCACTCTTCTGGGACATTCTCCAGAAGAGATCACATCCTGGGTCAAAAATCAGGTCTCAACTGGTACCAAATATTGGGATCATTCCCTGCATATTTTCAGACCACAATGATTGGGAATTAAAAAATTAAAAAATTGGGTGCCTGGGTGGCTCAGTGGGTTGGGCCGCTGCCTTCGGCTCAGGTCATGATCTCAGGGTCCTGGGATCGAGTCCCGCATCGGGCTCTCTGCTCAGCGGGGAGCCTGCTTCCTCCTCTCTCTCTCTCTGCCTACTTGTGATCTCTCTCTGTCAAATAAATAAAATCTTTAAAAAAATAAAAAAAAAATTAAAAAATTAAAAAGTAAGAAAGAACTCAAATACATGGAATCTAAAGAGAGTCCTACTAAAGAATGAATTTGTCAAGCAGGAAATTAAAGAATTTTAAAAAATCATAGACACAAAGGAAAATAAAAACACAACTGTTCAGAATATTTTAGACACAGCAAATGTGGTCCTGAGAGGAAAGTATATAGCAATATAATACTTTCTCAAGAAACAGGAAAGGTCTCAAATACACAACCTAACCCTGCATCTAAAACAGCTGGAGAAAGAACAGCAAATAAAGCCTAAACCCAGCAGGAGAAGAGAATAAAGATCAGAGCAGAAATCAATGAAAAAGAAACCAAAAGAACAATAGAACAGATCAAGGAAATGAGTTGGTTCTTTGAAAGAATTAATACTATTGATAAACCCGTGGCCAGACTTATCAAAATGAAAAGAGAAAAGGACACAAATAAATGAAATCATGAATGAAAGAGGAGAGATCACAACCAACACCAAAGAAATACAAACAATTATAAGAACATACTATGAGCAACTATACGCCAGGAAATTTGACAATCTGTAAGAAAAGGATGCATTTCTAATAAGACATATAAACTACCACAACTGAACCAGGAAGAAATAGAAAACCTATACAGACCAATAACCAGTAAGGAAATTGAAGCAGTAATTAAAATCTCCCAAAAAAGAGTCCAGGGCCAGAAGGCTTCCCAGAGGAATTCTATCAATTCTATCAATAGAATCTGAAATTGAGAACAAACTTCCAAACTTATTTTATGAGGCCAACATTACCTTGATCCTAAAACCAGACAAAGACCCCATCAAAAAGGAGAATTACAGACCGATATCCCTGATGAACATGATGCAAAAATTATCACCAAAATACTAACCAATAAGATCCAACAGTGCATTAAAGGATTATTCACCATGATCAAGTGGGATTTATTCCTGGGTTGCAAGGTTGGTTCAACATTGGCAAATCAATGTGATACTATACATTCATAAAAGAAAGAACAAAAACTGTATGATACTCTCAAAAGATGCAGAGAAAGCATTTGACAAAGTACAGCATCCTTTTTTAAAAAAAAAAATTATTTGAGAGAGAGATAATGAAAGAGAAAGCATGAGGGTGGAGGGTCAGAGGGAGAAGCAGACTCCCTGCTTCCCAGTCCCAGGACTCCAGGATCATGACCTGAGCTGAATGCAGTCACTTAACCAACAGAGCTACCCAGGCACTCCACAGCATCTTCCTTGATCAAAATTCTTTACAGTGTAGGAATAGAGGGTACAAATCTCAATATCATAAAAGCCATCTATGAAAGGCCCACAGGAAGTCTGAGAGCTTTTCCCTTAAGGTCAGAAACATGGCAGGGATGTCCACTGTCACCACTATTATTCAACCTAGTACTAAAAGTCCTAGCCTCAGAAATCAGGCAACAAAAATAAATAAAATGTATCCAAATCAGCAAAGAAGTCAACGTCTCACTCTTTGCAGATGATCTGATACTTCGTGTGGAAAACTCCACCCCAAAACTGCTAGATTTCATACAAGAATTCTGTAAAGTGTCAAGATATAAAATCAATGCACAGAACTCAGTTGCATTTCTATACACCAACAGCAAGGCAGAAGAAAGAAATTAAGGTGTCAATCCCATTTACAGTTGCACCCAAAGCCATAAGGAATAAATCTAACCTAAGAGGCAAAGAATCTTTACTCAGAAAACTATAAAGTACTCATGAAAGAAATTGAGGAAGACATAAAGAAATGGAAAATGTTCCATGTTCATGGATTGGAAGAACAAATACTGTGAAAATGTCTATTCTACACAAATCTACACATTTAATGAAATTCATATCAAAATATGTTCAGTTTGTTTTTTTTTTGTTTTTTGACAAAATGGAAAAAATAACCCTAAAATTTGTATGGAACCAGAAAGGACCCAGAATAACCAGGGGAATGTTAAAAAAGAAAACCAAAACTGGTAGCATCACAATTCTGGACATCAAGCTCTATTACAAAGCTGTAATCATAAAGACACTATGGTACTGGCACAAAAACAGACACATAGATCAATAGAATAGAATGTAGTGCCCAGAAATGGACCCTCAACTCAATATTCAACTAATTTTCGACAAAGAAGGAAATATGTCTAATGGAAAAAAGAAAGTCTCTTCAAGAAATACTGTTTGGAAAATAGGGCAGACACATGCTGAAGAAGGAAACTGGACCATTTCCTTCCACCACACACAAAAATAGACTCAAAAATGGATGAAAGGGGGCACCTGGGTGGCTCAGTGGGTTAAGCCTCTGCCTTCGGCTCAGGTCATGATCCCAGGGTCCTGGGATTGAGCCCCACATCGGGCTCTCTGCTCTGCAGGGAGCCGCTTCCTCCTCTCTCTCTGCCTGCCTCTCTGCCTACTTGTGATCTGTCTGTCAAATAAATAATTAAAATAAATTTAAAATAATTAAAAAAAAAATGGTTGAATGACCACAATGTGAACCAGGAATCCATCAACATCCTTCAGGAGAACACAGGCAACAACCTTTTGACCTTAATCACAGCAACTTCTTCCTAGAAACATCACCAAAGGGAAGGAAAGCAAGGGCAAAAATGAACTATTGGGAGTTCACTAAGATCAAAACCTTTTGCACAGCAAAAGGGAAATGGAATAGTCAACAAAACAAATACAACTGACAGAATGGGAGAAGATATTTGCAAATGACATAACAGATGAAGGTCTAGTATCCAAAATCTATAAAGGGGCACTGCAATGTTTGTAACAGCAATGTCCACAAAGCCAAACTATGGAAAGTGCCTACATGGTAGTCCCAATGGTTTATTTTTGCTTTTGTTTCCTTTACCACAGGAGACTTCCCTCAGAAGAATTCCTATTTCTGCTGTCTAAAAGAGGTAAAGCCTGTGTTCTCCTCTAGGATTTTTATGGCTTTAGATCTTACATTTTGGTTTTTCATCCACTTTGTATTTATTTTTATATATGATGTAAGAAAGTGGTCCTGTGTCATTCTTTTATATATTGCTGTCTAGTTTTCCAACAGAATTTTTGAAATGACTTCTGTTTTCTCATTGGATATTCTCTCTTGCTTTGTCAAAGATTATTTGACCATATAGTTGGGGGTTGTTTCTGGGTTTTCAAATCTTCCATTGATCTGTATCTCTCTCTCTCTCTTTTTTAAGATTTTATTTATTTATTTGAGAGAGTGTAAATAAGAGAGAGGAGGGTCAGAGGGAGAAGCAGACTCCCTGATGAGAAGCCTGATGCAAAATTTGATCCTCAGACTCCAAGATTATGACCTGAGCCAAAGATAGTTGCTTAACCAACTGAGCCACCCAGGTGCCCGTACCATACTGTTTCCATCACTTCAGGTGTGTAATAAGTCAAAATCCAAAACTGATGCTGTCAGCTTGCTCCCCCCCCCCCCCCCAATGTTGCTTTGGCTATTCAATGTGGCTCTGGAAAGTTTATTATTTGTTTTACCTCTGAATGCTGGTGGAGTTGATAGTGATTGCATTAAATGCACATATTGCTTTGGGTAGTAGAAGCATTTTAACAATATTTGCTCTTCCAATCCATGAACATGGGAGGTCTTTCCATTTCTTTGTCATTTTCCATTTCTTTCATCATTGTTTTATAATTTTTACGGTATAGGTCTTTCACCTCTTTGATCAGGTTTATTCCTAGTTATTTTGATTTGTGTAATTGTAAATGGGTTTGTTTTTTCATTTTCACTCTCTCCTGCTTCATTATTGATATATAGAAATGCAACAGACTACTGTACATTGACTTTGTATCCTGTGACTTTACTGAATTTGTGTATCACTCCCAGCAATGTTTTGGTGGAGACTTATCTATATAAAGAGAGGGAGATAGAATCTGTCATCTGCAAATAGTGAGAATTTTACTTCTTCCTTGCCAATTTAGATGTGTTTTATTTCTTTTGTTATCTGATTGATGTGGCTAAGATTTCCAGTATAATGTTAAATAACAGTGATGAGAGTGGACATCCTGTCTTGTTCCTGACTGTAGAGGAAAAGCTTTCAGTTTTTTCCCCATTGAGTATGATATTAACTATTGGGTTTTCATATATAGGCTTTATATTTGAAGTATGTTCCCCTAAATATCCTTTGTTGAGGGCTTTTACAATGAATGTATGTTGAAGCTTATCAGAATTTTTTCTGCCTCTATTGAAATGATCATATGGTTCTTATCCTCTCTTTTATTAATGTGGTGGACCAGGTTGATTGATTTGCTTATACTAAGTCACCTTTGTAATCCAGGAACAAATCCCGCTTAGTTGTGGTGAATTATTTATTTAATGTATTGAATTTGGTTTGCTATTTTTTTTAGTTTTTCAAAACATTTTATTTATTTATTTGACACAAAGAGAACAGGCAGGGGAGTGGCAGACACAGGGAGAGAGAGAAGCAGGCTTCTCACTAAGGAGTCTTATATGAGGCTCAATTCCAGAACCCTGAGAACGTGACGCAAGCTGAAGGCAGATGCTTAATTTACTGAGCCACCCAGGTGCCCACTTTTTGAGAATTTTTGTACCTCTGTTCATCAGGGATATTGGTCTGTAGTTCTCTTTAGTGAGTTTTTTATCTGGTTTTGGTATCAAGGTAATGTTAGCCTCATAGAATGAGTTTAGACATTTCCCTTCCTTTTCTATTTTTTGCAAATAGTTTGAGAGGAACAGGTATTATCTCTTCTTAAATATTTGGTAGAATTCACATGCGGAGCCATCTGATCCTGAACTTTTTGGGGGGGAGGTTTATTGTTTTTGTTGTTATTAATTCAGTTTCTTTCCTGGTTATCAGTTTGTCCAAGTTTTTTATTTCTGCCCATCAAAGAATGTAAATATACTAATTCAAAGAGATACATGTACCCTACTGTTTATAGAAGCATTATCTGCAATAGCCAAGTTATGGAAGTGTCCATTAAGTAGTGACTAGATAAAGATGTGGTGTATATATACAATGGGATATTACTCAACCATAAATATAAAAACAAAAGCTAGAGAGTATTAGGCTAAGCAAATTAATGTCAGTCAGGGACGCCTGGGTGGCTCAGTTGGTTAAGCAGCTGCCTTTGGCTCGGGTCATGATCCCAGCCTCCTTGGAGTCCCACATTGGGCTCCTTGCTCAGCGGAGAGCCTGCTTCTCCCTCTGCCTCTGCCTGCCACTATCTGCCTGTGCTCACTCTGTCAAATAAATAAATAAAATATTTTAAAAAAAATTAATGTCAGTCAGAGAAAGACAAATACCATATAATTTCACTCATATGTGGAATTTAAGGAACAGAACAGTGAACAAAATAAGAAAGAGGGGCGAACCAAGAACAGGCTCTTAACTGTAAAGAATGTATTGATGGTTATCTGTGGGGAGGTGGGGATTGGATGGATTAAATAGTTGATGGGTATTAAGGAATGCACTTGTGATGAACACCAGGTATTGTATGGAAGTGTTTAATCACTTTATTGTAGACTTGAAACCAGTATTACACTGTATGTTAATTAACTGAAATTTAAATAAAAAGTTAAAAAATTAAATAAAATTCAGAAGTATTGATTAAAAAGTATCTATAGACCATACAACTTCAGATTGTCATGTATGACAAATAAAATCTAGCTCTATATTAAGTAGAAATGAAATGTGGGGGTGCCTGGGTGCCTCAGTCAGTTAGGTGTTTGCCTTTTGGCTCAGGTTATGTTCTTGATGCTCTGGAATTTAATCCCACATTGGCTTCCTGCCTCCCTGCTCAGTTGGGAGTCTGTTTTTCCTCCCTCTGACCCTCCCACTCTCTTGTGCACATTCTCTCAAATAGAATCTTTTATAATTATTTATTATTTCAGCTAATAGGAATTGAAGAAATGTACTAAAAATAGTCAGTTGCCATATTCTAAGTTATACAACGACTAGGTAAATTTGATATTTAATATATCCTATATGTTTAAGTAGTTTTTAAAATGTTTAAAAATGAATAAGACCATTTACATTAGCATCCCATGAAATAGGTATAAATCGAATAAAACAAATACAAAGTCTATATGAGAGTTACTATAAAACAAATAAATAAAATCAAACAACTAAATAAATGCAGAGATATTCCATGTTCATGGAGAGGAAAATTCAATATTGTCATGATGTTCCTTCTTCCCATCTTCCCATTTACAAGTCCAATGAAATCCCAATCAATATCCTAGCAGGTTTTTTATATTTATTTATTATTTTTTTTTTATTTTTTTTTTTTAGAAACTGAGGGTTGCCTAGCAGGTTTTTTATGGGTAACAATTTGATAGTACAGTTTATATGGCGAGGAAAAGACCCAGGAAAAAACAATATAATACTGAAGAGCAAAGTTGCAAGACTGATACACTACTTATAAACTATATTAATAAGTTCCAAGTTATATTCATGAAAAAATAGACCAATATATCAAGAGAATAAAGATTTCAGAAATATACCCAGATACAGTCAACTGATCTTTGACAAAGAGAAAAGGCAATGTAAGGGAGTGAAGACCTACATGCAAAGAAAAAAAAAAGGGAATCTAGACCCACACTTTATTCCTTTCATAAAAATTAACTCAAAAGGGTTACAGACCTAATTATTAAATGCAAAACTCCTAGAAGATAACGTAGAACACCTAGATGACGCTGGGTACAGTGATGCCTTTTTAAAATAACATAGACAAGATCCATGAAAGAGATAATTGATAAGCTGGATTTCATTAAAATTAAAACCTCTGCTCTGTGGAAAAAAAAATACTAAGAGAATTGAAGGAGATGAAATAGATTGGGAGATAATATTTTTAAAAGACACATGTGATAAAGGACTATTAAGAATATATAAAGACCTTTTAAATTCAAAAAGAAAATAAGTCAATTAAAAAATGGGCCAAAAACCCCAGCAGATATCTCACCAAAGATCTACAGATAACAAGCATATGAAAAGATGCTCCACATCATGTCAGAGAATGTAAATTAAATCAAGATTATCACTACACACAGAATGGCTAAATTCTGGAATAATGACAGCAGCAAATGCTGGCAAAAATGAAAAACAAGAACTCTCATACACTGCTGGTGGGATTCTAAAATGGTGGAGCCACTTTGAAAGACAGTTTGGCAGTTTTCTTACAAAACTGAAAATGTTCTTAACATACACTTCAGCAATTGTGCTCCTTGGTATTTATCCAAAGTAGTTAAAAACTTATGTCCACACAAAACTTTGCACACAAATTACCAAAACGTGGAACAGCCAAACAATGGAATATTATTCAGCACAAAAAAAAAAAGGAGCTAACAAGCTATGAAAAGTCATAATGGAACCTTAATTGCATAATATTAAGTGAAAGAAGCCTATATGAAGAGACTACACACTGTAAAATTCCAGCTCTCTGATACTGCAGGAAAAGCAAAACTATGGTGATAGTAAAAAGATCAAAAGAGATCAGTGCTTTCTAGAGGTTAGAGTGGGGAGAAAAAGAGAGGAAATTAATAGGTGGAATACAGAGGACTTTTTAGGGCAGTGAAAATAATCTGTTTGGTTTTGTAATGATGTTAATGGTTATATAACTCCAATAGTGAACCCTAAGATAAATTGTGGACAAAAACAAAAACAAGAAAAGTACCATTCTGGTGTGTGTGTGTTTTGAGTAATGATAATGGGGAGGCTATGTATGTGTGGACATGTTGGTATTTGGGAAATGTCTGTACCTTCCTCTCAAAATTCTGTTGTAAACCTAAAACTGCTCTAAAAAATAAAGTATTAAAAAACTAGCAGTCCACATTTAATTTAAAATATCATTGCTTCATTATAATACATACTTTCAATTACTGATACATGATCATTGACTTTTTTTAATCTTACAACCTGTTTTTCTTGCACAATAAATTTAAAGTAGGTAACTTAAATATGAATGAAGTCTTGCCCTTTGTAACAACATGATGGTCCTCAAGGGCATTATGTAGTGAAAAGAGAAAGACAAATACTGTATGAGCTACCTTATATGTGGAATCTTAAAAAAAAAAAAAAAAACACAATTAAAACCAAGAAAACAAGTTCATAGATTAAGAGAACAGATTGGTGATTATTGGAAGTGGGAAAGATGGGGGGGAGAGAAAAATATTTTTTAAAGTTTTTATTAAGTTGATTAGGTCAGCAATACAATATGACAAGTGTTAGACTCAGAATCTTTTCAGATATAGCTCTTTGCTCTATGCTTCAATAAAATAAACTCTCATAATTAGTATCACAATATCTTCAGTGATTTGTAAATAATTCAGAGGAAAACCAGAGTTTTGTTTCATTATTTGAAGTAAAGTCTGCAAAGGTAGTACATGAAGCATGACCTACACACACAGATTCAAACACACACAGCTAATATTTATTCAAGTGTTCCCTATAAAACATGCATGTGCATTTTCAAAACCTTGAAAGCAATAGAAATGTTTGTCTTCAGATATTTTATATATATTAAAATTATATTCCACTATATATTATTATTTATGTATTATGTATTTTATTTTATATATATATATGGGAGAAATTAATCATATTTGTAAATGTCCATATTTTGTATATTTCTATGCAAGCATGTTAAAAGTACTACATGCACTATAACTTAATGCATACACAAACACACACACACAACATAGGTATTATTATAATCTAAATTTTTCAGATGAATAAACAGGCTAAAAAGTTAAATAAGCTGTCTGACACTACTCATAAGTGGAGGATTTCATATTCCAGTGTAGGCCAGTCTGACTAAAGCATACAAAGACATTTCTATACTACATCTGGATGCATAGACAGGAGCTGTGTACAACCTCATGAATTTTTCTCATAGGTAAGAGATATTTTCTTAAAAGAAAAAGTGAATCTAGCACTTTAGTGTAGAATCACAAAAGTGATCAGGGAAGTTTCTTCATTTGTTTTTAGTACAGATACATAATTTAAACAATTTTTATGACACATTATCAGAAATCTTAGAATGAACTGAAAATGCATGTATGTGGAGTGAACGTACGTTAAACAAAAGAGTTATATACTTACATGGATACAACCAAAAATTAAAAAGAATAAGTGTTTTATTTTACATGATATCAAATATATAGCAGTTCATTGGTGTAAAACTTAAATTCCAGTAGTTAACATACAGTATAATATTAGTTTCAGGTATACTATATAGTGATTCCATGCTTCCATACAACACCTGGTGTTCATCACAACAAGAGCATTCCTTAATCCTCATCACCTACTTAATCCACCCCCCAATAACCAGTTTGGTTTCTATAGTAGAGTCTGTTTCTTGGTTTGCCTCTTTTCCTTTGCTCATTTGTTTTCCTTCTTAAATTCCACATATGCGTGAAATCACATAGAATGTATCTCTGACTGACTTAATTTAGAATACTACTTTCTCGCTCCATCCACATCACTGCAAATGACAAGATTTCATTCTTTTTTGTGACTAATATTCTATTGTATATGTACGTACCACATCTTCTTTATCCATTCATCAGATGGGCACTGGGGTGGTTTCCACCATTTAGCTATTATAGATAAAGCTTCTATAAACACTGGGGTGCATGTATCCCTTTGAATTCATATTTTATTCTTTGGGTAAATATTGAGTAGAGCAATTGTTGGATCATAGGTTAGCTCTATTTTTAATTTTTTTTTTTTTTCAGGAAACTTCATCCTGTCTTCCAGAGTGGCTGCACCAGTGTGCATTCCCATCAACAGGAAAAGAGTGTTCCCCTTTCTCCATATCCTCACCAACATCTGTTGCCAACATCTGTTGCTCCTTGTTTTGTTGATATTAGCCTTTCTGACATGTGAAGTGATATCTCATTATAGTTTTGATTTGCATTTCCCTGATGGTAAACAATGATGTACATCTTCTCATGTATTCTGCAGTATTCTTTGGAAATATGTTTATTCATGTCTTATGCCTATTTTCCAATTTCTTTTTGTGGGTGTTGAGTTTTATAAGTTCTTGATATATTTTAGATATTAACCCTTTATCAGATGTGTCATTTGTGAATATCTTCTTCCATTCTGTAGCTTGCCTTTTACTTTTGTGTTGTTTCCTTCACTGTGCAGAAGTTTTAAATTTTGAAGTAGTAGTAATTTATTTTTGCTTTAGTTTCCCTTGCCTTGGGAGATAAATCTAATGGACGGGGATATGGTTACTGTCAAAGAGATCACTGCCTGTGTTCTCCTCAAGGATTTTTATGGTATGTGGTCTCACATTAGATCTTTAATTCATTTTAAGTTTATATTTTTGTATGGTATAAGAAAGTTGTCCAGTTTCTTATTTTGCATGTTGCTTTCTGGTTTTCCTAACACCATTTGTTGTAGAGGCTGTATTTTTCTCATTACATATTCTTTCCTTCTTTGTTGAAGATTAATTAACCCTATAGTTGTGGGTCCATTAATTTTTAAACATAGTTATATTTCTGGGACAAAAAATAAAATGCAGAAAATTTTGTAAACTATCTAAAAAATGTCTTCTATGTAATGAATATTTGTGCTCTCCCAAAATTCATTTTGAAATCCTATCACCTAATGTGGTCATATTTGGAGATTAGTCTTTGAAAGGTAATTAGCGTTAGATTAAGTAATCAAGGCAGGGCTCCATTAATGGATTGGTGGTCTTATAAGAGAGAGATCTCGGTCTCCCTCCTATCACTCTCCTGCAGGCCTGCATTGAGGAAAGACCATGTAAAGATACAATGAGGAGGTGGCCATCAGGCAAGGCAGAAAGAGGTCTCAAGAGGAACCAAATCAACCAGCACTTTGATATTGGTCTTCCCAGCCTCTAAAACTAGAAGAAATAAATTTCTGTTGCTTAAACCACCCAGTATATGGGATTTTGTTATAGTAGGCTGAACTGAATGAGACAATGACTTTTTACAAGTATTATCCTATAAAGTTATAAACTAAACTATTTGCACTGTATTTTTAAATCTTTTAAACAGTTGATGTACATTACCAACTAAAAGAAAATGACTGCAAACTTGTGGAGAATTCTGTCATTTATTTTAAGTCTATTTAAGAGAGTCAACAAATCATCTTGATATTTTTACTACTCAATTCAGCCTTTCAAGATGTGTCAGTGTTACTGGGTATTTTACCCTAAAGATACAAATGTAGTGATCTGAAGGAGAATGTGCACCTGAATGTTTATAGCAGCAATATCCACAATAGCCAAACTATAGAAAAAACCTACATGCCCATCAATGGATGAATGGATAAAGATTTATATAAAAAGATATCACACACACACATACACACAATGGGATGCTATGCAGCCATCAAAATCCCTGAAATCCTGCCATTTGCAACGAGGTGGATGGAACTAAAGATTATTCTAAGCAAGATAAGTCAATCAGAAAAATAAAATTATCATATGATCTCTCTGATATGAGGAATTTGAGAGGCAGGCGGGGGTTATGGGGAGTAGGGAGGGATAAAATGAAACAAGTTGGGATCAGGTGGAGGCAAACCATGTAAGATTCTTAATCTCAGGATACAAACTGAGGGCTCCTGGGGGTTGTGGAGGGGGGGAATTAGGGTTGCTGGGTTATGGACATTGGGGAGGGTATATGCTATGGTGAGTGCTTGAATTGTGTAAGACTAATGATTCACAGACCTGTACCCCTGAAGCAAATAATACATTACATGCTAGTTTTAAAAGTGATACAGAATAAAGGGAATTTATATATATATATATATATATATATATATATCCCTATGTTATATTTTTGGTTTTGTACATCAAATTCCATAATAACGTTTAAACCTTAAATTTTTGATAAATATGTTTTTCTTTTGCTTTTCTATTTTTTATTTTATTAATTCAATTTTAGTTTAGTTTAGTTCATTCTTTTTTTTAATATTCATATAGAGAGAAGCTTCAAGGCGATCCCCTTTTCCCATTGATTGGGGAAAGGGGATTGCCTTGAAGCTTCTCTATATGATAATGTTATCCCTATAGGTAAACCAGTTTTAATCCCCTTTATTTTAGGAAAGTTGAGTCCAATAATATCAAGATATATCCAAGAAAATCTAAATAACCTTCCTTGCCCACACTGAGAATTTATAACCACTCTTTCATCTTTTTCTGCCAGAGTTTCTGTGAATTTGCTCTTGTCCTGGTATTATATAAATCTTATACGTGAGGTTCGTTCTGACGACTTTTTGGGATTTATTTCTTTATTTATTTGTTTATTTTTATTTCTCCAGTAATTTACTACGTATGTCTTTTTGTTTGTTTGTTTTTATACTTCATAAATCTTTCCTTGGGGCCCATTTGCGCAGGGCCTTCACTTTTATTTTATATTTCTTATTTTTCCTGTCTCCCTCTTCTTTTTCTTTTTTCTTTCTTTTGGATGGGAACTCTTGATTGCTCAGAAGCATTCCAGGGTGCACCTTGACTGAACCAACGTCAATACATTCAACTACACATCCATTCAAGGGAACTGCCTAAAAGAAGAAAATTTCAGAGACTGGGCCTTCTGCAGAGCTATTGGGTATGGACATAGTATGTCAGAAAGGGGATTCAGGCTAACCATTATCCAGGCAATAGCTAGGTTAGAGAAAGCCATGGATGACAAAATGCAATCACTTAGGGGAGAAGTGAAAGCTGCCAGGGAGGATGTTCACAATGTTCTCAATGAGTTCCAATCTAATCTAAATTTTCAAAAAGCTAGGGTAACTGAGACAGAAGATAGAATTAGTGATCTGGAGGACAGAGAAAAAGGATCAGGAGGAAGCCTGGAACAAGCAGCTTAGAAGTCATGTAAGCAGAATTAGGAAAATAAATGACACAATGAAACATTCCAAGGTCAGAAATATTGGAATACCTGAGGAGGAGGAGAAGACTAGAAGATATAGTTGAACAAATTCTCCATGAAAATTTTCCCAATCTTGCAAATGGAACCAGCATTCATGATTAGAGGCAGAAAGGACTCCCCCCAAGATCATAGAATCTAGAAAGACTTCAAGACACCTGATAGTCAAAATGATGAATCATAATTATAAACAGGAACTCTTAAAAGCAGCTAAGGCAAAGAAATTCCTTACATACAGAGGAAAGCCAATCAGAATGTCAGACCTGTCCACAGAAACCTGGCAAGGCAGAAAGGGCTGGCAAAATATAATCAGCACACTAAATAAGAACATGCAGCCAAGAATACTTTATTCAGCAAGACTGACATTAAAAATGGATGGAGAGATAAAGTTTCTGAGACTGACAAGGTTTAAGAGTATGTGACCACCAAGCTAACACTGCAGGAAATATAAAGGAGGGTTCTATGAAAGAGGAAAAATCCTAAGAATAGCATTGAACAGAAATATATGGAGACAATCTACAGAAACAAAGAATTCAGAGGTAACAATATCAATAAAAACGTATCTCAATAATCACTCTCAAAGTGAATGGCCTAAATGTGCCCATAAATGACACAGGGTTGCAGACTGGATAAAAGGACAGGACCTATCCATATGTTGTCTACAAGAAACCCATTAGGAACATAAGGATAAACCCAGACTGAAAGTGAAGGGATGGAGAAGCATCTTTCATTCCAATGGGCCTCAAAAGAAGGTTGAGGTAGCAATTTTCATCAGATAAATTAGATATTTAAAAAAAAAAAAAAAGACTACTCAGAGATACAGAAGACACTCCATGATTCTTAAAGGGACTATCCACCAAGACAACCTAACAATTTTAAATATTTATGCCCCTAATGAGAGCAACCAATTACATAAGAAAACTGTTAATCAAGATAAAGTCATATTGATATGAATACAATAGTAGAGGATTTTAAAACACCAATCTCAGTAAAAGACAGATCATCCAACTAGAAAACCAATAAAGAAACAAGAGCATTGAATGACTCATTGGACCAGATGGACCTCATAGATCTTCTCAAAAGCACATGGAACCTCCTCCAGAATAGACCACAGAGTCACAAATTAGGTCTCAACCTGTACCAAAAGACGGAGATTTTTCCCTGCATATTCTCAGATCACAATGCTTTGAAACTGGAGCTCAATCACAAGTAAAAGTTCGAAAGGAACAAACACCTGGAAGATAAAAACCACCTTGCTTAAGAATGCTTGGATCAACCGGGAAATCAAAGAACAACAATTCATGGAAACCAGTGAGAATGAAGATACTTTGGGATACAGCAAAGACCATCTTAAGGGGGAAATACAAAGCCATCCAAGCCTCCATCAAAAAATTTGAACCAGCTACACCAGCTGTTTGTATACCTTAAAGAACTAGAGAATTAACAACAAATTAAGCCATCTTCACACACAGGAAGGGAAATAGAGCAGAGATCAATGAAATAGAAACTACAGATACAGTAGAACAGATCAATGAAACTACAAGCTGGTTTTTTGAAAGAATCAATAAGATCAATAACCCATTGGCCACACTAATCCAAAAAGAGAGAAGGCCAAAATTAATAAAATTATGAATGAAAAGGGAGAGATCACAACCAACACTAAGGAAATAGAAACAATCATCAGAAATTATTATCAACAGTTATATGGCCAAGAAGTTAAGCAAGCTAGATAAAATGGATATATTCCTAGAAAATGATAAACCTCCAAAATTCAATCAGGAAGAAATGGACAACCTGAATAGACCGGTGTCTAGTAAGGAGACTGAAGCAGTGATCAAAAACCTCCCAAAAAACAAGAGCCCAAAACCTGACGGATTCCCTGGGAAATTCTACCAAACATTCAAAGAAGAAATAACACTTGTTCTCCTGAAGCTGTTTCAAAAAACTGAAGCACAAGAAAAACTTCCAGACTCTTTTTATGAAGCCAGCATTACCATGATCCCCAAACCAGGCAAAGACCCCACCAAAAAGGAGAATTTCAGACGAATATCACTGATGAATATGGATGCTAAAATTCTCAATAAGATCCTAACAAACAGGATCCAACAGCACATTAAGAAGATTATCCAACATGACCAGTTGGGATTCATCCCTGGGCTGCAATGATGGTTCAACATTCACAAATCAATGTGATAGAACAAATCAATAAGAGAAGAGAGAAGAACCACATGGTCCTCTCAATTGATGCAGAGAAAATATTTGACAAAATCCAGAATCCATTCCAGATTAAAAATCCTCCAAGTATAGGGATAGGGGGAACATCCTTGAACTTCATAAAATCTATCTATGAAAAGCCCACAGCACATATCATCCTCAATGGGGAAAAGCTCACATCCTTGCCATTGAGATCAGAAATACGAAAGGATGCTCACTCTCAGCACTCTTGTTCAACATAGTATTTGGAGTCCTGGCAACAGAAATCAGACAACAAGGAGAAATAAAAGGTATGCAAATTGGCATGAAGAAGTCAAACTCTCTCTCTTCACAGATGACATGATACTTTATATGGAAAACCCAAAAGCTCCACCCCAAAACTACTAGAACTCATACAGCAATTCAGTAATGTGGCAGGATACCAAGTAAATGTACTGAAATTAGTAGCTTTCTTATAAACTAACAATGAAAACACAGAATGTGAAATGAGGGAATCAATTCCATTTACTATAGCATCAAGAACCATAAGATACCTGGGAATAAACCTAAGCAAAGAGGTAAAGGATCTGTACTTGAGGAACTGTATACAGAATGCTCATGAGAGTAATCAAAGACAAAATGTTGGAAGACCATTCAATGCTCTTGGATTGAAAGAATAAACATTATTAAAATGTCTATGTTGCCTAGAGCAGTCTATATTTTTAATGCCATTCCAATCAAAATTCCACCGGTATTTTTCAAAGAGCTGGAGCAAATAATCCTAAAATATGTATGGAATTAGAAGAGATCCCAAATTGCTAAAGAAATGTTGAAAAAGAAAAACAAAAGTTGGGGCATCATGTTACCTGATTTCAAGCTTTACTACAAAGCTGTGATCACCAAGACAGCATGGTACTGGCATAAAAACAGACACATAGACCAATGGAACAGAGTAGAGAACCCAGATATGGACCCTCAACTCTATGGTCAAGTAATCTTCGACAAAGCAGGAAAAAATATACAGTGAAAAAAAGACAGTCTCTTCAATAAGTGGTGCTGGGAAAATTGGACAGCTATATGTAGAAGAATGAAACTTGACCATTATCTTACACTGTACACAAAGATAAACTGGAAATGGATAAAAGAGCTCAACGTGAGACAGGAATCCTTCAGAATCCTAGAGGAGAACATAGGCAGTAACTTCTTCAATATTAGCCACAACAACTTCTTTCAAGATATGTCTCCAAAGGCAAAGGAAACAAAAGTGAGAATGAACTTTTGGGACTTCATCAAGATCAAAAGCTTCTGCACAGCAAAGGAAACAGTCGACAAAACAAAGAGGCAACCCACGGAATGGGAGAAGATATTTGCAAATGACAGTACAGACAAAAGGCTGATAACCAGGACCTATAAAGAACTTTTCAAACTCAACACACACAAAACAGACAGTCATATCAAAAAATGGCCAGAAGAAAAAAATGGGCAGAAGATAGGAACAGACACTTCTCCAATGAAGACATACAAATGGCAATCAGACACATGAAAAAATGCTCATCACTAGTCATCAGGGATATTCCAACCAAAATCACATGGAGGTACCACCTTACACCAGTTAGAATGGTCCAGTTAGAATGGCCAAAATTAATAAGAGAGTAAACAACGTGTGTTGCAGAGCATGTGGAGAATGGGGAACTCGTTCCCTGTTGTTGGGAATGCAAGTTGATACAGCCAATTTGGAGAAGTGTGGAGATCCATAAGAAATTAAAAATAGAGCTTCCCTTTGGCCCTGAAATTGCACTACTCGGTATTTACCCCAACGATACAAATGTCGTGAAAAGATGGGCCATCTGTACCCCAATGTTCATAGCAGCAATGGCCCCAGTCGCCTAACTGTGGAAAGAACCAAGATGCCCTTCAACGGACTAATAGATCAGGAAGATGTGGTCCATATACACTATGGAATATTATGCCTCTATCAGAAAGGATGAATACCCAACTTTTGTAGCAACATGGACGGGACTGGAAGAGATTATGCTGAGTGAAATAAGTCAAGCAGAGAGTGTCAATTATCATATGGTTTCACTTATTTGTGGAGCATAACAAATAACAGAGAGGAAAATGGGAGATGGAGAGGAGAAGAGAGTTGAGGGAAATTGGAAGGGGAGATGAACCATGGCAGACTATGGACTCTGAAAAATAGTTGGAGGGTTTTGAAGGGGTTGGGGGTGGGAAGGTGGGCCAGCCTGGTGGCGGGTATTGTGGAGGGCACATATTGCATGCAGCACTGGGTGTGGTGCATGAAGAGTAGATTCTATATGTGTGTGTATATACACACACACACACACACACACACACACACATAGATGTTAGAGCCTGGTTAGCCAGAGGAACTTAGTTGCAAACCTGGGATATAGGGGCAGGCCAAGCCGGATGGAGACATCCAATCAGTGGGGTGGGCATATATTTATTGTGTTGAGTTGAAATCCCATTGGCCACCTGTGTGTGGGCCGGGTTCAACCATCTCTGTGAGGCTGGGGTGGGGGGAGATTAGTAGGAGAAGTCAGAGTAGTAGGAGGAGTTAGAATAGCAGTTAGAATAGCTGTTAGGATAGCCATTAGAATAACCATTGGGATAGTCTTCAGGAGAATCGTGCTCATCATGGTCATCATGGTCATCAGGAGCATCGTGGTCGTCCTGGTCATCGTAGTCCTAGGCAGCGGTGCCACAGCGAATGGCCTCCCCACCAGTGGCCTCACCGCCAGCAGCCTCGCTACCAGCGGCCTCGCCACCAACAAGCCGCAGCCCCACCAGGAGCGAGCTGCAGCCCCACCAGGAGCGGCCTCACTGTCCCGGGCTGCAGCCCTGCTGCTTGCGGCCTCGCCACCCTGGGCTGGGGCGCTGCCACAAGCAGCCTCACTGGACCTGCATGATTCTGGGGAGCCGCCTCGCGGGAGCGGCCGCCCTGTCGGGGGTGTGGCCGCCCTGTCTCCCTGTCGGGGGGTGCGGCCGCCCTGTCTCCCTGTCGGGAGCGGCCCCGTCTGGGGAGCCATCTCGTCAGCAGTGGCCTTGTCCTGGGAGCAGCCTCGTCTGGAGTGGCCTGGTTGGTGGCGACCTTGTCCAGAGCGGCCTCATCAGGAGCAGCCTTGGGAATGAGTGACCTTGTCAGGGTCATCGTTATCATCTCTTTGTAAGAGATGGCCCCTACCAGTCAGTTTGGTTTTCGATATGTGTGAAAAAGCTTTGTTTGGTTTTCACTTTGTGTCAGTCTCATTCCTTTGATCACGGACCCTAACTATATATATATATATATATATATATATATATATATATATATACACATATGTATATAGAATTAAAACCAAAAACTTTAAGTTACCGACTGTAACACTAAACTGAATGACTGGACATACTAAAGGGACAATGTTACCTTCAGAGCACTAATGAAGTCATGAATATTGTACAGATCCATCTCCATTATTTTAACTCAACTAGGTAAAAAATTAAACTAGGTATACTAAACTTTATCTTGCATTTTCTTTTGGGGACCATGCATATTTCTTAAATCTCATGATAACTTCTACATGTAAACCAACCTAAATGGTTGATTGAAATTTACCATTATATAACTTAAAAACTCAGGATTGCTATCTCTAAGTCCTATATTTCTAGGGGCATATTCCTCAGTTTATTCTGATGGTTTTCAGCTTCATAGTTTAAGACATAGCATAAAAAATGATGTGAATGAACAAAGATCAGAATCAACTGAAGCTATATAATGAACAAAGATCAGAATCAACTGAAGCTATATGTAAAAGATCACATACATGTAAGAGATGAATTTATTTCCTATGGTATGCAAGTTAATAAAAACTGAAAAACCAGTCATCTGAGTGACAGATAATTTACTTTGCTACTGAATATTTGTTAGGGTATAAATTACAAGTTCATCTTCAAGTTTATATTTTATATCTGACTCATCTCTCAATAGCTCTCTTTCTGAATTACTATATATTTTCATATTTACAGATAATAAAATTCACTTTTTTGTAGAAATGTCTCTAAGTTTTAGTATTTGAGTAGTTATTTGTAATCACCATCATGATCAGGATGTAGACTAATTATATCACCCCAGAAAGTGGAAATAGCACAAATAGCCTTAAATAAGTTAGTGATTAGGTATTTGCTGGTTTTTTTTTTTTTGGTCCCAACATATTCATATTGCTTCTAACTTTTCATTTATACTCACTACCTTAGATCAATCATCTATTTGGCTTTTGTATTTGGATTGCAGAGTAATTCTGAAGAAAAATTTCACAACTAATGTGCCAGTGATTATACAGTTAAATACTTTAACTGCCAACTACAATTTTAAATGCATTATTTCTATTCCTACCAACATTCTCATATTTGGACTGTGATTGTGTCACACCTGAATACTACAATATACTTCAAACTGATGTTTTTCTCTTCAGGTTTTCCCAAGCCACCTAGTCTACCTCATTTCTCCTCACCCCACATCACCCTACTTTGCATTAATTAACATAATAAATTTTATAGAATGCAATACTGACATTTTCAGTCTGCTGTTTACCCTTCAATGTCTCCTCAAAATCTAGGAGGCAATAAAGTTCAAGCTATTTAACAGTTTACCAGACTAATGCTGTCTATCTTCTGTATGCTTCCTCTTTCATGAGCTTTGAATACTCCAATAATAATGAATTACTTGAGGTTTCCTGACAGCATAGTACCTCCTTGAAACTACTGGTCCTTGTTCAGGTCATTCTCTATAACCACATTGAGTTCAGCCTTCCTTCTATGACACCTGCTTATCCTCCACAACTCAGCTCAATTTTGGCCTCCTGCAGGCCTCCCTATTCTTTGTTTAAGTTAAAATGTATTTTTTGTATTGTACAGCTCCTTTTTATTTAAGAGGAGTGTTTTTAAAAGAGTGAATAATGATTTGGGGGTTATTTATCTACTTGCCTCTAGAAACTGTAAGTCTGTTGTCATTGTTTTTGCAGAGACAAGATCTTTCATCTCTAGGTCACTTTGTATCTAGCAAAGTATTCAAAATGATCTTTTTTGACTACATGCATGCACTACACAATTATAAAGCACATCATAAATTCAATTATTCAAGTACCATTTAAGGAATTCAATATTGCATATTTGCATATATATTGTTCTAGGTTACACTCCAAGAAAGAGCTGCATGTTTTAATACCATATCTTAAAAATAAATTAAATTTATTCAAAAGCATGGATTTTTATCCTGATCATGAATTAGATATACATTTTTATGCATATACACCAAAACATTAATGGGGAGATAATTCATGACACTTAAAAATGAAATAATTAGATTAGAGAAAGATGGCATTGGAGTCGGGAAACCTAGACTCCTGTGACCCCACAAATAAAACTAGAAAACTATCAAATAATCCTAATACCCTAGGAATTGACCTGGAGACTAAAGGTAGAGAAGAGACCACACTGGAGATGTTAAGAAGTAGGAAGATCTAGTTTGGGAGGAAAGGGATTATTGCCACTGGTAGTGGGGATGGAGTCATGGTTGCAGAGAGGAATGGGATGCAGACTAGCACACAAAGGAACCCATCAGGAAGATAATTCCCCATTGCAACTGGCTTGGAAGGCAAGAGGGGTCAAATTTTTTAAGTTCTTCAACAACTGGGGCTTAAAGTTTTAAAAATCAGTGGGATTGGCTCAGGAAAAGCTTGGAGAGCGTTGGGGCTACACTTGATAAGGCGGCAGGACAAAACAGCTCATTGACATACAGCAGGGTAACAGCCATCTGAAGAGTATCAGAGACACAGAATGGGGAGGTTATTTGCACCTCTCAGAGTATGTCCCAGAGAGAACGCATTCACAGAGAGATCTCTCCAGGAACAAAGAAACTGAAAGGTGCCATTTCCCTAAGCCCCTCACAATAACCAGAGGGCCACCAGTGGGAACAAGTGCAGTGCAGACACTTCCTACATAATTTACTTGCACCAAGCCTACATCCTACACTCTGGAACTTTCTTTGACAATCAAGCTTGCCTCAGTCCCAGTGTGGTAGGCCACTTCCCCCAAAACCCTGCTTACACCACCACCTGATCCAAGAGTTTTGCAGGGTCTTGCAGCTGACAGCAGTGGTGATAAATCTCATTTCAGCACACCAGAGCATAACTCATTAAAATTCACAGCACTCAGGGGAGGAACAAAACCCCTCCACAATTGACAAAGACTGTCTCTGCAGAGGACTGCCGTGATAAACCAAGCAACTGGGACATTAACAGCATCTGAATGTACACAGCAAACATTAGAGATACTCCATGATGCACCAGGCCCTGGGAAATAGGGGCTCCTACACTGCAGGGCACTAAAAAGACCTCTTCTTCATGAGGCTATTACCTTCAAGAACAGGAGATGTAGCTCACTTTCCTAACACACAGAAGCAGCCAAGAGATTTACACAAAATGAGAAGAAAAAAGAATTTGTCACAAATGAAAGAATATGATGAGGCAACATTCAGAGGAATAAGTGAAACAGATATTAAGTAACATACCTGATAAGGAATTTAATGATCATAAAAATACTCACTGGACTTGAAAAAAAAAAAATAAGGCAATGAGACCATTAACACAAAGAAAAGGAAAAACACAGCAGAAATAAAGTGCTCAATGAAGTTAAAAAAAAAAAAGGCTTGATGGAAAGAGCAGCAGACTGGGAGAAATAGAGGAATAAATCAAAACTTAGAATATAGAGTAATGGAAAGTAAACAAGCTAAACAAAAGTGACAAAAATATGATTATACAAAATGAGAATAGACTTGAAGAACTCAGACTCTAAAAATTTAATAATATTCAAGTCATAGGAGCCCCACAAGAAGAAAGAGAAAAAAAAGGCAGAAATTTACTTGAAAACATAATAGCTGAAAACTTCCTTAATTTGGGGACAAAAACATATCTAGACTCAGGAGGAACAGAGAACTCCCAACAAAATCAACAAAAGCAGTGTGACAAAGACATCAAAATCTAGTGACAAAAAACAAACAGAAAAAGTCCTGAAAGCAGCAGGACAAAAGATTCTAGTTGCATACAAAGGAAACCCCATAAGGCTATCAGCAGATTTTTTAGCAGAAACTTTTCAAGCCAGAGAAGACTGGCATGATCTATCTAAAGTGCTGAATGGTAAAAATCTCCAGCCAAGAATACCCATCAAGGCTATCATTGAGAATAGAGAGGAGGTTGAGAATTTCCCAAACAAAAATAAAGGAATTCATGACCACTAAACCAGCCCTGTAAGAAATACAAAAGGGGACAGGAGTGGAAAGGAAAGACCAAAAATACAATATGAAGATAGGGAAAAACAAAAGCAGCAAAAATGAATATTTCTATAAAAAATAAATCAATGTACTCACAAAAAAATGATGTAAAATTAGACAACATACCTGAAATGTAGAGGAGAAGAATAAGGAATGGGTTCAAATAAGAGACCATCAAGTTAATATACACTGCTATATGCATAGGCTATATACAAACCTAACAGTAACCACAAATTTAAAACTAACAAATAGGTGAAGAATAAAGAAAAAAAATGAAAATTTTTCACTAAAGAAAACCAGAAAATCATGAAATCGAGAAAAGAAAGGATGAGAGAAAACCAGCAATAACAACCAAAGAACAATAATAAAATGGCAATGAATCCATATCTATCAATAAATACTTAAAATGAATGGACAGAATCTTCCAATCAAAAAAGACATGCTGACAATATAGATAAAAAACAAGACCCATCTATACTATGCCAACAAAAGACTCATTTAGATTGAAAGTAAAGGGATGGAAAAACATTGATCATGCAAATGGATGTCAAAAGAAAGCTGGAGTAGAGATAATTATATTCAACAAAGGAGATGTTAAAACAAATACTGTGTCAATAGACAAAGGACGCTAAATAATAAAGGGGGCCATCCAAAAGGAAGATCTAAAAATTTTAAATATATATGCAGTCAACATGGGAGAACCTAAATACATAAAACAATAACAAACTTAAAAGAACTAATTGATAATAGAATAATTGTATGGGACTTTTGATGAAGTCCCAGAACCTAAGTCAGGTTCAGTGGGGTGAGGAGGTTTGGAGCCGACTAAAGAAAGAATTTTGACTGAGCTGTCCAATTGTGGGTGTAAGCCACAAATATGTACCCCAGATCTGATATATGCCATCTTTAGTATAGCGATAAGGAGGCCCATATTTGATTGGGGAGTTATGGCTTGACAGCAATCCCCTTTCCTCCAAATAGCTCCATGGGCATGTAGTACCAGGAAAGCATATTTGGAGTTAGTATAAATGTTAATTCTCAGGCTTTGGCAATTGCAAAGTGCTAGTAAGCAACTACTGTCATCAGAAAACCAACTGTCATTTGTATTTTTAACAGGGGCATCTTAAATCTGGACAAATCAATAACCTCTGAACATTTTTGCTCTATAAAGAAAGAAGTACAGTGGTCAGGTTCAGGCATACAAGTAACTAGGTTTAAAGTCTGACAAGTTTTAAGTATTATTTCAAAATAGGCATCTGTTAGTGTAGCCCAGTATCTAATAAGTCGGCCATCATCCATAGGTGGCCTTTGGCTTCTAAGAAATTTGGACCTGATGTGAACTCATTACAGTCAGGGACTGTCCCATAGTGAGCTTTGAGGCTCTTTTATGAAGGCTGTTCTAGGTTTCACTAAAGCATCTGTTTGCAATTGCACCTCAACAGAGGTGCCCTCTAGGATAAGGGATGAAACCAATAAGAAGACCTTCGAGTGGTCCAGCCTTAATATCCTGATTACAGAGGATCACTGGCAAGTGAGAAGACTTGTCAAGAGATAAGGGGAGTTCCCCATGCATAATCCAATCCAATCATAAAGAAAGTGGGGTCATCCATTATCTCCACAAATCCATAGTTAATCCTATGGAGTGCGATAGGCTGGCCTTTAGGCAATTTCATTATCCTAGCCACACAGAAGGTGTTTTAAGTTATACAATTGTAGGGGAATCAATCCCATTTTCCAGTTATTTAATCATGTGCCATGGGGTCTGCTAATATCCCCACAAAATAATAAGATCGACTAAAGAAGCTATTGTGCAACTTCTCTCAAGCTTATCTCAAATTGTTTAGCTTAGGTAAACAAACATTTAAAGAATCAAATCTAGAATTTAACACCCATAAAGGTGTGTCACTAAAACATAATTTTTCTCTCTAAAATAACCCTCATTTCCAGAGATAGCCAAATCAGGACTAATTCATTTGAGAAACAAGTCCAGTTTTAACAAACTTGGCCTAATTATTTATATAAGCTCAGCAAGAACAGTGAGTGTGATCAATAGATCTTTTAGAATCTGCTTTGCTGGAACTTCTTGTAAGGAATCTCTAGGTTGTACTTTTAGTAGCTTCTCCGGGCCAGAAGCCAAGCCCTGTACTTGCCATCAGGCATGCCTGCAATACCTTTGGGGGAATTCCTCTTCTGAGACTGCACCTACCAAGGAGTGACATTCTTTACTCACCTGGTGAGGCTGCTGGGAACTCTGTAAGCAAGGTATCAGGCCAACAGTCCCAAGGGGCTTTATGGCTCCAGGTTTCATAAAGTCAACCTTAGTTCCTTTAAACTGTCTTGTCATATCTGAGTCTTTTCAAATATGACATCCCAGTCAAAGCTTTGGTAAAATAACCCGTGTTTCCAATTCTTTCCTGTTACAAGAACAGATTCTTATTAAACTTATGCAAATGACTGATTGCTGTGGAAGAAAGAATACTTAACTGAGACCTTTTGGTTTCAGAGGGTTCAGATAGAAAAGGGGAATGCTTTAGGTTACAGATAACTTAAGGAAAGTATCCCTAGTCTGGAAGAGCAAACATTAAAGAACCAGCAATGTTTAAAGTAAAACAAAACATTAAGAGACACAACACTATAATCTTTTAGTTCATTTAGTCTCATGTTACTAATTGTGGTGAATGCGGCTTTAGTCAGTTTTGGAAATTCTTACCCATTTCAGTTTTAGGATTTTCAAGTGTATCAAATATCTGTATTTGTCCTGAAAGTCCTTTATAAGAATCTCCTTGAAGATAAAACTCATTTTACAAGAGAATTAAAACAATCATAAATGACAAAAACTCAGAATGGACATGGTTAGAGCTAAAGAGACACGGGAGTTTACAGTTTAGCTGCAAGGAAATCAGGTTATTTCTGTGATACATAACATTTCCATAATTACAGTATCAAGCGGTGATCTCTCAAAACGTTAAAACTTTAGGAAGTGCATAGAATCTCTGGAATAGTTATAGCATTTTCCCAAATGTAACCCAAGGTTTATCATTGGTTCAGTAGTACTTCATGAGCAACTTCGCATACCAAGGAAAAACATTTGCTAAAATTTTATAAAGTTTTAAAGCACATGCCTAAGTATAATTAGGGATGTTAAACACCTGATAAAAGTGAACATAGAAACTGGTTTTTCTGGGCAGGCAAAGAGAAAACCATTTACATTTTCTTAACAGCAGATCAATTGATCTAAGAAAACATTGTCCTTTTGAAGAGAGACAATTTCAGTCTTGTACCAATGTACTTTTAAAACCCATTCATTTCGATCTTAGTCCATTCTTGACCATAGCTAAAATTCCTTTTCTGAAGATTTCCCTTCACAAACCTTCTACAACTTTCCTTTGCATTCAGGTTTTGTCCCAAGCCATTTCAAGTTTCCCTTATTTCCATCAGTCTTAGTTACACTAAGCAGAACTTTGTATTCTTAGAAACACCTTTAGTTATTAACCAATTGTGAACTGTTACAACAGAATTCTTCAGGTGGCAAGTTACCAACAGATTTGAATACTCTTTTAGTTTCTTTGCAGTAAGAAGTCAAAAGCACAAACCTACATCCAGTAATTAACGACTTAGCATTTTATCCTGTTTGGTTAAGACCTAGATGTCCACAATTTAATTCCATTTGTCATCCAAGCAAAACTTTAAAACTTTCAGGTTACCAAAGACTTTGAAAGCTACTTCAGCAATTACCCATTAGAACTTTGAGACAGACAATTAACCATCAGTTTAGTCACTTCTTTGCTAACAAATTTTAATAAATAACACAAGCTTATTTGACCTTCAGTAAACTTTGATAGAATAAAAGCTTCACATATACTGCTGTTAACTTCAAAGACGCATCTATCTTAAACCAACAAACTTAACTTAGTTCCAATACTGATTTACGTTCCACCTGGGCCCACTCCACTTTGAATGTTTACCTGAGACATGCATGGGAAGATCTGGAGTGGGTGGAGTGGGTCCAGGGGGTGCTCTTCTTGCTCCTTGACAGTGAAGAGAGAAGGAGCTGTGGTGCATGATCTAGAGGCTAGTCATGCAGGCTGCACGCACCTTGATGCAGAAACAGAAGGGGGAAACAGAGAAAACAAAGTGCTGCCAGGAGGCAGAGAAAGGATTCCCGGTTTTAGAGCTCATAAGCCCCAACAGAGCCATTAACATGGGAAGTGAGTCAGGGAGAAGCCCCCACATCTGTTAGGAGAAACAGAGAAATAAAGCCAGAGTCCCCTTTGCTAAGGATGGCCCAACAACCTGGGTTTAGGCGGTTTGCAGAAGACACTGATGAGAAACAGTAAAGACTGAAATCCATCATGGTCTATGCGACATTCCAACACATGTGGTCCTTACAGCCAACTTCCCTAGGAAACGGTCCCTGGTTGCAATCGGGTACTGGTTTCGGCCGGCTCCCAGTGGAGGTCTCGCGGCCAGAAGTGGCTAGACCAGGGATGGAGGGGATCACATTAGATCAATCAGGAGGAAACCTCACACGGGAGTCTTAAGATTGGCAGCCGTCCTAGTGACTTAAGTGGCTGTCCCGTGCCCAAGAGAGACAACTTTCTATAAGAACAGGAATAAAGAGAGGGTATCAAGTTTCTCGGTCTTATTGCCATTCCGGACAGGGTACTAGCTTACAGCCAAAAGGCAGACGCTCTCCTCCCCATAGAGTAACCATGGGCTAGAGGATTACAGCCTGAGCAATTGACATGCAAGTGTTCCAATAAAACCATACTCCTTGAAAAAGCCCTGGAATGCGAGTACAGGAAAAGGAGAGAAAGTACTCACCAATTTTGCACCGAAGCTCAGAGTCCAAATGTAAAGACTCACAAATCTCCTGGCTGGCTCGCCAAAAATGATGAAGTCCCAGAACCTAAGTCAGGTTCTGGTGGGGTGAGGAGGTTTGGAGCTGACAGACTAAAGAAAGAATTCTTAAGACGTCTTTGGTGCAAAAGGTGATTTATTAGAGCACGGGGACTGGGCCCGTGGGCAGGCAGAGATGCGGCTGCTGCCCCGGGTTGTGAGGGTAGGCATTTTATATACCCTGCGGTTGGGGGAAGGTGAGGGGAAGGGAGGTTTCAGTGGAGTTTTCATATGCTAAAGAGGGCCTACAAGGTGCCAGGATGTTCCAGGCCTGCTGGAGGCCTTGCCCTTGTGGCTGGATCAATGTTGTCTTTAGACCAGCCATTAACATTAAGATAGTTGGGAGACTTTTTGGTGGGGTGTCACAATCCTGCTATCAATCGTCTTTGTTAGTGAGATTTAGGACATTTGTAAGCCTAGGGAGACTCGGATCTAGCAGGATTGTGAGCTCTGCAAGTTAACTATTTGCTTATTGTTCATGGCAGTCAGGGCTGCCTGAGGGATGCTACACATATGGAGGGGAAAGGGTGAAGAGGGGGTGCAAGGCGCCAGCTTTTGCTTTGTCCTCAGCCAGCCTCCTGCTCCCTCATTACTTTGACATCCCACTCACATCAAAGGACAGATCATAAACATAGAAAATATATAAGGAAAAGATGATTTTGAATGACACACAGGAACAGATGGATATAACAGATATATTCAGGGGCACCTAGGTGGCTCAGTTGGTTAAGCGTTTGCCTTTGGCTCAGGTCACGATCCCAGAGTCCTTGGTTCAAGCCCTGTGTCAAGCTCCGTACTCAGCAAGGAGTCTGTTTCTCCCTCCATCTCCCCGCTCCCAGTTTGTGTTTTCTCTTTCACTCACTCTCTCTTAAATAAATAAATAAAATATTTTTTAAAAAGGATATGTTCAGAGCAATCCAACCTAAAATAAAAATAAATATTATTTTCAAGTGCAAATGGAACATTATCCAGATTAAATCATGTGTTAAGTTACATAACAAGCTTCAACAAATTAAAAAATATCAGTCATACCCATGCATCTTTTCTGACCACAACACAAGGAAATTAGAAGTCAACCACAAGGGAAAATCTGGAAAGGCACAAAAATATATAGGAGTTAAACAACATACTATTAAACAATGAATGGGTCAACCAGTAAACAAACAAACAAACAAACAAAAAACATGGAAATAAATGAAAATAACACAATGGTTCAAAGTCTTTGGATGTAGCAATAGCAGGTCTAAGAGGGAAGTTAATAGCAATGTAGGCCTACCTTAAGAAGCAAGAAAAATCTGAAATAAACAACCTAACTTCACAACAAAAGGAGCTAGAAATATAATAACAAACAAGCAAACAAAACTTAAAAACAGCAGAAGGAAGGAAATAATAAAAATGAGAGTATAAATAAAGGATGTAGAAACTAAAAACAAAAACAATAGAACAGATCCATGAAAGCAGGAGTTAGTTACTTGTAAAAAATAAATAAAATTGATAAGCAGAAGAGGGAAAGATGACAGTGGCATGGAAAGACCCTAGGCTCGACTCATTCCATGGACACAACTAGATAATTATCAAATAATTCTAAATACCCCCAGAAATCTACATGAAGACTGACAGAAGAAACTCCATAACTAAAGGAGAGAAGAGAGGCAGCATCAAAGAAGTTAGGAAATAAGCGGACATGATTTAGCAGAGAAAAGGATTACACATTTTGAGGAAGGGAGGGAGCCATGGTCACAGAGGAGGGTTAGAAGAAAGGAGAACACAAGGGAATTCACAAGAAAAATATTTCCTCAAAGCCTTTAGCTTGAAAAACCAGAGGAGCTGAATTTCTTGAGTTCCTACAACCAGCAGCGCTTAAAGCCTAGAGTTTAAAAGGTCAGCAGGCTTGGTGGGGGTAGAGGCCAGAGGCCACTTGGCCACTCCTGGAGTGAAGACAGCAAACAATCCAGGGACAGAAAGCACGGAAACAGCAATCTAATAAAAAGCTTGGGGGCAAACTGGGGGAGATTATTCATTTTTCTTAGAGCATGTCCCATAGAGGCAGTGTTCCCAGAGATTCCTTTCTAAGAATAAAGGAGCTTGCTGGTGCTATCTTCCTCCTTGACCCATCAGCATAAATACAGAACTACTTGCAGGATGCAGCACAGTGCTGGCACTGGCTGCCTAAATTTTCTAAACCAAGCAGGGCCCCCTGCACCTCTGTGGACCTGCCCTTCTGTCCAGTTTGCCCCCAGTTCCATTCTGGCAGTCCCCTCGTACAGAAGACCAGCACAAATTCCAGCCCACGCTCTGTATATAAACCTGGAGCTTTTTAAAGAACAGCAGCCTTGGCAGGAATAGAGACAGGAGGGCACTGTTCTCAAATATAAACAATAATGACAGCCATAATAAAGTGACTATGAATTATGGGTTAAAAATCAGGTATTTAAGTTTTAAAGAATTCATATTATAATTCATTGAGAAAAATTGTCTTTAAACCTTATAGCCATTGAAAATTCAGTGAGCATTTTGAAAAGCCAACCTTAAATATGTTGAGTAGCTCATGTGGAATAAGCAGTAGAAATTGGTAATTAAATAAATATGTGTAAACCATCATTCTGATGAGGGAACAAAAGGCTGACTGAGGACAAAGCAAAAGCTGATACCCTCCAACTTTCCCCCACCCCCACTCCTGGGTGGGACATACGTGACAATCTTTAGGAATCTCCCACCCATTTTAATGTTAATACCTTGCTAGAGGGCAAAATGACTTTGGCAATGGCAAGGCCTCTGGTATCTGGTATCTTTGTAGGCCCTCTTTAGCATATGAAAGTTCTATTGAAACCTTCGTTTTCCTTACCTCCCCCCAACTCCAGGGTACATAACCTGCCACCCCCCACAACCCTGGGGCAGCAGCTCTTCCTGTCCAAGGGTACTGTCCCTGTGCTTTAAAAAACCACCATTATGCACCAAAGATGTCTCAAGAATTCTTTCTTAGTCATCGGCTCCAGTCCTCCCCCCATCGAACCTCACCTATATTCCAGAACTTCATCAATTCCTTCATAAGTCATGACCTTTCTAACCTGAAAATTCGATATAAGAGTATGATGATACTGGTATAATTCTGATTCAGGTTTTTATTTAATTGATGTTTATCTCAAAAACCTTCAATTTAAAGCATTAGTGTTTTATTAATTCAAGTACATTCATTCTTCAGAGTGCCCAAATAGACTTTTATTGAATAAATACTCACTGTAAAGGAAAGCTTCTCAAATCATCTATTTAGTGTCACAAAGGCAGCAATAGTTCTTAACTGTTTTTACCTTTAACTGGTTGTATTTTATAAATGTTATGCCCCAGTAATGGGTCCTTGATTAAAGGAGCAAGACTGATACAAAGCAAAGGTCAAGCAAAGCTTTATTTCACTCCAAGCATCAAGAATCTAACCAAACGTTCCAGGATGCACCTCTTACAAGAGAGGGCGGCCCTTCTCTGTTTCACAGACTAGCTTTTAAGGGCAAAGGCCATGCTGTTGGGCCTGGCCACGCACAGGTGGCCAATGAGATTGTAACACACACAGGAAACTCCACAGTGATGCTAGGCGACCAACTGAGTTATAATTCACCCTAGTAGACATTTGAACCAGTCTATTATACCTTGATTGGGATTGGCGCCCAAAAGGCTCCCAAAGGGCGGGGCCCATACTCCTTGGTAACCAGGGAGACAGTATGCATCCCCCCCCACCCCATCACTGATCTGATGTCTCCACCTGGCCTGACCCACCTTTGTATCTGGGCTTTGTTACCTGAAGCTGGTTTCCGAGACTTGTCTCCAAGTAAATCTCCTGGGGGGAGGGGAGCAGGGATAGTTTCTAAATAGGTCCTTACAATAAAAATTATGGATATCATCTTTATTTATTTGGCAATATCATTAGAGCTTAAAGAACCTTGTTTCTGTCCTCAATATCTGGCATAGATTTTCTTTCAACTTGAGATTAAAGACATCATACATACCTGATTTTATTTTATTTTATATTTATTTTTAAAATATTTTATTTATTTGAGAGAAAGAGAGACAGCAAGAGAGGGAACACAAACAGGGAGTGGGAGAGGAAGAAATAGGCTTCCTACAGAGCAGACAGCCCAACACAGGGCTCAATCCCAGGGCCCTAAGATCATGACCTGAGCATGACCTGAGCCGAAGGCAGATGCTTAATCACTGAGCCACCTAGGAACCCCAATGGCTAGATTTTAAAAGATATTTTTCATTCAGATTTGAATGAAATCTAAATTTGAAAAAAAATTCCCAGTGACACCAAACAATTTTCTGTATTCAGGCTTGTGCTGAAAGGATGACACTGGTTCTGGGACATAAATTCCCAGCTTTCATAAATGACAACTAGTTGAATGCAGAGTAAAACATCTACTATGACTACTTATTTTGTTTTTAATATATAATCATAAAAATGTTCTGTGGCGCAATCATATCAGAGAAATATTCCATTTTATTGACAGATATTCCAGAGAGTATTAAACCAAACTTTGCATTCATTTATAACCTAAAATTAGATTTAAGAACCCTTACTTTATTTGCTCTTCATGACTTTATTCTCATAAACTCTTATTAATAACTCAGACACTTTTTATGCTTGAAAACTTTAAATTCTAAATGTAAAGAAGAACACATAGAAGAGCAGTAAGTGATGACAGAACATTGTTAAAAAGCCATTATACCTTCAGACACATTTGCTATCATCATGGGAAAAATATGTTCCAAGATAAATAAATTGCCAAAGACATGTAATAACCAGCTTAAGAAGAGGTATTTAAAACCATTTTTACATTAGTTTTATAGGCAGAAAATCTAAGTTGCCCTCTCCCATGCTAAATATATTTTGAAAATATATCTCTCTATAAAATTATCCTTATTTAATTTTTTCCTGTAATTTACTTCTTAATCTGCAAACACTTTATTATTTGCCATAAATATTACTCTATGAAGCACTAAAGAATATTGCATTGTGGAAACGTTTCAAAAGCCTAAGGATTACAATTACATTGCATACATAAGACTTAATTGAGATCTTATATTGGAAAGCAAAGCAAAAATATAAATTCATGCTATTAACACATGAATATTTCAAAAATATATTGTTTTGAAAAGCTAAAAAACTGAAAACTGAAGATTATTATAATAGAATACCTTGAATTATCCCCAGAAGCATAGTTTTAAATGTTTTATTCTGCTGCTGATTAATATTGAATGATATCACAATTATAGCTATCAATGACAAGAGCTACTTTAATGGATTTTATAGTCAACTGGAAAATGCTGGTAGGTTGTAAATATGCAGTTCAGCCTTCAAGGTTTAGACCATATTACACTGGTTGCAACAAAATTAACCTTTACTTCCTAATGTGCATCTCTCCTTTGTTTAGATTAAACCAATGAATTTAGTTTATGTGCAGAGCCTAAAAATGTAATTAAGTATCTTCTATTCCCAGTGTCCCAGTGGGATAATAATGGCTGTCAAGATGGGTTTAAGCTTCTTTTGCTCTTATAGTACTGTATGTTCACCCTTAATCTTAAATGACAGCCTCAGCAGAAAAGAATAGAGGAAGCTTTGTCAGATTGTGCAAAAGTGCTCTAATTCATTAGTCATCAAGGTTTCATAATTTGGATTTCACTATGAATTACTAATTTGTTCATGCCTCTCTTCATATTATAAATCAAGATTAGATTTAAAATATACTCAGGAAAGAAAAAAAAAGTCTACGTATCAAGAATATAACCTAGCAATGTGAGAACATTATTGTTACTTACAGTGAGACATGGTTCTTACAGAAATGTGTTAAATTTGTTATGTGCAACTCATGTCTTTAACAAGATTTCTTTATTTTGTTCTCTACCTATTCAGTATTATCTCTTGGAGTTCTGATAACTGAAAAAAAAAAATTAAGGAGCAGCTAATAGTCGTAAGTTTTATAGCTTAGGCATTTGTATAATTTGAGCTAATAGTATCCTGTCGTCTCACCAAATGAAGAGTAGAACAAAACTATTTCAGCAGCAATTCTGATTCTTAAGCAATCTTTTGAAGGGCACATTAAGTGGTAAGCCAATCTTTTAATCAAAATCAAGCTGTCATAAATGACACATTGCTTTGTAGGTTGTCTTTTTCTGGTTTTATATTCAGACAATGCTATAAAAGATAGAGCTTTTTTTTTTCATAAGGATAATTGCATTTGATTAGACTATCTTCCTGCCACTTCTCAAGATTGTTGTGCACTAATTTTGCAAAGATAATTGTTTCATCTGTTCAGAAACACTTAAAATGTCATAATTAAATAACAGATGATTAGACTGCTTGTTACATGATGCTGACAAAACTATTTATATCAACTTAAAGTATGTAAATCTGGTCAACAGAAAGAAGCCTTCAAGCTAACATTCCAGGGGGGAATAAAACCTTATTTTTAAAAGATTTTATTTATTTATTTATTTATTTATTTATTTATTTATTAGAGAGAGAGAGAGAGTATGAGAGAGAGAGAGCAGGAGCAGGGGGAGAGAAAGAAGCAGACTTTCTACTGAGCAGGGAGCTTGACTCGGGACTTGATCATAGGACCCTGAGATCATGACCTGAGCCAAAGGCAGATGCTTAACTGACTGAGCCACCCAGGTGCCCCAGAAAAACTTGGATTCTTGAGTTTATTAAAACTCTTATAAGCTAACATGAAATTATCTAGGAATTTTCTATAGCAATTTAAATTTTAAAATAGTCACAAATTTGAACAGATTAAAAGGAATCTACACTATTATGAATTTCTATAAAGCAAAATACTTATATATGTATATGTGGTTGTATAAAATATTAAATATTCATAGGACTTATCTTACTTGTATTATGCATTTAATCAGAAATTAAAAATTTTAATAAGTACCTAATATATGGCAAGCACTATTCAAAATGCCTGCCACAGAGCCTGGTGTATATTGGGATCACAGTATGAATTGGGATCAAAAGAGACAAATTTCCCAGCACTCATGGAACTTACATTGTAGAGGATTCAGACAATAAACAAATGTATAACAATGTATAATATCATATCTGGTAGTGATAAGTAATATAAATGTATAATATATCTAGTAATGATAAGTCATATACAAATCTAAGGTGAATAAATAAAGAATGAAAGTGGTCATATTAGAAACATGAAAGACAATGGAAGTCCTCCAAGGGGAGGTAACATTTATAGATACCTGAGCAAAGTGAGGGAGGATTATAGAAAATAAATTAAGTTGCACAACGTTGGCATGTATAAGTCATGTAAATTTGTTTTGTATACCATGATTTATATGTATATGAGTGATGTCTAATATCTAAAATATTTTCTCTTTAGAGGTTTAATAAATGCCTTGCAATTGTGTTTGCATACTTGATTTGTTATAAATTCCTTTTTATAGTTAACAGAAGAGTAAAAAAAATACTAAATTGTAGGGGTGCCTGGGTGACTCAGTCATTAAATCTCTGCCTTCAACTCAGGTCACGATCCTAGGGTCCTAGGATCAAGCTCCGCTTCAGGCTCCCTGCTCAGTGGGAGGTCTAATTCTCCCTCTCCCTCTCCTTCTCCCTCTGCCCCTGCTTGTGTTCCCTCTCTCTCTCTGTCAAATAAATAAAATATTTTTAAAAATACTAAATTTCATTTAAATATCGCATTTCCATTAAAATATTTTCTATTTCTCCTATGATCTCAGGTTGTGGAAATTACAGGGAACCTTAGAACCATAGAGATAATCTAGTCCAGGCCCTTCTTTCCCTCCTTTCATAAATGGGAGCTCAGATAAATATGTGAGTGGTATCATAGTGTGTGTGGGGGGGTGTATTTGTGTGTGCGCGTACGCACATGTATGCATGTGCATTTTTGTCTTTGTTTGGAAAAAAAGTTTCAACAAATTCCATATCCTCTATTCTTAAGGATAATAGACTCTGAGGTCTCTTTGCCTTAAGCCCAAACCTATTTTGGCCATTAGCTCTCTCAACACTTATTGTTTTAAAGATCTATTTATTATTTGTCAGAGAGAGAGAGTGAGCACAGGCAGACAGAGTGGCAGGCAGAGGCAGAGGAAGAAGTAGGCTCCCTGCTGAGAAGGAGCCCAATGTGGGACTTGATCCCAGAAGGCTGTGATCATGAGCTGAGCCGAAGGCAGTGGCTTAACCAACTAAGCCACTCTCAACACTTTTATAATTTGGGGGTATTTAAAAATATTTTTGTTAAAATAAAATGCATTTTTAGATCATGTGGAAATGTCTGGTTCCCTTCCATGGCCGACTACAACAGTGTGAAATAGAGAAAATAATTATTGTAGATAATCTTTTACCAAAATGTTCAGTGCCTACAGTTGTAGTATGCTATAGCCATCTCATGTTTACACATTACACACTGTAATGATATCTTCTCCCAGAATTCCTAATAAGAAGTGATGCAAAAACCTATTCTCTTCTTTTATTCACACCACCAATCTTAGAATTCTATTTTTCCATATAACCAGAGATCTACTCATGTTTGCTTTGAATATTTCTATCTCCTTCTTATGCCTGTGTAGTGTAGTGTTTTCCTAGCCTCCCTCCATGGTTGATGTTGCCCTTATACCAATTCAGTGTCCTTTGTTATGCTAAACTTCCATAAAGTTTATATCTTCTGGCTTCCCACATTAGTCATAGAAATTTTTAAGCACAATAGTTGAACGATTCTGAAAAACAAATAATTTTCTCTTTCAATTGTCCAGCTCTTGAAATTAAGAACAAGGATTTTTTAAAAATTGTAGCCTTTCTTTTGTTTGTTTTAAAAATAGTCTATTTTGGAGTTCAGAAATGAGTATATTTTTAATTTTTATTTATTTTTTAACTTTCTTTTCAGTGTTTAAGAATTCATTGTTTATGCACCACACCCAATGTTCCATGCAATATGTGCCCTCCATAATACCCACCATCAGGCTCACCAAACCCCCCTCTCCTCCAAAACCCTCAGTTAGTTCCTCAGAAATGAGTATTTAAATTTTTTTTTTTTCTTAATATTGTCTCTAGAACTATCTTCATACTCTTTGAGGCAGGATTGCCTCTGGCTTAATGTTGAGGAAGGAGCAAATCATATATTAAAAAATGAGTTTCTATCCTATTCTATTTCTGTTTGTTTTGTTTTGTTTTATTGTGTTACATTAATCACCATACAATACATCGTTAGTTTTTGATGTAGTGTTCCAAGATTCTCTGTTTGTGTATAATACCCAGGGCTCCATGCAATACATGCCCTCCTTAATACCCACAACCAGATTCACCCATCCCCCTAGCTCCCTCTTGTCTAAAATTCTGTTTGTTTCTCAGAGTCCACAGTCTCTCATGGTTTGTCTCCCCTTCCAAATTCCACCCCCTTCACTTTTCCTTTCCTTCTCATAATATCCTCCATGTCATTCCTTATATTCCACAAGTAAGTGAAACCATAGGATAAAAAAGATGCTGTCCATATATACAATGGAATATTACCTAGCCATCAGAAAGGATGAATACCCAACTTTTGCATCAACATGGATGGGACTGGAGGATATTCTATTCTACTTCAAATAACTTATTTTGTTACATGTTCTATGGATGTGGGTTTCTTGGCTTCTCTCAGTTATGAATATAATGTATATTAAAATAGGCACAAATTCTTATTCTTCCTAATTATGTGTATATGATTTAGAATTGAGAGACTGAGAATTGACTGTTGAATTTATATTCATATTTAAATATATTTATATATTTATAAATATAAAATATTTATATAAATTCTCAACTGAGAATTTATATTGCTGAAAGGGATAATAATCAAAATTTGATTAATGTGGCATGTCAATTTAATAATTGAAAGAAAGTAATTTTGTTAAAATATAAAGAGATTGGGGAGCCTGGGTGGCTCAGTGGGTTAAGCCTTTGCCTTTGGCTCAGGTCATGATCCCAGAGTCCTGGAATTCAGCCCTGCATTGGGCTCTCTGTTCAGTGGGGAACATACTTTCCCCCCTCTCTCTGCCTGCCTCTCTGCCTACTTGTGATCCCTGTCAAATAAATAAATAAAAATAAAATCTTTTAAAAAATATAATAAAAAGATTTATGTATTAATTATTTTTAAAAGATTTTATTTATTTATTTGACAGACAGAGATCACAAGTAGGCAGAAAGGCAGGCAGAGAGAGAGATGAGAGGAAGCAGGCTCCCTGTTGAGCAGAGAGCCTGATGTAAGACTCTATCCCAGGACCGTGGGATCATGACCTGGGCTTTAACCCACTGAGCCACTCAGGCACCCCTGTATGAATTAATTTTTTAAATGCCCTCATGAAACTCGCATTCTGTAGGGGGGAAGGATAATAAACATAAGTTATATGTAAGCAATATAGAATGTTAGGTGATAAATAGTATCAGGGAAATGACAGGGCATAACAAGATAAAGGGTATCAGAAATGGGGGACTTGCAATGTTCAGTTTTCAATAGGTGTTCAATGGTCTGAAAGTGGAAGTGGTGGAGTTAGCCACATGGAAGTTTAGGAGAAGAGTTGCACAGTAGGTAGAGAGTAGGGATAATAATACCAACAAAACCATCTGAAAAGGCCATAAGGGAAAATACAGAGAAGAGAGGTAAGTGGTGCCTTGGTGGCTCAGAGGGTTAAGCCTCTGCCTTTTCTCAGGTCATGATCCCAGGGTCCTGGAATGGAGTCTTACATCAGGTTTACATCTCAGGGTTCTGGGATTGAACACAGCATCGGGCTCTCTGCTCAGCAGGGAGCCTGCTTCCTCCTCTCTCTCTGCCTGCCTCTCTGCCTACTAGTGATTTCTATCTCTGTGTCAAATAAATACATAAAATCTTAAAAAAAAAGAGAGGTAAAAAAATTTTGGAGAGTGGTAGCAGGAGAACTAGCATAAAGACCTTATGATGAAGAGGTAGAAGTTAGGGATAAATAAAGGGAAAGTAGAGGTACAGGGTAGGTATAAGGGAAAAGCCAATGGAAAGCCTTTAAACAAGGATATGTATGGCTTGTTAGAGAAATGGGAAGAAGATAAGTTAAGGTAGAACATAGTAATAAGAAGATAAGTTAAGATAGAACATAGTAATCAACAGAGAAAAAAGTAGAAGCTAAAGATAGAGGGTCTGACAATAGGTCCTTTTAAGCCATTGCAAATGTTTTTAATTTTACTGTGAGTGAAATAGAAACACATTGGAAAATTTTGAGCAGAAGTATGTCAAGACTTCTGGACCAATCAAATGGCTTCAGTGCTGGTAATAGTGCAGGTGGTAGCCAATATAGAGACTAATTAGAGGCTATTGGTATAATAGAGATTAGAGATAATGACTTGCAACAAGGCTGTAGCAGATAAAGTGGTGAAAAGTGGTCATATTTTAGATGTATTTTTTATAGAAGAAATTACAAGTTTTTCTTTTAGACTGGAAGTGGGGCATAAGAAAATGAAAGATTGCCGAGATAATAAGGAAGAAACTGCTGGCTGCTTACCACTTCCCCCTTCTTCCTTAATAACAAAATCTCATTATTGCAGGTGGCAATTTTCTAAGGTTAATCTTAGGAAAATGAGAAGGGGGGTTGGAGGAAGAGGAATTACATTTTCCAACTTCTCTTTCAAATGGAGTTGGTCAAGAACATGCAAGGCTAAAATTATTGGGTGGATCTTCAAGAAAAGGAATAAGCTCAACTGAGATACATACTTTACTGACCTTGTCTTTTTTTTTTTTTTTTCTTTCTGCTACCCGAGATTTGGGGGTGGGGGGGAGGCTAAGGTGATTTTAAAAACATATCTTAAGCTCTTGAATGAATAATAGTAGTTGCCCATATCTAAAAAGTATTTTAGAAAAATAATCCTTATGTTTACTCAGTTACTTGTGTCTTAGCTCAATTTCTAACTAACACAAATGAATTCAAAGCTTTTGCTTCAGCAGCTAAATAATGACACTGTCACATACTGTGAAGGAGGAAAACAGTGTGAAGGAGATTTAAAGGGGAAAACAGGAGATCAGTTTTCCTCACTTTAAGTTTGAAATGTCCATTATATATTCAAACACAGATTTTCACTGGGTAACTGGGCAGATGAATATTACAAAGACTTGAAGACATTAACTGAATGTTTTACTCAATTTAGTAAATTTCTATTTTGATGCCATTATAATGAAAGAAACAAAAGCAGAAAGAATATCCATTTTTATAAACTCATTATGAACTAATATTTTCCAGTTTTGCATTAAAATAAATAATGAAGAACAACAACATGAAATGTTTTGTTTTAAATCAATCAATAACATTTAGAAAAATTTGAGCTTTGTCCCGGCCTTAGACATTGCTTACAGTTATCTGTGCACTTTCCATTCTCATCTCCAAGTCTCTTCCATGATATCAAGATTCATATGCCCAGTAACCATGTTTATGACTTGATCAACATAGAAAGTCAATAGATACCTACCTGAGGTAGGTACATTAAGAAGAATAAATATACTAAGAAGGTAAATAGCAATGAAAGGAGCTATGAAAATATATATTACCCATTTAAGTCCATCCAACATAAACAGTGACTTAAGTATTGCTGATATAGCATTGCTACAGAAGTATAGGCAATATATTTCCAAAGATTCTTTCTCTATCAAAACCTTGCTATGCACAAGTAGAATGTCAAAATTGCTATTCTTATAGCTACTTTTTTTTTTTAACTGTAATTGCTTAGAGGAAAATTAGTATGATAAAGTTGCCTATTTATCATCTTATGGTGTACTTCCCATTTTTGATCCTGCATTTATTAGATTTTATTCAGCCAGGAGTTTATTATTACCCACTAATAACCAGTCAAAATAGTAAATTATGCATTTGAAAGCCCTGCTGGGTAACATTTTTTAAAGTGCACTGAACTTTTTTTTTCTTTCTCTAGTAGATCTATGCTGCAGGCACTCAAAGTGTGAAATCAGATTACCATTTAGATGTTGTTGAGAGGTAAATGCAAAGACTTTCCATTAACATTTTATGGCCGAAGTGTGCCATACTGTGATACTGCCATACTATAGTCGTTTGTCCTACATCTCAAGAGCAACTTGTAGTCATGTAAGTTTTATGTGCTAGGTGTGATAAGTTTTATTATGCCTCACTTTGCCTTCACAAAGATAATTGTAGTGAGGTATTAATTAATTCACAAGTGTGTTCTGTTTACTCTGTATATAATGTTATGAACAGGGTTAGACATAGGACAATTTATCATTAGACCTAAAAATTCATGATCTTTTTGCCTAATAATTATGAAACTTTTAAAAAATAGAGATCTACAATATATGAATTTTATATTTATTAAAGTCAAAAATATTATGCTTTAAATTGTTTTTTATTTTTTAATTTATTTTTATTATGTTCAATATATAGTACATCATTATAAACTGATATATAGTACATCAATATATAGCCAATATATAGTACATCATTAGCCAATATATAGTATATCATTATAAACTGATCTTTTTAAAATAAATTGCAAAAAACTCATTATCTTTCTCTTTGTTTTTAGATGTAAAGCTATAAAAAGTAACTTTTTTTCTTATCTCTTATGAAAAATCTTTTAAATTCACTAAAAGAATTAAAGCATGTGTGTACATGGCAGCAATATCCAAAACAATTTATTCTACTTGTTTTAAGCTATTATGACATAATTAAAACCAGAGAGGAAAAAAAATAAAATAAGTTTATATAGTTATGCTTATATAGTTATATAGTTATAGGTTATAGAGTTATGCTAACTTTGAATATGACTAATTACATCCTTTTATTTGTTTTGAGTTATATATTTAGAACAAAAGTTGAAAAGCATTCTGTAGGGACATTTGTTCTATTCTATTTGTTCTATGTACTCATTTATTTTCTTTTTATAACTCAATAGAGCATTTATTACCTTTTAACAAATTTTAACTTTTTTTTTCTTTTCTTTGAAGTTAAATGGAGTCTATTTGTTCACTGTTTTCTTAATTTGCTCTGGTGAAGAATTAAATTTCTAAAAATGTAGTAAATAATGTTGTACTTCTTAGGTTTTTTTACGTTGCTACTTGGGAACACAATTATCAAAGCAACATAGATGTTCCCTTATTTCCTACTCTTATGCTTGAAAACAAATATACTTGACAAAGTATATTTTCTCTTCTCAGCCAAACCTTAATGAGACTTCCTTGAACTCTTTTTCAACTAGACCTCAAATTTGGGGGCTTTAGACTTCCACATTCATCTATGCATTGTCCAATTTCAGCAAAAATTCTGCTAAATCATTTTAGCCAGTATCTCCTATCTTCTATATCTGACCACCCTCAATATCAAATCAGGTTCCTCATTCTCTGTTATTCTCCAGCTGATTTCTGACCACCTTTCAGTAAGAATCCTGTTGGGTCAGTTTAGCCAGAATCTCCCCCTTATCCCTGATGTATCCTGTTAATAATTTTCCTGCCACTAGCTCCCACTGTGCTTCTTAAGTATAAATTCCCACTTGCCCATATTTTACTTGGAATTGAGCCTGGTTCTATATACTATTTCCTTTATCCATGGTTTTGCTTTCCTTCATTTAAGTTACCCACAGTCAGCTATGGTCTGGAAGTAGATGATCTTTTTCCTGACATATTGTCAGAAGGTCAATAGTAGTCATAACACTATGCCATAATGCCTATGTCATTTACCTCAGATCAACTCATCACATTGACATTTTGTTATTTTATATTATCATGGAAATAAGGATGAAAGCAGTAGAATAAGATACTTTGAGAGAGAGACCATATTCACCTAATTTTTGTTACAGAATATTGTTCTATTTTTCCATTTTATTATTAGTTACTTTTATTAATTTCTCAATGTGACTAATTTTAAAAATTAAATTTTAATCACAGTGAGTAAGGAACAGGCAGGGCTAGGCAGGGAGAGATAGGTAGGGGGCCATGAGATCAGACTCACAAAATTCAAAATGTGGGAGATGAAATGAAACCAGAGATAAAGGAACACTCCAGACCACCCCTGCCTACTCCCGCCTTAGGTGTCTGAGGGGGGAGTCTTATCTTTGACAGTCTCCTGTGGTCAACAGGAAATAAATAGACCTAAAAAGAAATAAGCTATTAAAGTAAGCCATTAAAGATATTATCACTAGTCCTGCTTACAAAAAAAGGCTGTCAGTAGAGAAGTCAAAAAGATTTAAGTTTCCTGGTTTACTTTCTGTGAAAGATCAACTCTAAAAGACCAACCCTGTCAGAACCCCTTTCACTTCTGAGAGTTTTTTCTGTATCCTTGCTTAATAAACTTCTGTTGCTTTGCTCACTCTCCTTTGTCTTCAAGATTCATTCTCCACTCTGACTCCATGAGACAAGAACCTTGCTCTCCCAGTCAATAAGAATATCTGCATATGAAAAAAACATATATATAGGGTTCAGTATCAGTCTCTGCTTCAGGCATCCTCTGTGGGTCTTGGAACATACCCTCTACAGATAAGGGGAAACTACTGTACTGAAATATTTTTTCCCTTATTATAATAGGTATGAATATTTGTTTTTGCCACTTCAACTACAGTTCAACTCTGGTTGTTCTTTAACAATATTCTACCAATTTAATCTCATATTTTATCTTCAAATAGTATTACATGACTTTAATAAACAGATACTTTACTTGCCTAATCTCTTACCCCAACCCTTTCTTTAAGAGGAACAAAATCTTTTTTGCTGGGAAACACCCATCTGCCTATGACAATCCATATTGTTTTGTGTTGAACTGAAACCTTACTTACTAGAGGTCTGCTCTTCCATCTTGTTATGAGTAACTTGCTTTAACTAGATCAGTCTTTCCTTCAATTGGCACATTTTTTGTTGCTAATTTATCTAAGAAAGAATGGGTGATTTCCACCTATTAAGGGATTTTTAATGGTAGTGATGACAGCTCTATTAATATCCTAATATAAAGTTTTATGATTAGGCCTGGTCCTATGAGCTGTTTTATTTTCTCAAAAGTTGTTTCCAGGGCAACCCTCTTAGGTACCTACAACCATTCCTCACAACAATGTACTGATCAACATGCCTAAACATGTACCAGTAAAGGCCTCTGGGGACAGGATGATATATGTTCTTGAAGCTGAGCAGATGGGGATGCCCAGCCCACTCAGGGTGGAATACCACCTGTTTCTTTTTTCTGTTATCTCCCCTTATCCAGAGATCAACTGTAGTTAATTAGATGATTCCTTTAAATGTGTTTATGCAACCACAAATCCTATACTGCTTGATCAGGCATATCTTGCTTATCCATAATCTCCTTCGACTCCTTTGTTGATTGTTCTCCTGTATCTAATAAATGCAGGACTGAGGAGTTGTTCTGGGTGGCAGTCTTCTCAACTGCTGACCCCTGCTCCCATTCTCTTGAAGCTGACTTGTTTGTGCCTCATTCTTCTCCTGTGCACTGTTGGAAAGTGGCAGGTATCCTTCCTCTTCAGGAGCTTTGTACTCTATCATTCAATAAACTTTACTACTGAACAATTAAAAAAAAAAAGTTTCCAGAATGAAAACACCAGAACCATGTATCGTGCCATCTTAGCTTTTCTATTTTCAAGGTATTTTTTTAAAATTTTTTAAAAAATTTATTTAGAGAGCACACACATGCACACACATTGTGGGAGGGGCAGAGGGAAAAGGAGAGAAAGAATCTGTGCTGTGTAGGCTCTGCTGAGTGCAAGTTAGGGCTCAATCTCATAACCCTGAGACCATGACCTGATCCAAAACCAAGAGTCCAACACTTAATCAACTGAGCCACCCAGGACCCCTATTTTCAAGGATTTTGATTGCAAGTGACAGAAGACAAAATTTAGGCACAAAAGGAATTTATCAGAAATATCGTAAGAACCTTTAAACCAATCAAATTATGACAAGGAGAAGAACAGAGAATGGTCAGTACTTTATCATTATTTCTATCAATACTCTTTATTACTTGTCTCAACTCTATACATGTCCAGTATTTTTGTCTCTCTCACCTCAGAATGACTTTTTATACAGACCAAAAAATATTTAAACCTTAAACTATGCCTTGCCACAGTAGAGGTTCAGAAAGCACAAAGCAAAAAACAAAACACTGCCAGATTTTCTCAAGTCCAAGTTTTAAAATCCAAAGGAGAAATTAAAAGGAAGATTGACCACAAGTCATAAGTGTAAACTTTCAAAATGAAAATTTTGTCAAACAAAACATTGGTAAGCTTTTAATGATAACTAGAAATAGCTTTGAGGATATAACAAATAAATGTGAGTCACACAACTTATCAAATATGATTTTAGAAGAAATATATTGTCTTAGAGATGGGTTAGTGTTAAATGTGTGCCCCTACCAAAAAAAAAAAAAAAAAAAGTGTCCCCTGTATAAATTAAATTTGTATAGTTCTCCATTAAAGAGAGCTAATAATAATTTCTATGGTGACTATTACTTTTTTTCAATGCAGCAGATATTAAAAGAAATTGGGTGATCTACAGGCAAATACAAACTTTTTTTTTATTTATTTGACAGAGATCACAAGTAGACAGAGAGGCAGCCAGAGAGAGAGGGGGAAGCAAGTTCTCTGCTGAACAGAGGACCCAATGCCGGGCTTGATCCCAGCACCCTGCGACCATGACCTGAGCCAAAGGCAGAGGCTTTAATCTACTGAGCCACCCAGGTGCCCCAAACTTTTTTTTAAATTAATAATATTTTATGGGGGCAAGAAATCAGAATGGGAGACAAACCATGAGAAACTGTAGACTCTGGGGAACAAACAGAGGGTCTTAGAAGGGAGGGGGTATGGGAGGTTGGGTGAGTCTGGGTGATGAGTATTAAGGAGGGCATGGATTGCAAGGAGCGCTGGGTGTTATATGCAAACAATGAATCTTACGTCAAAAACTAATGATGTACTGTATGGTGACTAACATAACACAATTAAAAAAAAACCAAGAGAATATTTTATGTATTATATATTGCATATATGTATGCAAAAAATATATGCATATGTATATATTATGTTAATACATATACATATGTATATATGTATTATACATATTCATACATATGTATTATATATAAATTCAAAGTAATATTATTAAAGGGCATGTATAAATCCTAATTTATTTTTATTATTTCACAGGCATTTTTGGACATCACCAATACAAAACAATCTCATTGTTTGGAGTTGCAGTATTTCACAACTGACCTTGTGACTAGCAACTGAATGTGTTATCAATGATGTTTTTAGAGGTATTTCAGAACATGTACAATGAATTTGTAATTTATTTTAATTTTGTTCATTTTAGGGGGAGCCTGCACATTTCTATCTTAAAGTTATATTAAGGTTTCTTGGGGTTTTACAAAGACACAAATATCATATATAAATTTAATACATTGGGGCACCTGGGTGGCTCAGTGGGTTAAGCCTTTGCCTTCGGCTCAGGTCATGATCCCAGGGTCCTGGGATCGAGCCCCACATCGGGCTCTCTGCGCTGCAGGGAGCCTGCTTCCTCCTCTCTCTCTGCCTGCCTCTCTGCCTACTTGTGATCTCTGTCAGATAAATAAAGAAAATTAAAAAAATAAAAATAAAAAAAATAAATTTAATACATTGAAGTTGATATTACTAAGCAAATTTTTGACTATATATGGCCTCATCCAGTGAGAAAAAGAAAGTTATTTTATTTATTTATTTGACAGAGAAAATGAAAGAACATAAGCAGAGGGAGAGGGAGAAGCAGGCTTCACACTGAGCAGGGACCTGGTGTGGCACTTGATTCCAGGACTCTGGGATGATGACCTGAGCTAAAGGCAGGTGTTTAGCCATCCATGTACCTCCACCCAAAAAAGTTAATCATTTTCATTAGTAGTTATTTTGAATTTACAACTTAAAATTCATATAACTTAAGCTTTCTGTTGTAAACTATTAATATTTCCTAAAACAATTATTTATAACACTCAGGAACAAAGAAGCAACCTAACCACAAAAGGGACATTGGGTATATAATTCAAATTTACAAAATAAACAGAAATATTAATATTAAAATATATATTCTCATGTTTTAGAGTTATCATCAGTACCTTGTTTTCAAAATCTTAATTAAAGATCTTTTCTGGATGCCTCAGTGTTTCAGTCAGTTAAGCATCTGCCTTTGGCTCAGTTCATGACCCTAGGGGTCTGGGATCAAGTCCACATGGAGCTCCTTGCTCAGCAGAGAGCCTGCTTCTCCCTCTGCCTGCTGCTCCCCGTGCTTATGTGCACTTTCTCTCTCTCTGACCAAAATAAATAAATAAATAAATAAAATCTTAAAATAAAAATAAAGGTCTTTATTGAGCTTATTTTAAATCTTTAGGTGAAACCTAGAGATGTTAGTATTGTACTAAGTACAAATATTAATTGAAATCACTTTTAATTTTTGTAAAATTAGAACAAGGAATGATGACAAGTTATACACTCTGGATTCTGACTTCTTTTATATGTCTTTGATAACACTTGCTCAGTATAATTTGATTCAGACACTTGAGTTCTGAGGTCTTACTTGAAACAAATAAATTGGTAATATAACTTGATTTCTTTGAAAACCTAATAAAGTTTAATAAATAAACTTATAAAACAGGAAAATGTTAAGTTGACATGAAGGGTTGTTTCAAGAGACATAATGGAATACTTGGAAGTTTTCCTCAAAAAGAAAGAAAAAAACCAGCATACTGAAATAGATTTTTAGCATTTTTTTTTAATTCTCTGAGGATTTACTGCTTTTTAATATTCTGGCAATTTATTCACTGATTTTGAAAATTGAAGCTGTATAGTATATGGAAGTCATTATATTTCTGAGCAGTATATTTCTACCAGTTATTTCATTTACTCAATACTCAATGTACAGTATTCAATGTACAGCTACCTGATAAAAGTGCAACTTGTTGTTTTAGTAAGTTGCAAGCATATTTTGGAGATATTGTAGGTTTACTTCCAGACCACCACAGTAAAGCAAATATTGCAATAAAGTGAGTCAAATGAACTTTTCATTTCCCAGTGAACATAAAAGTTATGTTTACATTATATTGTAATCTACTGTGTGCAATAACATTAAGTTTAAAATCTGTACATACCTTAAAATAAAAATACTTTATGGCTAAAAAATACTAACCATCATCTGAGCTTTCAGTGAGTTATAACCTTTCTGCTGCTGGAGGGACTTGTTTCAGTGTAGTTGGTTACTGACTGAGAGGCATGGTTGTTGGAGGTTGAAGTGGTTCTGGTAATTTTTAAAAACAATTAAATTTGCCAGATCGATTGACTCTACCTTTCCTGATGATTTCTCTGTAGCATACAATACTGTTTAGTTGCATTTTACCCACAGTAAGACTTCTTTCAAAATTATAGTCAATTCTCTCAAATCCTGCTGCTGTTTTATCAACTAAGTTTATGTTATATTTCAAATACTTTGCTGTCATTTCAATAATCTACATACCATCTTTGCCAGGATTAGATTCTGTCTTAGGAAACCACTTTCTTTGCTCATTCACAAGAAGCAACTCCTCATGTATTAAAGTTTTATCATAAGATGGCAGCAATTCAGTCACATCTTTAGGCTTCATTTCTAATTCTACTTCTCTTCCTATTTCCACCATATCTGCAGCTTCTTCCACCACTGTAGTCTTGCACAACTCAGAGTTATCTATGAGGGTTAAAATCAACTTCTTCTAAACTCCTGTATTGTTAATATTTTTACATTTCCCCTTAAATCACAAATGTTCTTAATGGCATCTTGGATGATGAATCTTTTCCAGAAGGTTTTCATTTTACTTTCCAAAATCCATCAGAGGAGTCACTATTTATGGCAGCTATAACCTTACAAAATGTATTTTATAAAAAAAGACTTGAAACTCAAAATTACTGTTTGATCCATGGGCTGCAGAATGGATATTGTGTTAGAATGAATGAAAACAGCACAAATCTTATTGTGCATCTATATAAGAGCCATTAAGTGACCAAAAGCATTGTTAATCAGCAGTAATTATTTTAATGGAATCTTCTTGGAGCAGTCGAACTTTTTTTTTTTTGAAAGATTTTATTTGTTTATTTGATAGAGATCACAAGTAGTCAGAGAGGCAGGCAGAGAGAGGAAGGGAAGCAGGCTCCCCATTGAGCAGAGAGCCCAGTTTGGGGCTAGATCCCAGGACCCTGAGACCATGACCTGAGCTGAAGGCAGAGGATTTAACCCACTGAGCCACTGAGGTGCCCCGGAGCAGAAGGTCTTAACAGGGCGCTTAAAATATTCAGTAAACCATGCTGTAAACAGATGTGTTCTCACCCAAAATTTTTTGTGCCCTTTATAGAATAGAGCTATAGTAGATTTAGTACAATTCTCTTTTATTTATTTATTTATTAATTTATTTTCCATGTACCAGAATTCATTCTTTATGCATCACACCCAGTGCTCCATGCAATATGTGCCCTCCATAATACCCCCAACCTGGATCCCCCAACGTCCCACCCCCCGCCCCTTCAAACCCCTCAGATTGTTTTTCAGAGTCCATAGTCTCTCATGGTTCATCTACGCTTCTAATTTCCCTCAACTCCCTTCTCCTCTTCATCTCCCCATGTCCTCCATGTTATTTGTTATGCTCCACAAATAAGTGAAACCATATGAGAATTGACTCTCTCTGCTTGATTTATTTCACTCAGCATAATCTCTTCCAGTCCCATCCATGTTGATACAAAAGTTGGGTATTCATCTTTCTGTTGGAGGCATAATATTCCATAGTGTATATGGACCACATCTTCCTTATCCATTCGTCCATTGAAGGGCATCTTGGTTCTTTCCACAGTTTGGCAACCATGGCCATTGCTGCTATAAACATTGGGGTACAGATGGCCCTTCTTTTCACGACATCTGTATCTGTGGGGTATCCAGTAGTGCAATGGCAGGGTCATAGGGAAGTTCTATTTTTAATATCTTGAGGAATCTCCACACTGTTCTCCAAAGAGGCTGCACCAACATGCATCACCACCAACAGTGTAAGAGGGTTCCCCTTTCTTCACATCCTCTCCAACACATGTTGTTTCCTGTTTTGTTATTGGCCATTCTAACTGGTGTAAGGTGATATCTCAATGTGGTTTTAATTTGAATCTCCCTGACGGCTAGTGATGATAAACATTTTTTCATGTGTCTGATAGCCATTTATGTGTCTTCATTAGAGAAGTGTGTGCTCATGTCTTCTACCCATTTTTTGACACGATTATCTGCTTTGTGTGTGTTGAGTTTGTCCTACCTGCTTTCAAGTGAGCCTGTCTACAATTATGATTCCTCATTCTTACTATCAGGTGTCTGGAGGACTTTTGAGTTTCTATAATCTTGGGGGTAGACCATTCTGCCTTTGTTGGGGCCAATTCCACATTAAAACCTGTTAAACCCCTAGAGCCTGCCTGGGCCTACTTAGCCATAGTGACTCCATGTTGCCTAGGTAGCCATTTTCTTGTTTATTAAATGCCTCAACAGTTACTGATACCAGTTCTGGGTAACCGTTGCTAAAACACATACCTAAAGCAAGGCCATTTTGTTGTTTAATAAACACCTCAGCCATTACTAGTATCGGTTCTGCATAACCGTTACTAAAACACACAGGTAGTTGACATCCAATCAGTCAAAGCCACATACATAGAGGTCTGCGGTTGTGCCCTATAAATCTAACCTATAAGACCAAAGGGGGGTCGTTCTCTTTGGAGCGTCCCTGGCCAGTCAGTCTGACTTCTAATTCTTGGCATAGAATAAAGCTTTACATAACTTTCACTTTGTCTGAGCCTCGTTCCTCTGGCTGGTCAATCTAACTTCTAATGCTTGGCATAGAATAAGGTTTTGCATAACTTTCACTTTGTCTCAGTCTCGTTCCTTTGATAATGGACCCAACAACACCTCTAGTACATGAATGCTGGTTCCATTCGCGAGATTGGGAAAATTTTCATGGAGAATTTGTTCCACTATATCTTCTAGACTTTTTTCTTTCTCCTCCCCTTTAGGGATTCCAATAATTCTGATGTTGGAACATTTCATGGCATCATTTATTTCCCTAATTCTGTTTTCATGGCTTCTAAGCTGTTTGTTCCAGGCTTCCTCCTGATCCTTTCTACCTGTTTGTCCTCCAGATCACTAATTCTATCTTCTGTCTCAGTTACTCTAGCGTTGATAGTATTTAGATTAGATTGGAACTCATTGAGAACATTGTGAACATCATCCCTGGTGCCTTTCAGTTCTTCCCTAATCAATTCCATTTTGTCATCCATGGCTTTCTCCATCTTAGCTATTGCATGAATAATTGTTAGCTTGAATTCCCTTTCCGACATATTGTCTATGTCAGTAGCCATTAGCTCTGTTGCAGAAGGCCCAGCCTCTTAATTTTTCTTCTGTTGGGCATTCCTCCTCCTAGTCATTTTGGTGAGAGATGGCTGAATGGATGTAGCTGAATGTATCGACCATGGTGCAGTCAAGGTGCACCCTGGAATGCTTCTGAGCAATCAAGAGCCCCCACCAAAATGAGAGAAAAAAAGAGAGAAGAAAGAAAAAAAAAAGGGAGAGAGAGAGAGAGACAGGAAAAAAAGGAAGATAAAATAAAAGAGAAAGCCCAGTCCAAATGAGCCCCAAGGTAAGATTTATGAAATACACAAACAAAAACAGACAAACAAAAAGACTGATAAAAGTAGATGACAAGAGAAAAAAAAATATATATGTATATATAAGCAAAAAATAAATAAATAAAACTCGTCAAAAAGAACCCCAAATATAAGATTTATATACTACCAGGACAAACACAAATACACAGAAATACTGGTGGAAGAAAAAGATGGGAGAGTGGTTATAAATTCTCAGCGTGGGCAAGAAAGGTTATTTTGATTCTTCCGGGATGTATTTTGATATCTTTGTTAAAGAACTCAACTTTCCTAATATAAAGGAGGATTAAAAATTGGTTTACCTATGGGTTAGCATTGATTGGGGAACAGAGATTACCTTGAAGTTTAAATCTATATGAATATTAATAAATAAAAATTAAAAAAGAATAAACGAAACTAAAATAAAATAACATTTAAAAAATAAAAAAAATAGAAAAGCAAAAGAAAAACACAGGTATATGTATCAAAAAGTTCAGGTTAAAATGTTGTTATGGAATTTGATGTACTGGACATCTCACTGTGATGATAAATAGGTTAAAAGATTATCTATAAAAAAAAAAAAGAACCAGAATAATGGGAAGGAATTAAAAATAAAAGTTGTATCTATGAAGTAGTGGTGATTGTTCTCTTGTGTCCGCCCCCCCCCCCCTTGTCCCCGGTTGGCTTTCTGGGGGAGGGGCCTGCCGCGAGGGTTTTCAGGCATTATATCCTGAGTAAATTCCTCCCAACCCGCTCAAGGCGGTGGGCTCTGAGGAAACCTGTTTTTCAGGCTTTTGTTCTCTGGAGGTTTTTTGTTTGTTCATTTGTTTTCTCTCACCTTGACAGTTTTTGATGGTTTTTGGAGGTTTAGAGTAAAGCAAACTGCTCCCAGATCTCCCTCTCAGGGAGAAGCCTCAGTCTGTTCCCCTCTGGGTGCTCCAGAGCACATAAATTCCCCTTGGCCACTGGCAGAGCACGTTCCCAATCGTGGTCCCTGGGGATGCAGGAACTCCTGCTTGTACCCAAAACCATGACAGTGGCAGCTGTTTGGGCAGCTCCAGACCACCAGAGAGGTCCCAAGCAGCAATAGCACACTGAGATTTTCCCTCTGGCCCTGGCTGGGAGTGCTCAGACTTCCTGGGTCCGAGAGCACCAGGCTGGCACCTGCACACACCTCTCTCAGGGAGAGCTGTGGGGAGCGACTCAGACTCCGACAGCATGGTGTGGCACGCGCTTGGGGAGTGCAAATAGGCTGTGGTTCTGCTGGCTGGCGCCTACAGGCACCTCTCAGGGGGAGGTGTGGGGCATGACTCAACTCTGATAGCATGGCGTGGAGAGTGCAAAAAGGCTATGATTCTGTTGGATGGTGAGGCTCTCAGCCCCTCATGGGAGCCACTACCCAGGGGCTCTCAGGCATGCTCTGGGCTCAAGGACCAAGACCTTGTTTCTTCGCCACACTCTTTCTGGCTCAGCACCAGGGATGGCTGTCCTCAGTCCAGAGACTTAAGCCCCTGTCCCTAACTGCCCCGATTCCCACAATTTTGCCCCAAGATCCTTTGCTCTTTTTGAGTGCTTTCAACCAACCTGTGACTGTTGGTCCCCAGTCACAGGGCACTCTTTTATTGGGGTATTACTTTCCAATGGGTCGCTTCTCGTGGCTCCCCACCATCCTGTTTGGTTTATCTTCCGATATCAGTCCGACGTTCCCACTCTGTTTTACCTGCCCACTGACGTCTTCTACCTCTGTAGAGATCCAGAAGTATATAATTCTAATCTCAGGCTGATTTCATGGGTGATCAGAGTTCTTTGGTAGTAGGTAACCAGCTCACTTTAGGGTACAGGTTGAAACGGCACCTCCTCCTAGTCCCCTGACATGTTGTCTCCCCTCAGATTTAGTACAATTTTTAAGGTCCCTAGGATTTTCAAAATAGTAAATATCATTTGTCTCAACTTAAAGTTACCAGTTTCATTAACCCCTAACAAGAGAGTCATACTGTCTTTTGAAATTTTGAAGCCAGGCATTGAATTTTCCTCTCTAGCTATGAATCCCAGATGTCATCTTCATCCAAGAAAAGGCTGCTTCTTCAACATCAAAAGTAGTGTAGCCACCTTTAAAAAAAAAAGTGTTTATTATATTTATATATATATATATATATATATATATATATAGAGAGAGAGAGAGAGAGAGAGAGAGAGAAATAGAGCAGGGTAGAGGGGTGGAGGGAGAGAGAGATTCTCAAACTCCCTGCCAAATACAGAGCCCCATGGAGGGCTCCATCTCAGGACCCTGAGATCTTCACCTGAGCTGAAATCAAGAGTCAAATGTTTAACTGACTGAGCCATCCAGGCACTCTCAGTATGGATACCTTAATTAATTATCTTAGCTAGATTTTCTAGACAACTTGCCACAGATTCTACATCAGCACTTGCTGCTTGAACTTGTACTTTATATTTTTCATAACTAGAAGACTGTTTCTTACTTTGAACTTTTTAAGTTATAGAGTTGGCTTCTCACCTTAAACTTCATAAACCAACTGCTGCTCACTTCAAACTTTCCTTCCACATTTCTCTCAGCTTTCATTGAATTAGAAAGAGGGCTTTGCTTTGGATTTGGCTTTGGCTGAATAGAATGTTGTGGTTGGTTGGTTTGATCTTCTAGGCAGACGACTAAAACGTTCTCCATGTCAGCAATAGGTCTGTTTTGCTTTCTTATAAACCATGTTTTCCCTGGAGTAGCACTGTTAATTTCCTTTAAAAAATTCTTCTATGTGGATGGGAGAAGATATTTGCAAATGACATATCAGATAAAGGGCTAGTATCCAAAATCTATAAAGAGCTTAGCAAACTCAACACCCAAAGAGCAAATAATCTAATCAAGAAATGAGCAGAGGACATGAACAGACATTTCTGCAAAGAAAACATACAGTTGGCCAACAGACACATGAAAAGGTGCTCCACATCACTCGGCATCAGGGAAATACAAATCAAAACCATAATGAGATACCACCTTACACCAGTCAGTGTGGCTAAAATTAACAAGTCAGGAAATGACAGATGCTGGTGAGGATGTGGAGAAAGGGGAACCCTCCTAGACTGTTGGTGGGAATGCAAGCTGGTGCAACCACTCTGGAAAACAGCATGGAGGTTCCTCAAAAAGTTGAAAGTAGAACTGCCTTATGACCCAGCAATTGCACTGCTGGGTATTTATCTTGAAGACACAAACGTAGTGATCCGAAGGGGCATGTGCACCCAAATGTTTATAGCAGCAATGTCCACAATAGCCAAAGTATGGAAAGAACCTAGATGTCCATCAGCAGATGAATGGATAAAGAAGATGTTGTATATATATACATATATATATATTTACTTATTTCACTAAGCATAATACCCTCTAGTTCCATCCACGTCATCACAAATGGCAAGATTTCATTTCTTTTTATATGTGCATATTATTCCATTGTATATATGTTGTATATATATATATATATATATATATATGTATATAGATGTTGTATATATGTGTATATATATATGTATATTGATTTTGTATATATGTGTGTATATATATATGTATATAGATGTTGTATATATGTGTGTATATACAATGGAATAATATGCAGCCATCAAAAGAAATGAAATCTTGCCATTTGTGATGACGTGGATGGAACTAGAGGGTATTATTAATGCTTAGTGAAATAAGTCAATCGGAGAAAGACAACTATCATATGATCTCCTTGATATGAGACAGTAGGGGTGAAATGTGGGAGGTTTGGGGGGTAGGAAGGGAAGGAGACAAACCATAAGAGACTCTTAATCTCACAAAACAAACTAAGGGTTGCTGGGGGGAGAGGGGGGAGAAGATGGTGGGATTATGGACATTGGGGAGGGTATGGGCTATGGTGAGTGCTGTAAAGTGTGTAAACCTGGTGATTCACAGACCTGTACCCCTGGGGCTAATAATACATTATATGTTTATTTTAAAAGTATGAAAAACAATCTGAGGGGTTTGAAGTGCCGGGGGTGTGGGAGGTTGGGGTACCAGGTGGTGGGTATTATAGAGGGCACGGATTGCATGGAGCACTGGGTGTGGTGAAAAAATAATGAATACTGTTTTTCTGAAAATAAATAAATTGAAAAAAACAAAGCACAAACAATATAGGAAAATATTAATAAATGTTATTACCCTACAAAAAAATTTTTAAAAATTAAAAAAAAATTCTTCTGTGCACTCATGGTTTTGTTAACTGGCACAGGAGTTCTAGCTTTGAAGTCCTTCTCAGCTTTTCATATGGCTTCTTCATCAAACTTAATCATTTAAATGAAATGTTCACTTAAATATTTAGAAGACATTATAGGGTTATTAATTGTCCAAATTTCAACACCATTGTGTCTGAGAGAACAGGATAGCCCAAGTAGATGGAGATTGGGGAACAGCCAGTCAGTGGAGTAGTTGGAATATATACATTTATCAATTAAGTTTACCATTATATGGGCACAGTTTGGAGCACCCTGAAACAATCACAATAGTAACATTGAAGGTCACTGATTACAAACCACCATAATAAACAAACAAAAAAAATTCAACATTACTATGTACCATGCACCAAAAAATAACTCTAGATGGCCAATGTACCCAAATTCTATACCTAAAATTTTAAACCTAGACAAAAGTTTATTTCTTCTATTTTGAGAGGTAAAGAGAAAGAGAGGAAAAAAGGAGATGGGGACGGGAAGAAAGAGAGGCAGAGAGAGACACTTAGAGGCTCCATGCCCAGGTGCAGAGTCCAACTCTGGACTCAATCTCACAACACTGAGATCATGACCTGAGCTGAAATTAAAAGTTGGACACTTAACTGACTGGGCAACCTGGGTGCCCGTAGGCAAAAGTTTCTTAAGTGACACACATAAAACATGAAGTAAATAAAAACAAAATCAACAAATTAGGTTTCATAAAAATTGGACACTTTTGCAGTTAAAAGGAAAATGTTATGTAAATACAACATTAAAAAAATGGTTACTAAAAATGGGCCTAAGAGTTCTTAGTCCCACTGTGCAGACCTCTCTTCCTGATGCTAAGTAAAGTGTTGGGAGACTAAGGGGTTTCATGATCTTAGGCCCTGTAATGCTTCACTCTCGTATGTATTGGGGATATAACATTTAAGTGTGTGAAGTCTTTCTTGATCCCTTATCATATATTTGGGTATATCTCAAAGAGTTTGATTTTAAATAGTGTGTGCAATCTTCTTATCTCCCAAGATAATGAGGATTTAATTTTTTATTTTTTTTCTATACCCACAAGAACACACATACACAGACACAAGCATACTGAATGTTTGTATGGACATATATCCTTTCTTTTGTTTCTCTTCCTTTTATTAAAAAAAAAAAGACTAAATACTTTGGGCCATTTTTAATTGTTCTTTTCACATTTCAAACTCATCCACATTAATGTAGGTCTATGCCATCAAACTTAATTTCTAGATTCTTGTCAATTGTAAAGAAGTATCTTTTTATTTAACTAATCCCATAAATTTGTTTTTAATTTTACACAGGCATATCTAATTCTGTAAAAACTGTCTGTATATTTAATCTCTATAATCTTAAATAATTTCCTTATGATCAGTTTATTGAAGTAACATTCTTGGGTTAAACAGTACACTTTATTTTTCTTTGATTCATCCTGTAAAAACAACTCTAAAAATTCTCTACCCTTTTATACTCCTACCAGAAGTATATAAATATACTTATTATAACATGTAGACTCTCAACAATGTGCTTTTTAGAATCTACCTGGTCTTTGGTTATTTGTTGGGAGCAGACCATACCAAATGTTGTTTTATATGCATATTGTTGCTTCCTATGAAAGCTAACAAAAAATTAATTTATTCACTAGTAACTTGTATTTATTCTTTGTTAAATCACCCATATTTAAAATTGTTCATTTTTCTATTAGAATGACCCACTTTTTATTGATTTGTAGGGGACATGAAATTGATGAATATACTAAAAACTTGCATGTATATATATACTGCCAATATACTTGTTTTTTGTTTTGCTTTTGTTAAAAGATTTTATTTATTTGACAAACAGAGATCACAAGTAGGCAGAGAGGAAGGCAGAGAGAGAGGGGGAAACAGGCTCCCCACCAAGCAGAGAGCCTGATTTGGGGCTTGATCTCAGGACTCTGGGATCATGACCTGAGCTGAAGGCAGAGGCTTTAACCCACTGAGCCACCTAGGTGCCCCTATATTTTTTTTCTTATTTGCCATTTAAAAAAAGTGTGCTTATGAAAGTTTTTGTTTGTCTGCAGTTTGGGATTTTTCATACAGAGGTTTCTAACTAATACTATTATATAATCCCATTCAACAATCTTTACACTTGTGATACCTTTTTCTCAATTGTGCATAAATGTGTGTGTGTGTGTGTGTGTGCAATAGATAAAATCCCCAATACCCAACTTCATACTGAATGGTAGAGCAAAACTATTCCTTTTTCTCAGGTCAGTCACTTGTCCCAACTTATCCTATCTTTCATGGTCTGGTCAGTGTCAACTTCATTCTTCCTTATTAAAGTGTATTAAATTAATTTGCCAGGATTGCTCATATGATTCTACCAATATAATGAATGTAAGGATGGCTCCCTATGTGTTTCTTCAATTTATTTAAAACTAAATTATCTACCAGAAAGCATCCATAGTTTGTGATGTATTTTTGGCAACATTCATTATTTTTAGTATGAATAGCCATCCTTCTTCAATACTATGAAAAATCATAGGAATCATACACACAGTACCATTAAGTCTTTGCGACTTTTTCCATATTCTGTTTCATTGATCTGTTTATGCCTACTTGTTTATTAAGCTGTGTTAACTACTTTCTACTTTAAAATATAGTATACTATGTAGTAGAAGAAATGTTTCCTCATTAGTTCATTTTTTCTCCCCAAAATGCCACAGTGTATCACATATCTATCCCTCCATATTAATTTTAGAAATACTTTTCAACAGGTGTTGTAGGGTGAGAGGTTAAAGGAGGTTGACGATACTTACATTTTGATAAAAATAAGACAAAAGAAATATTTAAAGAAAATTGACATCATTACAATATTGAGATTTCATATCCAAGAAACAAATTTTTTTGCCATTTATTAAATCCCATATTATGTTCTTAAATAGAATTTAAAACTTTTTTCAGTATTATCCTTCCATAATATTGTCTAATTTTATGCCTAGACACGTTATATTTTTATTTTTGTTATGAATATGAACTAGATAATTTCCCCAATATATTTTTTAAATAATTATTGGTGTATGTTAAAGTTTATCATGTAGTTGTTTGTAACTGGCTACATCACCTAACTCTTATTATTTCTAATAGTTTCTGAATTGATTTTAAATATTTCCAAAATGGTTAATCATGCCATCAATAAATCATACTATTTTCCCTCCTTTTCTTGTAGACATTTCAATTTTTTAAATTAATTCCATTGGATCCAATGTCTAAACAATTTACAGTAGTGAATATGGACAAATTTATTTGTTCATGAAATAAAAAGAATTATTTTTTGCTATTAAGTATGAATTGGGGGTATTGGTGACTTTATCTCCTTATGAATCTGAATTAGGTTACAAAAGCATTAGTTGAATTTACCAAAACTTTCTACATTTTCTCTTCCTAACTTGTCAATACTCTTTCAATTGGGGAAGTTTTCTGATGGGTTCCTGAATGTTCTTTCAATTCATTTCAAAGTGTAGAGTATCTGGAAGAAATTATCCAGATACTTTACAAGATGGTAAACTCTATGCATTTAATGCTCTCTATATTCAGACTTGACAAATCCCCATTACCAGAGCATCAATTTTTGCTTCTATTAAGTCACTGTGTCTTGTTTGAGAGATTATTTTTTGTTTTAGTTCCAGTTTTTGACTTTTTATTATTGTTATTGTCAATTTTCTTTTGCATTATTTCATTTATTGGAAGTTAAGATTTAGGTTTTTTTTTTTTAACTCTACAGATAAACATATTTTGGAAAGTAGAATACTCAAACTGATATTCAGTTATGAGTATATTACTAGAAATGATAAGCAGCAAGGTATAAAAGACTTGAGTCTTGTCACACTTTACATCATTTGAAAACTAAGGAACATATTACAGTATAATACCATTTTCCCTCATTACACAATCACGAGAAGACACTTTTCAGAATCATATGTAAATAAGTTAATCCTTATAAATATACAACACTATTCTCAATGAGATCCCATGGCATTTTATGTTAAAAGAATCAATGAAGAAAAAAAAATCTGACAGAAACAATTTAGATAACTTGATCTATTTAGAAGTTTTTTTTTTTTTTTTTTTTAGATTTTATTTATTTATTTGACAGACAGAGATCATGAGTAGACAGAGAGGCAGACAGAGAGAGAGGAGGAAGCAGGCTCCCTACAGAGCAGAGAGCCTGATGCGGGGCTCGATCCCAAGACCCTGGGATCATGACCTGAGCCGAAGGCAGAGGCCTTAACCCACTGAGCCACCCAGGTGCCCCTGATCTATTTAGAAGTTTTAAAGAACAAGATGGAAGGACTAAATCATTATATTAAATATTTTTTGATTCATATTTTGCATCATCAAAATTTAAAGTTAATACAGGTTTTATACAGTATTCCTATTGTTATGAAACAAACCACGTTTTGGGGGGATTAATACTAATTGGTCTCTTACTAAATTTTCATCTACTTGCCAGATTTTTCTATGTCCCTATAGCTGGTATTAAAGGGAAAAAAATCTCCCAATTACTTGGTGATAATTTTGAACTGCCATGATATTCCTTTTCAAAGAGGATTAGTAAAGGAGTCATTAAGAATTAGGAACCTAGAACATGTCACTTATAATAAATCACTGATTTAAATATGCACAATTCTGTCAATCCTTCAGCAGATATCTGAATCCCAGAAATACAAAGAGAATATAGAAGCAACAAGTGATAGAGGCTAAGTTACTTGAAACCTTACTGATAGGCAAGAGTAGTTTCAGTGAGCGTGGACCATGCATGTAATGGTGGGAAATAATTATAAGAAATGAGTTTTCACTATGAATAGAAAACATTATCTTTTCTGTTCTAGTCACTCAAAAGACTGATGGAAAGACTAGCTAGCACTCACTGAGTATTTCAAAGGAGACCTCTGATTTTATTTATTTTTTTTTTAAGATTTTATTTATTTATTTGACAGAAATCACAAGTAGGCAGAGAGGCAGGCAGAGAGAGAGGAGGAAGCAGGCTCCCTGCTGAGCAGAGAGCCCGATGCGGGGCTCGATCCCAGAACCCTGAGATCATGACCCAAGCCGAAGGCAGCGGCTTAACCACTGAGCCACCCAGGCGCCCCAAGACCTCTGATTTTAGTCAACATATGCACTCTGTGGTTGTTTAGAGCTTTTCTAAAATGACCATTAGATTTGCTTGTGTGTCTCAATCGATCCCCCTTACACTAAGTTCTAAGCTATGAGTCTCAGCACTGGTGAGGTTATCAACAGCCAACGGATCAGTAGATAATATTGATGTCCAGCCCAGTAACATCAATTAAGCCCAGTAGATAATTACTGATGTCCAGCCCAGTAACATCAATTAAGAATTCTTTTTTTTTTTAAGATTTTATTTATTTTATTTGACAGAGAGAGAGGGATCACAAGTAGGCAGAGAGGCAGGCAGAGACAGAAGGGGAAGCAGGCTGCCTGCTGAACAGAGGATCGATGCAGGGAACAGAGGATCGATGCGGGGCTCGATCCCAGGACACTGAGATCATGACCTGAGCTGAAGGCAGCAGCTTAATCCACTGAGCCACCCAGGTGCCCCTCAATTAAGAATTCTTAAGGGTAAAATGATATTGTCCTTTCACTATAAACTGTAGATAATATATGATGCTTAAGATGATGACCTGGAGTTTCCTCCAGAAAATCCTCTGAAATTAGCAATCGGTAATACCATGCAGTATCCTTAAGTAGTCAAAAGTCCAGGAGTGTCTTCCAAGTGGATCATAGTGTTCTTGAAAGAACTAACTCTTGTTTTCATATATCTGAAATTAAAAATGTACAATTAACAAATTATTTTCATCTGATTCTAGGGTAATTTCTATGTACTTAAACTATCAAGAAAGATTTAAATAATTTAAGTTTGTGATCATTGTTTCCTGAGTCATATCTTGTTCCATATTTTTAAAATGACCCCTGAATTCTGACTGAAGCCTCAAAGAGAATGATCACAACTGGATGTCAGAGCCCAAAGTACAGACATAAAGATTCCAGTAGCATAGTAAAGTCATGCCAAAGCAGAACATTTCAAGGCCATAAAGAAAACTTGAAGAGGCAGGGTGTCAAAAATAACTGTCTACTTAAAAATCCCTCTTAAATCAGCTCTAAATATGGAAGGGAGGAGTCAGGATACACCACTTAAATTCTCTCCTTTTTTTTTTTGAGGTTAATATTTAATAGAAGAGTTGTTTCTGATATATGTAGATGAGCCAATAATGCAATTATAGGGAAAACAAAGGAAGAACAATATCACAATAAAGTCATAAAGGAAGAAAATGAGGCTTATGCAAAACCAGATTTAACCAATAGAACTAGAATTCATTAATTAACAGAAACTGGTGATGGCAGCAGAGAAAAGTCTGGAGAGCTTTAAATTGATGAGGTACAAACAAATACATTCAAATCTATGAGAAAAAAGCAAGAGGAGTGAAAACCAGGAAATGGGGGGGAGGGGCAGCACACAGGGCAGGATGTGACATCACAAAGCCCACTGGCTCAAAGCAGTTACCAGTACTGTTTATCTGCTTGGGAAGCAAAAGTTGAGACTTCTCCTTAGATACTGGCCCATGCCTTCCTCACTGGTTCTTCCAGATTAACATTAGTCCTAACTCAGCCATTTCTGGCTCCCAAAATAGTGAAGACAGGCTTCATGAACATGGAACCTACTGAAGAAAGCCCATCAGAGAACCAAATCCTGGCTCAAAACACCTCAGTCGCACTGAATTGTGACACTGGTGCAGATAAAGTTCTTGCCTCACTAGAGAGTAAGAGGAAACGGAAAGGATACTTGCCAACTGAGTCAGTGAAGATCCTCCGAGACTGGCTGTATGAACATCGGTTTAAGGCCTACCCTTCAGAAGCAGAGAAGCGAATGCTGTCCAAGCAGACTAATTTGTCTTTCCTGCAGATTTCTAACTGGTTTATTAATGCCCGCAGACGTGTTCTTCCAGAAATGCTTCAACAGGATGGAAATGACCCCAACCAGATCACCATGTGCCACCAAAAAAGCAAGGCTGCTGATCTGACCCATGAGCAGAGCACAGATTCATCTATACAGGCCAGGTCAGGGCCCAGAGATCCAGACAAAATGCAGTGCCTGCCCTTTAGCCTCCTTCCAATGGGCCAGAAACCAGGGGAGAAGCTGCTAGGTTCAGAGTTGTCTCCAGGCCAGAAGCTCACACCAAAGGCTCAGCCAAAAAAAAGGGTCAAGTTTTCCACTAGTGAACCCTTGCTTACAACGTCTCCCAAACCTGTGATAACAGAGGAGCACAAGGACTTCAGCAGCTTCCAGCTGTTGGTTGATGCAGCTATGCAAAAGGCTGCAGAACTGGAGCTGCAGAAGAAGCAAGAGGCCAATCCATGATATCCAGTGTCCCTAAAATTTCAAGTAGTCAGTCCCTTGTCTACAGTGATAGATCCATTTATGTTCCCCCAACTAATTCATAATTTCACCTTTTATAGAGATTTTTTTCTTTCTAGGAGTTTTAGGAGGACCATCACTAGCTATTGGAACTCAATTCTGCTAGATATTTTGGTGTTTCCAAATGGACTTGTCGTCATGATTAACACTAAAGTAGAGAAATCTTCTCTACTTCTGCTTCCTCCTAGGTTTAAAGGCTTTAGACAATCAGATCAACACACCTGAGACCAGAAACAGTGCTAACACATCTTTGGAAACTTGCTTTGGCTTTTCCAGCCAGACTTTTTGGTTCTAGGACGGCTGCAGATACCAAATCACTAATCTTTCTCCCTCTTTCTAACTTTCCTTGTTGATTAGAATGAATAATGGAAAAGAAAGCTCTATAAAAGATGACTATAATGGCACTGACATCATTTTAATGTTGGAGTTTTTGTGAAAATACCAACTTTATGGTTTCTTTTTTTGTGGTTTATTGGCAATCTTAAGGAGTAGGTAATTTCTGCAGGGATTAAACAGAGTCAAAATGCAGTGAATTCATAAGTTTGTTACATATAAGGTTACACTCTTATTTGGTATACTAGTGAAAAGTATGCAGTAGAGATAGGAAAATTCTACATGGTAATTATCCGCTGTTAGTTGTGTTATAGTTAGTTTTAGAGAATGCTTTTTTATTATTTTTTTAAGGGTTTAAAAACAAATTTATTTTTCACAGATCTGGAGCCTGAAAGTCCCACATCAAGACACCAACTTGATCACATTATTATGAGGGCTCCCTTCTTGGTTCACAGTCAGCACTTTGTATCCTTGTATGATGAAAAAGACTAGACCTCCCTGGAGCATCTTTTATAAAGACATTCACCCCATTCATGAGGGCTCCACCTTTATGACCTAAGCCCCTTCCAAAGCTTTATTTTTTTTTTATTTTTATTTTTTTTTAAGATTTTTTATTTATTCACTTGACAGAGATCACAAGTAGGCAGAGAGGCAGGCAGAGAGAGAGAGAGAGGAGGAAGCAGGCTCCCTGCCAAGCAGAGAGCCCAATTCGGGGCTCGATCCCAGGACCCTGGGATCATGACCCGAGCCGATGGCAAAGGCTTTAATCCACTGAGCCACCCAGGTGCCCCCCCTTCCAAAGCTTTAGATCTACTATTAACACCTTTGGGATGATTTCAACATATGAATTTCAACATATGAATTTGGGGGTGGGGAACCAAACATAATAGAAAATAGTTGTTATATATACATATATATATACATATATATATATGTTAAATATAAAATGTGTTAACATTTAAATATGTTAAATGTTAAATATCTACACATGTATTTAACATTTCAATTGCTGCTTATTGTCCTTGGGATAAATACAAATTTATTTTTCAATTTTTTAAAAAAAATTTTGAGTACAGTTGACACACAAATGTTACATTAGTTTCAGGTGTACAATATAGTGCTTCAATTTCTCTATATGTTATGTTTACCACAAGTATAGTTACCAACTGTTACCGTGCAATACTATTACAACATCATTATTTACATTCCCTATATGGTGCCTTTTATTCCATGACTTATTTATTTCATAGCTGGAAGTCTGTACACCCACTCCTCCTTAGTTCTTTTGCCCATCACCCCTTACCTCCGGTAATCATCAGCTTGTTTTCTGTATTTTTAAGCCTGATTCTGCTTTTTGTTTATTCATTCGTTTAGTCTTATAGAGTCCACATACGAGTAAAATCATGTGGTGCTTATCTTTCTCAGTCTTCCTTAACATAATACCATCTATGTCCATCAATGTTGCAAGTGATAAGATCTTATTCTTTTTCATGGTATCCATTTGTTTATTGAAGGACACTTATGTTGCTGTCATATCTTGGCTAGTGTAAATAATGCTGAAATAAACATAGGTGTGCATGTATCTTTTTTATTAACATATAATGTATTATTTGCTTCAGGGGTACAGGTCTGTGAATTATCAGTCTTATACAATTAATAGCACTCACCATAGCACATATCCTCCCCAATGTCCACCCTACTCCTCTCCTCTCCTCTCTAGGAACTCTGTTTCCTGAGATTAAGAGTCTATTACAGTTTGTATCCCTCCCCATTGTGTTTCATTTTCCCCTCCCTACCCTCCATGACCCCCCACCCTGCTTCTCAAATTCCTCATATCAGAGAGATATTATCATAATTGTCTTTTTCTGATAGACTTATTTAACTTAGCATAATACCCTCTAGTTCCATCCATGTCATTGCAAATGGCAAGATTGCAGTTTTTTTTTATTGCTGCATAGTTTTCCATTGTGTATATATATATATATATATATATATATATATATATATATACCACATCTTCTTAATCCATTCTTCTGCTGATGGACATCTAGGCTCTCTCCATAGTTTGGCTATTGTAGACATTGCTGCTATAAAGATTTGGGTGCACATGCCCCTTTGGATCACTAAATTTGTATCTTTAAGGTAAATATTCAGTAGAGCAATTGCTGGATCATAGGGTAGCTCCATTTTCAACTTCTTGAGGAACTTTCATACTGTTTTCCAGAGTGGCTGCACCAGCTTGCATTCCCACCAACAATGTAGTATTTTCATGTTTGTTAGGTATATACTCAGTAATGAAATTACTGGATCATATGTTATTTCTATTTGTAAATTTTTTAAAGATTTTATTTATTTATTTGATAGAGATCACAAGTAGGCAGAGAGGCAGGCAGAGAGAGAGGGGGAAGCAGGCTCCCCGCTGAGCAGAGAGCCCGATGTGGGGCTCGATCCCAGGACCCTGAGATCATGACCCGAGCCGAAGGCAGCGGCTTAACTCACTGAGCCACCCAGGCGTCCCTCTATGTGTAATTTTTTGAGGAAACTCCATACTGTTTTCCACACTGATTATACTCATTTTCATTCCCACCAATATTGCATGAGGATTACTTTTTCTCCACATCCTCACTAACACTTGTTATTTCTCTTTTTTTTAAATTTTTTAAAAATTTTTTTCCATTCTGACAGATGTGATGTCTCAATGTAGTTTAACCACAAGTTAAACTTCAACCATTGTTGAAGAGACTATCTTTACCATATTGTATGGTCTTATGTCCTTTGTCACAGATTAATTAAGCATATATAGTCAGGTTTATTCCTTTTTTTTTTTTTTCTTTTTGGTCAGGTTTATTTCTTGACTTTCTATTCTGTTCTATTAATTTACATGTCTATTTTTGTGCCAGTACCATACAGTTTTGATTACTACAGCTTTGTGGTATATCTTGAAACCTGGAAATGTTTCAGTCTCCAGCTTTGTTCTTTACCAAGATTGCTATGGTGATTCAAGGTCTTTTGTGTCCCCATACAAATTTCAGTATTACTTGAGCTAGTTCTGTGAAAACTACTGTTGATATTTAACTGGGATTGCTTTGATTCTGTGGATTGTTTTGGGTAGTAGTATGGACATTTTGACAATATTCTTCCAATCATAATTTTGAATCCATAATTAAAAAAATAAGTATATTTCCATTTGTTTGTACTACCTTCAGTTCCTTTCATCAGTGTTTTGTAGTTTTAAGACTACAAGTCTTTCACCTTCTTGATGAAGTTGATTCTTAGGTATTTTATTCTTTTTGGTGCAATTATAAAGAAAATTGTTTCCTTTTTTTTTCTTTTTAAAGATTTTATTTATTTATTTGTCAGAGAGAGAGCGAGCGAGAGCGAGCATAGGCAGACAGAGTGGAAGGCAGAGTCAGAGGGAGAAGCAGGCTCCCTGCGGAGCAAGGAGCCCGATGTGGGACTCGATCCCAGGACGCTGGGATCATGACCTGAGCCGAAGGCAGCTGCTTAACCAACTGAGCCACTCAGGCGTCCCAAGAAAATTGTTTTCTTAATTGCATTTTCTGCTACTTTATTATTAGTGTATAGAAATATTACCAATATATTCCAAATATATTTATTGAATATCTCACTGAGTTCCTGTTTTTTCTCCAGTCTGATGAGCATAATTACAATCATTACTTAAAATTCTTTACCAGGCATATTGCTTATTTCTATTTCCTTTAGGTTTTTTGTATGGTTTGTCCCTTTTTTTTTTTTTTTTTTTGGTGCCCATTTCCTTTTCTCCTCATTTTGTTTGACTTTCTGTGTTTGTTTCTATGGGTTAGGTGGAACAGCTAGCTACTTCTCCTAAACTTGAATGAATGGTTTTGTGTGTGGTCATCCACTAGGTAGACTCTGTGTGCTTGGTGACTTTTTCTGTCTGGACTTGTGTCTGGCATGAGCTGGGTGTCTTGTGGCTTTCCACACAGTGGGTACCCTGGAAGGAGAGCTAAAACTTAAATGATCAAAAGTTGGTATGGTCCCTGGGCTCTTCACACATTAGATCACCTGACAGGACAGTTAAAGCTGAAGTGGGTGTAAACTGGGTTATCCAGACATTATAATGTAGAGAGTACCCTGGAAGGACAGCTGGAGCTGAGACAGGGAGTGGGTTTAGAGGTCTCAGTGTTTTCCATGCAGAAGGCACCTTGGCAAGACAGTTAGAAATAAGTGGATGCAGGCTAAGAGATCCTGTGGTTCTTCATTCTAAAGGTACACTGGCAGGGCAGCTAAAGCTGAACTAAATGCAAGCTGGGGGATCTTGGGGTGCTCCCTGATAGGGATGCCCTAGCAGAACTAAGGTGGTGTGTGGATTGGGAGGTTCTGGGTCTCTCCACACACAGAGCAACCTGGCAAGATACCTGAGGCTAACATGGGTACAAGCTGGGGGATCCTGTGGATTTTCACAAATTGGCATGGCAACTAAAGCTGAAGTGAACACTGGCTGGGGTGTCTTGGGTTTCTATGTGTTGAGAGAACGTTGGCAGGACAGCTGAAGCTGAGGTGGGTACAAGCTGGGGTACCTCAAGACACTCTATAGAGGGAGATCCCTCATGGTGCAGCTGGCACTGAGGTAGTCTGTGAGCCAGGAGATTCCTGGACTCTTCCTAGAAGGATAACTGAAACTGAAATAGGGACAAGCTGAGTGTCCAAGGGTTCAACACACAGAAGGAATCTGAGAAAGATAGCTAAAACTGAAGTGGATATAAACTTGAGTGTTCTAAGGCTCTCCACAAAGAAGGTAACTTAAAAGGAGTGACTGAAGCCAAGGTGGGTTACAGACCAGGGGGTCCTGAGGCATTCTGTGCAGGAGGCATCCTGGCAAGACAGCAAAATCTTAAGTGGGCATGGGCCAGTGTGGACTTTGTGTTCTCTGTGCAAGATTGTCCTGGAAGGGCAGCTAAAACTGAAGTGGATGAAAACCAGGGTCTCTTAGGGGTCTCAGGATAGTGGGTGCCCTCTCTGGGTGACTGGAGCTATGACTCTGGTTCTGGGATATTCTACATAGGGTGAACCCTGGTGGGAGCTAGATATGAAGCAAACATCAGCCTGGAAGTTAAAAGAGTATTTGGTGCTGGAATGCTCTAACAAGCCACCTGAAGCCAAAGGGGTATAGGCATGGAATATTTTGGGGTGTCTCATACCTGTGTCAGGTACAAAGGCAGGAACTATAATGAATGCTAACTAGAGGTGTCTTGGTGTGCACCATCCTGTGGCCACCTTGGTGGGATCACTGGGGCTAGTGTGGGCTAGGGGCCTAGGGCTTACTGAGATGGCAGGGCAGTTAGGGCACTGAGACTATGTACTGTGCATGTTTTAAGTTGGAAGGGGAGCATAGATCACGTCCTTCACTCCCTTATTCCCAAAGAGCATTCCTGTAGTTCCCTTGCCATTTTGTGGAGTTCTGGAACTAGATCTTTTATATGTTAGCTGCTCTTTTAGACAATGTTTTTTGTTTTTTGTTTTTTTGTTTTGTTTTTGTTTGTTTGTTTTGTTTTGTTTTGTTTTCTTCCCCAGCATGACTGGGGCTGGTGTGGGTTAGGGGACGTGAGGCTTGCTCAAGTGGCAAGGCAGCTATGACACTGGACCTTGTTCTGGTCTGCACTTTCAAGTTTGGGGGGAAGTATAAGTCATGTGGCTTTCCATTCCCTCTGGCCCAGAGAGAGCTCCAGCAGCTCCTCCACTACTTGGTAAGGTTCTAGGACTGGTTCTTTTATAAACTAGTTGCTGTTTAAAGTTATGGCTTTTTTCCTGTGCCCAAGGACAGATGAATCTGCTCTGGGTCTCTCAGTACTAATCCTCTCCCTTCAGTTCACAGTGTCAGGAATAGGGGAACCCTTTGTTATCATGTCTCTATATCTCTTGTTCTCTTTGAAGTTCATCCTAACCTTTATTGCATAATAATTGTTCAATAATATTGTTCAATATTGTTCAATAATTACCATCTTGGATGGGAACTGAGAAAAATTTTGTCATCCATTTTAATTCTTACCATTGGAAGAAAAACGTAAAAATAATAAGGCAGAAAAACTGACCAAAAATTCTGCTGAAGAAACAGAACTAGAGAAGTTTTAAAAATAAGTAAAATAAAGGGGAAAAAACATTTTTTAAAAAAATTATGTTTATTAAATGTTTGGATTGGAGATGGAAATGACAAAAACTCCAGGCATCTCCACCTGGAAATAATTCTGTTGTCCTTTAGAGATAGCTCTTCTCACCGCCTCAAGTACAGGTAGATTTCGCTAGGAACAGAAGGCTCTTTCTCTAGAAAGCTGTAATTTAGCTTCTCTGATTTTAGGGAGCTAAACAGGAGGACTATAAGGCTAGAAATTAGACTCTATCTCCAGTTACAGATCCTGCCCTGTTGTGAAATAGATCATGTTCTACTTCTTGGCCTGAGCTTTTATATTTCTATCTACTGGAAATTATCAATACCAGGCGCTTTACCTTCCTCAAACATCTTAAGAAATGATAACCACAGCTTATTACTCTGGATATTATAATTTTCCATTTTACCATGAAAGATAAAGACCCATATTCCCAAACTGTTATATTTGAAAGACTAAAGTAAGTTGAAATTTCTAAACTATACATGGATTCAGAGGTATTTAGAAGGAGAAAGGGCAAAAATATTAGTTATATCCTTACAGGGGAGGTCCCCAGAACATGCAGTGGAACTCCCACACTTTTTTTTGTAGTCCCTTAACTGGGTCATTTTCTTTATAAAGAGGCACAGGAGGCTCCTACTCAAGGAAAGGAAGCTTGCTATCTGGGTGGAAGGTGTCTAGGCTGAATCTACACAGTCTTGGAGTTTTCTTACTTTGTCTTCTAACTTTTGTGTCTGAGAGGTTTGGGGACTACTCAGGCTTTTCTCTGGTTCATTGGAAAATGAACTATCATTGCAACTTTGCTGCTGGGATAAATTATATCCTTCAGTTGGGTGGTACAAAGATAATTCTGTTGCCATTTGTTGTGTCAAAGAGCTGCTGCTGTGACAGAGTATATTGTCAATAACGTGTGTTTATATGATGCCCATTTTCTTATCTCTACAGAAATTACATCCCTACAAAGTTTATGATACTCCTGTATAAAGGCTTTTCCATGTCTAGAAATTTCAGTACAAATAAAAGCACAATTCTAAAATAGAATTGGAAGCCACCACCCTCATTCGAGTCAGATTTTATAAATGTACCTTAATCCTTATAACCACTCCATGCAGAAACTTGGATTAGACATTTTTTTAAAGCCTCAAGTCTCAAGATAAAGAAAAACTATTAAAATATATTAGACAATGAATAAATATATTCATAATTCACTTTTTTCTCACATTTTAAAGGTTTACAATTTAAAAAATTGTATTGTTCTGCTGTGACCTGTTTTCTGGAGAATGAAGAAAAAACAATAACCAAATAATTCTATACTGCCATTGGGTTATGTATTATGTCACACAAATATGAAGATATAACTTTGCTATAAACAAGCAATTACACTACTAGGCATTTACCCAAATTATACTCAAATACTGTCTCAAAGTGCTATATGCACTTCAATATTTATAGCAGTATTATCAACAATAGCCAAATTATGGAAACAGGCCAAATGTTCATTGACTGGTAAATTGATAGAGAAGATGGGCAATATCTATATCTATCTATGTCATCTATGTATATATCTACATCTATATCTGTATCTATATCTATATATCTATATCTATAATGGAATATACTGCCAGAAAAAGAATGAAATCTTGGATTTGCAATGACTGGATGAAGCTAAAAAGTATTGTGCCATGTGAAATAATTCAGTCAGAGAAAGACAAATATTGGGACACCTGGAGATCAGTCAGTTAAACCTCTGCCTTTGGCTCAGGTCATGATCCCAGGGTCTTGGGAATGAGTCCCACATTGGGTTTGTTGCTCAGCAGGGAGCCTGCTTCTTCTTCTGCCTGTTTCTTCCTCTGCCTGCTACTCCCCCACATGTGCTTTCTCTCTGACAAATAGATACAAATTTTTAAAAAAAGAAGAAGAAAGATAAATACTATATGATTTCACTCATAGGTGGAATTTCAAAAACAAAACAAATGAACATAGTGGGGGGGGGAAGGAGGCAAACCAACAAACAGACTTGTAACTATAGAGAACAAACTGATAGTTACTGGAGAGGATGGGATGGTGGGATGGGTTAAATGGGTGAAGGATATTAAGGAGGTCACTTGTGATGAGCACTGGATTTTGTATATTAGTGATAAATCACTAAAATCTACACCTTAAACTAATATTAATGTGTATATTACATAACTGGAATTTAAATAAAATTTTAGAGAAAGAGAATCAACAGGCTTAGGCCTGAATGAACCAGAAGGAATAGGAAACTGAGTCCCCACCTTTAATGAGACAGTATAATAAACAACCCAGCACAACTCTATATGGTGTAGAAACAATAGTTTGAAAAGTGCCTGGAGTATACATGAATATTTATTTACTAATCTCAGAATGTGCACTGAAGGGACAGGACCTTTAGAAAACTCCAAGAGCCAACTCCAAAGAGTTGGCAGACATCATTTTATTCCCCTTCCTCCAGCCTAGATAGAGAAATATTATCAGGAACTAGCATGAACAATATCCACTTAACTTGCTAATACCACTTATTCTGCCTACAGATTTTCCTACAGATTCACCCCATCTAATGTGTCCAATTTAGCTGGTATTCTCCAAAGTGACTCCTGCCACAACATATCTTGCAAGAATCTCCAGCAGGGAATACCACCACTCCAAAATGACTCCTCACTAGGAGAGGGTAAGATAATTGCACACACCAGTGCACTCATAGCACCAGAAGCTAAGGCTTATAACTGGCAGTGCAGAGAGAGTGCCCTCTTAATCAGTTTATCTGAAGCTGTAGCAGACAGACTGGGGCAGGCATATGATCTGAAAACTGGCCCTGGCCACCAACAAAAGCCTCCCAGGAAACATTGGAAGAGCATTGTGTAGTTTGGTGCAACTGCAGCCCCAGCAGAAGGGCTGAGAGCAAGCAGATGATCTGACTGCTGTCACAACCAAACTACAATTCAGGGCTGCCCCACTGGCCCCTTAACAAACCAATAATCAAACACTGGCTATAATGTACAGTGTGGGACACTGCACCTAAGTGGACTGAAGGTGAACATGTCTCAGCAACAACAGTAAGTTGTATGACACCCACACAGAAGACACCTCTGAAATGCCTGGTCCTTTTGAATAGGGGGCATTACACTACAGAACATAACAGGACCACTTCTTCATAAAGACATTTTTTTTTTTTCAAAGGGCACTTCTGTGTCTCAGTCAGTTGAACATCTGGACCTTGATCTCAGCTCAGGTCTTGATCTTGGGGTCATGAGTTCAGGTCCAACATTGGGCCCCATTCTGAGTGAAGAGCCTACTTTAATAAAAAAAAGCCAGTATTTTCAAGATCAGGAGATGTTGCTGACTTCCCTTATACATAGAAACAAACACAGAAATTCATCAAAATGAAACAGAGAAATATGTCCCAAATGAAAGAACAGGATAAAACAACACATAAAAAAAGTTCCATGAAATGGAGATAAGCAATATATCTGAAAAAGAATTCAAATTTATTGGGGCGCCTGGGTGGCTCAGTGGTTTAGGCCTCTGCCTTCGGCTCGGGTCCTGGGATCGAGCCCCGCATTGGGCTCTCTGCTCAGCAAGGAGCCTGCTTCCCTTCCTCTCTCTCTGCCTGCCTCTCTGCCTACTTGTGATCTCTGTCAAATAAATAAATAAAATCTTTAAAAAAAAAAAAGAATTCAAATTTATCATTTTAGTAGTCATAATCTCAGTAGACCTTCAACAAAGAGATAGATAGTATTTTTTTAAAATTATTTATTTATTTATTAATTTGAGAGAGACAGTGAGAGAGAGCATGAGCGAGGAGAAGTTCAGAGAGAGAAGCAGACTCCCCGTGGAGCCGGGAGCCTGATGCGGGACTCGATCCCCAGACTCCAGGATCAAGACCTGAGCCGGAGGCAGTTGTCCAACCAACTGAGCCACCCAGGCGTCCCGAGATAGATAATATTTTAAAAAAAACAGAGATGAAGAACACAATAACTGAAATTATAAATAAATGAGAGGGGATCAGGAGCAGATTGGCAGAAGCAAAAAAATGGTTTAGTGATCTGGAAGACAGAGTAATGGAAAGCAACCAAGCTAAACAGCAGAAAAAGTGATAAAAAATGATAATATGTTAAGGGAACTCAGTGACACTATCAACCAGAATAGAGTTGCATCATAGGGATTCCGGAAGGAGAAAACAGAGAAAAGGAGGCAGGAAATTTATTTGAAGAAATAATAGCTTAAAATGTACCCAGTCTGAGAAAAGAAACATATCCAGATTAAGGAGGCACAGAGAGCCTCCAACAAAATCAAATGAAAAAATTCCATATCAAAACACACAATAATTAAAATGGCAAATATTAGTGATGAAAAGAGAATTTTATAGGCAGCAAGAAAAAGTAAAAGGAAACAGTTACACAAAGGGAAAACTCATAATGCTATAAGCTCATTTTTCAGTGGAAATATTGCATGCCAGAAGATAGAGGAAGATATATTCAAAGTACTGAAGGGTAAAACAAAAAACAAAAACAAAACAAAACGAACAAAAAAAAAGCAAACAAATAAAAAACTGCAACCAAGAATATTGCACCTGGAAAGATTGTCATTCAGAATAGGAGAGAAAAGAATTTCTCAACAAACAAAAGTTAAAGGAGTTAATCACCATTAATCCAGCCTTATGATAAATGTTAAAGGGAATTCTTTTAGTGGAAAGAAAAAGGCATAATCAGGAGAAAGAAAAGTATGAAAGGAAAAACTAGATTGACATAAAAATAGAAACACAGTAATAGTAGTAATCACTTATAAACTAGTATGGAGGTTAAAATAAAAGCAGTGAGATAAATTATATTTATAAAATCAGTCAAGAGAAAGACAATAAAAAGGTGAAAAATATGATATAAAAAAGTGTGGGGAGTAAAATTTAGTGCTTTTTTTAAAAAGATTTTTTATTTATTTATCAGAGAAGTGGGGGAGAGAGCGAGCACAGGCAGACAGAATGGCAGGCAGAGGCAGAGGGAGAAGCAGGCTCCCTGCTGATCAAGGAGCTCAATGTGGGACTTGATCCCAGGACGCTGGGATCATGACCTGAGCCGAAGGCAGCTGCTTTAACCAACTGAGCCACCCAGGCATCCCAAATTTAGTGCTTTTAAAGTGGGTTCAAACTTAAGGGACCATTAACTTCATGTAGACTGCTAAATGCATAAAATTTTATTTATGAATTTTATGGTACCCATAAATCAAAAAACTGTACTGCCTTTATAAAAGGGGATGAGTTAGATGGGTGATGAGTATTAAGGAGGGCACTTGCAACAATGAGTACTGAGTGTTGTTTATAAACAGACAATCATATCAAAAAATGGGCAGAAGATATGGACAGACACTTCTCCAATAAAGACATACAAATGGCTATCAGACACATGAAAAAATGTTCATCATCACTAGCCATCAGGGAGATTCAAATTAAAACTACATTGAGATATCACCTTACACTAGTTAGAATGGCCAAAATTAGCAAGACAGGAAACAACATGTGTTGGACAGGATGTGGAGAAAGGGGAACCCTCTTCCACTGTTGGTGGGAATGAAGGTTGGTGCAGCCTCTTTGGAGAACAGTGTGGAGATTCCTCAAGAAATTAAAAATAGAACTTATCTATGACCCTGCCATTGTACTCCTTGGAATTTACCCAAAGATACAGATGTCGTGAAAAGAAGGGCCATCTGTACCCCAATGTTTATAGCAGTAATGGCCACAGTCACCACACTGTGGAAAGAACCAAGATGCCCTTCAATGGATGAATGGATAAGGAAGATGTGGTCCATATACACTATAGAGTATTATGCCTCCATCAGAAAGGATGAATACCCAACTTTTGTAGCAACATGGACGGGACTGGAAGAGATTATGCTGAGTGAAATAAGTCAAGCAGAGAGAGTCAATTATCATATGGTTTCACAAATAAGTGAAACCATATGATAAT
>NC_081575.1:53622832-53631937 GCF_022355385.1 Mustela nigripes | reverse complement strand
TGGAGGACATGGGGAGTTAGAGAGAAGGGGGTTGGGGTAAATTGGAAGGGGAGGTGAATCATGAGAGACTATGAACTCTGAAAAACAATCTGAGGGGGTTGAAGTGGTGAGGGGTGGGAGGTTGGGGTGCCAGGTGGTGGGTATTATAGAGGGCACGGATTGCATGGAGCACTGGGTGTTGTGAAAAAATAATGATACTGTTATGCTGAAAATAAATAAATGGAAAAAAATAAGTCATGAATTACTGAATTCTGCTCCAGAAACCAGTATTACACTGTATGTTAACTACCTAAACTTTAAATTAATAATAATAATATTTATTTATTTATTAAAAAATGAAACTTCTAACACCTGGAGCTGGGGCAGCTAGAAAAAAAGGTGTAATGCATACACACGCAAAAATAATAGAAAGAAATTCAAGCATATTACATATTCCAACATATTATGGAAGCCATCAAACCACAAAGAAAGACAGAAAGAGAAGATAGAAACAGAGAAAAACTACAAAAACGACAAGTAAAAAATGACAATAAATACATTTACTATTAACTAGTTTGACTATAAGTGGACCAAGGGCTCCAACCAAAAAATATAAGATGACTGAATGGACACAAATGTAAAACTTGTCAATATACTGCCTAAGGAGACTCATGTCAAACCCAAAGACACATGCAGATTAAAAGTAAAAGGATAGAAAATCATTTATCTTTGAAATGGAAGCCAAAAGGAAGCTGAGGTAGCAATACTAACATTGGACCACATGGACTTTAAAAAAAAATTTTAACAAGAGACAGGTAAAGACACTATATAATGATAAAGGAAACAAACAGGAGGCTATAACATAATATTTATGTACCTAACATGGGCACCTAAATACATGAAGCATCTATTAGGAGATACAAAGGAAGAAATGGAAAGTAATACAGTAATAGTAGGGGACTTTAATACCTACTTACATAAATCAATAGATCACCTAGAAAGAAAATCAAAAAGAAAAAAAATTAGTTTCGAATGACACATTGAGCCACATGGACCTAACAGATATACTCTGGACATCCCAACCAAAAGCAGTGCAATATAAATTCTTTTCATGTCTACATCTATTTTTTTTTTTTTTTAGAATAGATCACATGTTAGGCCACAAAATTAGTCTCAATAAATTCAACAAGACTGAAATCAGGGGCACCTGGTTGGCTCAGTTGGTTAAGTGTCTGCCTTTGGATTAAGTCCTGCATCAGGCTCCCTGCTTAGCAGGGAGCCTGTTTATCCCCCTACCTGTGCTCTCTCTCTTTCTCCCTCTCAAATAAATAAAACATTTTAAGAAAAATAATGAAATCATGTGCATTTTCACAACCACATTATGAAACTAAATCACAAGAAAATCAGGAAAGAAAAATAAAACATGGAAGCTAAATAGCATGCTATTAAACAATGAATGGATCAACAAAGAAATAAAAAGAAATCACAATATACATAGAGACAAATAAAAATGAACATGCAACAATTCAAAATCATTGTGATGCAACAAAAACAGTTCAAAAATGGAAGATTATGGAATTATAGGCCATGTCAAGAAGCAAGAGAAATCTAATGAACAACTTAATTTATACTTAAGGGAGTTAGAAAAAGAAGAACGAAGTCTCAAAACAATGGTAAGAAGGAAACAATTAAAATTAAGGTACAGAAAAATGAAACAGACAAAACAAAACAAAACAGAGAAAACAAACTTAATAATAATAATAATAATAATAATAATAATAATAAAAAAACAATGGGACATATTGACAAAACCAGGAGCTGGTTTTTGAAAATATGAATAAAATTCAAAAGCTGTTAGCCAGACTCATAGAGAGAGAGAGAGACTGCATGGGGGAGAAGGCTTAAATAAATAAAATCAGAAAAGGAGGAGATTTAAGAAAAGGCATAACAGAAACACAAAGGATTATAAAATAATGTTATAAAAAAATCATATGCTAACAAATCAGACAACCTAGAAGAAACTGATTGATTCTAACAAACATATAGCTTTATATAACTTAATCAGGAAGAAATAGGAAATTTCAACAGATCAATTACTAGCAAAAAAAAAAAAAATGGAATCAGTAATCAAAAAACTTCCAACAAACAAAAGTCCGGGAACAGATGGCTTCACGGGTAAATATTAGCAAGCATTTGAAGAAGAGTTAATACTTACTCTTTTCACACTATTCCACAAGACGGAAATTCCAAAATTCATTCCATGAGGTCAGCATTATTCTGGTATCAAAACGAGATAAAGACACCAGGAAAAAAAAAAAAAAAAAGGAAAGAAAAAAAAAGAAAACAGCAGGCTAATATCTCTGATGAATATCAGTTCAAAAAACTCAACAAAATTTCATAAAAACAAATTCAACAATATCTTAAATATCATTCACCACATTGAAGTGGGATTTATTCCAGGGATACAAGGATGGTTTGATACTTACAAAACAAAGCAATACATCACATAAATGGAAAAAAAAATTAAAAATCATATGATCATCTCAATAGATTCAGAAAAAGCAGTTGACAAAGTACAATATTCATTATGATAAAAGTTGTCAAAAAAGTAGGTTTGAAGGAACATACCTTAGCATAATAAAGGCAATATATGAAAACTCATAATCAACATTATATTCAAGATGAAAAACTAAAAGCTTGCATTCTGGGATCAGGAACAAGACAAGGATACCATTCTCACCACTTTTACTCAACACAGTACTGAAAGTGCTAGCCATAAAAATATGACAAGAAAGAAAAGGCATCCAAAATGATAAGGAAGAAGTAAGCATGTCACTACTTGCAGATGACATGATACCACATACAGGAAACCCTAAAGACTCCAACAAAAACTGCTAGGACTAATAAATGAATTCAGTAAAGTCACAGGATATGAGATCAATACACAAATATGTGGCATTTCTATACACTAATAATGAAATAGCAGAAAGAGAAATTAAGAAAAACATCCCATTTACAATTGCACCAAAAAAAAAAAAAAAAAACCAACCCCACTAGGTATAAACTTAGCTAAGTAGTTAAAAAAACCTGTACTCTCTGAAAACTACAAAATGTTAATAAAAATGACACAAAATATGGAAAGATATTATGTGCTCATCTATTAGAAGACAATTAGGTTTGAAATGTCCATACTACCCAAAGTAATCTACAGGTTTAATGCATGTCTCTCAACATGCCAACATTTTCACAAAACTAGAACAAATGATAATAACATCTGTGTTGGACTACAAAAGATTCCAAATACCTAAATCAATCTTGAACAAAATGAAGAAACATATTAAGATGGTGGAGTAGTAGAGGACCTTTTGCTTCCCTTATCGCTCAAATACAGCTACATAAAAATCAAATCATTCTGAACAATGAAGAAATCATTCTAAGGATTTTGAGAAAATAAACTGCACATCTATAAATTGAAAAATGGCAATATTATGGAAGGAAGGAGCTCCAGAGGGTTGATTTATGGGATAAAAGATTTGTGGGTACTGTGGAGGGGAAGGATCCCTGATCATGGAGAAAGGAGAGAGAGGGAGAGAAAGAGGAAAACAACAACAACAACAACAAAACATGCAGGAGATAGCACAGGAAAAATATTTCCCCAAAATCAGAGACTAGGAAAAAGAGAGGGCTGATTATCAGAACTTTTAACAAGCAGGCTTACCATTGCTCCTGTGAGGAAGGAGATCAGAGGACTGGCCTCAGAAGAGCCATCCTAGGTCCCTAAAATCTGGAGTTCTGAAATTCAGTTGTGCATCTAAATAAAGACATAGGACTCTCAAACAAAGGCTGTGGGAGTTCATCAGCAGTAGACCTGCCTGACAAGAAGAAAAGAGTTATTCATGCTGAAACAAAAGGACACTAATAACTAATATGAAAGTATGGCACACTGGAAGAGATAAGTGCATAGTTAAATTCAGAATCATATAATGTGATGCAGTAACATCATAATTCTAGTATAGAAATTAAAAGACAGAAGTATTAAAAATAACTAAAGCAACAATAATTTGTCAATGGACATGCTATATAGAGACATAAATTGTGACATCAAAAACAAAATTGTGGAAGGAGAAGTAAAAGGGCAGACTATTCATATGTGACTGACGTTAAATTGTTATCAGCATAAAATAGACATATCTAGAAGATGTTTTATGTAAGTCTCAAGGAAACCAAAAACCTGCTATATATATACAGAAGATATAAAGAAAAGAATCTAAGCCTACCACAATAGAAAGACAGCCATAGAAAAATAAAGGAAAAAGAAAACTACAAAAGAGCTAGAAAACAATAAACAAGATGGGAATATTAAGTCCTTACTTATCAATAATTACTTTTAATATAAATGGCTTAAATTATCTAATCAAGAAGCATAGAGTGGCTGAATTGATTTTAAAAATTAGCTATATGCTACCCACAAGAAACTCATTTGAGGTTTAAGGGCATACAAAGGCTCAAAGTGAAATCTTTATATAATGTTAAAGGAACCAACTCATCAAGAGAATATAACAACTAAAAATATATTCAGGTATCAAAGTAGCTCAATATATTAAGAAAAGTCTAATGATCCAAAAGGAGAAGTAGACAATACAATAATAATAAATTACAGTATAGTATCTTATGTTTGATAATATATGTGTCATTGTACAGAAAATTAGTAATAAAACTTTGAACTTAAACAATACTTTAGATAAAATAGGGCTAAAAGACATATACTATTTTTTTTTTCTTCTAACAGCAGCAGAAAAAAATGTTTTCAAACAGACATGGAAAATTCTCCAGGTCTTCATTCATTGGGGCACAAACCAAATCCTAGCAATGTTGAGATTGAAATCATAGCAAGTATATTTTCTGACCACAGTGGAATGAAACTAGAAATCAGTAATAAAAGGAAATTCACAAATATGTGGAAACTAACTGAATTTCTGAACAACCAATTGGTCAAACATAAAGTCAAAAGTGAAATTAAAAAAAAAATCTTGAAAGAAGCTAAATCAGAAAAGATGAATACCCAACATGTGTATCAACATGGATGGGACTGAAGGAGATTATGATAGTGAAATAGGCTGAGTGAAATAAGTCAAGCAGAGAAAGTCAATCATCATATGGTTTCACTTACTTGTGTAACATAAGGAATAACATGGAAGACATTAGAAGTATGAAAGGAAAAGTGAATTGAGGGAAATTGGAGGAGATGAACCATGAATGACCATGGACTCTTGAGAAACCAACTGAGAGTTTTAGGAGGGAGGGGGGTACTGGGATGGGTGAACCTCGTGGTGGGTATTAAGGAGGGCACATATTGCATGGAGGGCTGGGTGTGGTGCTTAAACACTGAATCATAGAACACTGAAAACATAAAATAAAATTTAAAAAAGAAATTGGGTTCCTGGGTCATTCAGATAGTTAAGTGTCTCTCTTTGGCTCAGGTCATGATCCTGGAGTCCTGGCCGCATAGGGCTTCCTGCTTGGTGGGGAGTCTGCTTCTCCCTCTCCCTCTACTGCTCCCCCTGCTGGTGCTCTTTCTCTCTCTCTCTCTCTTTCTCAAATAAACAAAACCTTTAAAAAGATAAAAACATTTAAGAAAAGCTAAAATGGAAATACAACATACCAATTCTTAAGGGATATAGCAAAAGCAGTTCTAAGAGCAAAGTTTATAGTGATAAATGTGTGGTGGGAATGCAAGCTGGTGCAGCCACTTTGGAAAACAGGATGGAGGTTCCTCAAAAAGTTGAAAATAGAGCTATCCTGTGACCCAGCAATCACACTACTAGGAATTTACCCCAAAGGTACAAATGTAGTGATACAAAGGGGCATGTGCACCCAAATGTTTATTGTAGCAATGTCCACAATAGCCAAAATATGGAAAGAACCTAGATATCCATCAAGAGATGAATGGATAAAGAAGAAGTGGTACATATCTACATGGAATACTATGGAATACTACATGGAATACTATGCAGCCATCAAAAGAAATAAAATCTTGCCATTTGCAATGACATGGATGGAACGAGAGAGTATTATGCTGAGTGAAATAAAGTCAATCAGAGAAAGATAGTTATCATATGATCTCTCTGATAAAAGAATTTGGGAGGCAGGGCAGGGGGTTTGGGGGATAGGGAAGGAAAAAATGAAACAAGATGGGATCGGGAGGGAGACAAACCATAAGTGACTCTTAATCTCACAAAACAAACTGAGATTACTGGGGGTAGGGGAATATGGAGAGGGTGGTTGGGTTATGGACATTGGGGAGGGTATGTGATATGGTGAGTGCTGTGAAATGTGTAAGCCTGATGATTCATAGACCTGTACCCCTGGAGCAAATAATACATTATATGTTAATAAAAATAATAAAGTATAAAAAATATTAAAAAAAAAAGAAAAAAGAAAAATGATCTCAAATAAATAACCTAACTTTACACTTCAGGGAACTGGCAAAAGAAGAACACACTGAGCCCAAAGTAGCAGAAGAAAAAAAATAACAAAGATCATAGAAAAAAAAATAAGTGGAATAGAAGCATAAGTGAAATAGAAATACAATAGAAAAGATCAATGAAACTAAGAACTGATTTTTTTGAAATGATAAAATTGGCAAAAAGTTATCTATATTAACTAAGAAACAAAAAGAAAAGACTCAGATAAAATCTGAAATGAAAGAGGAGACATATCTGATGTCATAGAAATACAAATCATCCCAAGAATCTAGTATAAACATTTAAATGCCAACAAGTTGGATAACCTAGAAGTAATGGATAAATTCTTAGAAACACACAACTGGCCACAGCTATATCATGAAAAAAAAGAAAAAAAGAAAATCTGAAAAGACCAATAGTGAATACGGAAATTGAACCAGTAATGAAAAACCTCCAACAAAGAAAAGCTCAGAATCAGATGATTCACTGGTCAATTCAACTAAACATTTAAAGAAGAACTAATGTCAATCATTCTCAAACCCTGCCAAAAAATGAAGTACAAAACAGTCTCAAATTAATTTTATGAGACCAACATGACTTTGATACCAAAACTACATATGAACATACAAGAAAAGAAAGCTACATTCTTATAACCCTGGTGAGAATAGTTGTGAAACTTATCAACAAAATACTAGCACACTGAATTCAACAGCACATGGAAAGGATCATGCAAACAATCAAGTGGGACTTGTATCTGGAATGTAAGGATGATTCAATATATGAATATTAATAAATTTGATACACCTCATTAATATAATGAAAGATAAATCATATGATAATCTGCATATATACAGAAAAATCAATAAACAAATTTCAACATCTTTTAAGGGTAAAAACTATCATATAAGGAATGTAGTAAAACACAAAGGCTGTATATGACAACACCACACCTAACATCATATTCAGTGATAAAATGTTGCCAGAGTTTTATCTGAGATAGAGACAAGGATATATATGTGTAGATAGATAGATCAATCAACCAATTGAACTAGATCTATATCTATCTATATATCCAAATTGGAAATAAAGAAGTAAAGTTGTCATTGCTTGCAGATGACATGATCTTATATATAAAATCTTAAATTATTTACCAAGAAACTGTTAGATCTAATCAACAAATCTGGTAAAAATTCAGAATACAAAATCAATAAACAAGTAACTTAGCCAAGGAGGTTAAAAAGATGTTGATAAAATAAGTGGAAAAAGGCACAAATAAATGGAAAGATTTTCAGTGTTCATGTTGTAGAAGAATATATATTGAAGTAATGTCAATAATAACCAAAACCATCTATAGATTCAATGCAATCCTTAACAATATTTTAAGGGTATTTTCACACAAATTGAAAAAGACAGTCCTAAATTTTTTATGGAATTACAAAAATTCCCCAATAGCTAAGGCAATATTGAGAAACAACAAAGCTAGATACTACACACACACACACACACACACACACATTGGCTGTATATTTTACAAGGCAGCCAAAACCACTCAATTGAAAAGATAGTTCAGCAAATAGTGCTGGGAAAACTGAAAAAATCACATGAAAAAAAAATGGGTGCCCATCCTACACCAGTGACAAAATTTAGCTTAGAATGGATTAAATACTTAAATATAAGATCTGAAACCATAAACCAACTATAAGAAAACATAGGAGAAAATCTCCTTTGACATTGGACTCTTTCCAAATAATTTTTTGGATGTAAAACCAAAGCACAAACACAAAGCAAAATAAATATATGGGACTACCTCAAACTAAAATGTTTCCACATAACAAAGTTTAAAAAAAAAAAGAATAAAAAGTCAACCTGTAGAATGGGAAAAAATATTGGCAACTGCTATATCTAATACTAGGTTGACATTCAAAATATATAAAAAGCTCATACAGCTGTACAGTAACACTACAAATAATCTGATTACAAAATGGTTGAAAGACCTCAATGGACAATTTTTGAAAGAGGATATAGAAATGGTCAACAGGTACATGAAAAGATGCTCAATGTCACCAATCATCAGAGGAGTACAAATGAAAACCACAATGAGATATCTCACACCTATTAGAATGGCTGTTATCAAAAAAGACAAGAGATAACATGAGTTTATGAGGATGTGAATAAAATAAAAAATTGTGGGGCGCCTGGGAGGCTCAGTGAGATAAGCCTCTGCCTTCAGCTCAGGTCATGATCTCAGGGTCCTGGGATCAAGCCCTGCATCAGGCTCTCTGCTCAGTGGGGAGTCTGTTTCACCTTCTCTCTCTACCTGCCTCTCTGCCTACTTGTGCTCTCTCTCTCTCTCTCTGTGTCAAACAAATAAATAAAACCTTAAAAAATAAAATGAAACATTTGTGTAAATTGGTATATCCATCATGGAAAATAATATGAAATTTTTCAAAAAGTTGTAAATGAAAGTAGCATATGTTTCAGCAATCCCACTTCTTTGTATATATCCAAAAAAATTGAAATCAGTATCTCATAGAGATATCTGCACTCTTATGTTCATTGCAACATTATTCATGAAGCCAAGATATGAAAACAACTTAAGTATCCATTGATGAATGGATAAAGAAGATGTAATATATATATATATATATATATATATATATAT
>NC_081575.1:53552817-53619832 GCF_022355385.1 Mustela nigripes | reverse complement strand
CACATCTTATTTATCCATTCATCTGTTGATGGACATCTAGGTTCTTTCTGTAGTTTGGCTATTGTGGCTATTGTGCTGCTATAAACATTTGGGCACACGTGCCCCTTCGGAGCACCACGTTTTTATCTTTAGGGTATATGCCCAGTAGTGCAATCGCTGGGTCATAGGGTAGCTCTATTTTCAGCTTTCTGAGGAATCTCCATGCTGTTTTCCAGAGTGGTTGCACCAGCTTGCATTCCCACCAACAGTGTAGGAGGGTTCCCCTTTCGCTACACCCTCGCCAGCATCTGTCATTTCCTGACTTGTTAATTGTAGCCATTCTGACTGGTGGGAATGGTTTTGATTTGTATTTCCCCAGTGCCGAGTGATGTGGACCATTTTTTCATGTGTTTGTTGGCCATCTGGATGTCTTCTTTGCAGAAATATCTGTTCATGTCTTCTGCCCATTTCTTGATTGGATTATTTGTCCTTTGGGTGTTGAGTTTGCTGAACCCTTTATAGATTTTGGATACTAGCCCTTTGTCTGATACGTCATTTGCAAATATTTTCTCCCATTCTGTCAGTTGTCTTTTGATTTTAGTAATTGTTTCCTTTCCTGTGCAAAAGCTTTTGATCTTGATGAAATCCCAATAGTTCATTTGTGCCCTTGCTTCCCTTGCCTTTGGCAATGTTCCTAGGAAGATGTTGCTGCGGCTGAGGTCAAAGAGTTTGCTGCCTGTGTTCTCCTCAAGGATTTTGATGGATTCCTTCCTCACATTGAGGTCCTTCATACATTCTGAGTCTATTTTCATGTGTGGTATAAGGAAATGGTCCAATTTCATTTTTCTGCATGTGGCTGTCCAATTTTCCCAATACCATTTGTTGAAGAGGCTATCTTTTTTTCCACTGGACATTCCTTCCTGCTTTGTCAAAGATTAGTTGACCATAGAGTTGAGGATCTATTTCTGGGCTCTCTATTCTGTTCCATTGATCTATATGTCTGTTTTTGTGCCAGTACCGTACTGTCTTGATGATGACAGCTTTGTAATAGAGCTTGAAGTCCGGAATTGTGATGCCACCAACTTTGGCTTTTCAAGGTTTTTTTCTGATTCCATATAAATTTTAGGATTATTTGTTCTATTTCTTTGAAAAAAAATGGGATTTTGATAGGGATTGCATTGAATGTGTAGATTGCTTTAGGTAGCATAGACATTTTCAAAATATTTGTTCTTCCAATCCAGGAGCATGGAACATTTTTCCATTTCTTTGTGTTATGAATAAAGAAATCTGTTACAGAATAGTTATAAAGCAACAAGGAAGTAAAGGACTGTAAATTTTTTGTGGAAATTTATGATATTGAGGTATGGGCAGTGGGAAGGGTATATGCTATGGTGAATTCTGTGAATTGTGTAAGACTGATGAATCACCGACCTGTACCCCTGAAACAAATAATACATTATATGTTAATAAATTAGGAAAAAACCCCACAAATCTTTTTTTGTGGAAATTTGCAAGCAATCATTACATTTAGTATTTTCCTGAGCCAAGGTACTGTTATACCCACCAATTCTGTATCTTCAGATCTAGTATAGTCATATTTAAAATCTAGGTTAATAGACACAGCTACATTAATACATACACAATTATATTTTTAGTGTTATTATTAACTTTCTTGTGGAATGAAAGTAAGATTAAATCCATGGCCAAGGTCACCCACTCAACTGTACATACACTGTTATGTATTCACCCAGACGTTGATGTTAATTATATTGAAAAATTTTGTTATAAAAATGTTTTAAAATTAATACATACTATATGAATCATAAGCCACATAAACCATGAAAACAAGATTCCTGTGGTGCTTTAGAATAAATTTTTACTAACTACATTATAACTCAAAAATGTCAGCATGTAGAGATGATTTGTAGAGTCATAAGTGGGCACAGTTTTCAGTTATTTGCCACAAGACCAGGGATTGCATTACAATTTTCCATAGAGAAAATGATTCCTTCATAATATTATTACTGTTGGGGAAAACTGAAACTTAAGGATGAATCTTTTGAATAGATTCTTGGGTTTCCAGAAATTGTTTTATAATGTGATTTGATTCAAAGCACTAATGATTATATTTCCACTAAGAGAGCAATTGAGAGTTCAAAATGTCATTATAGAATACTTCTAATCAAACACAAGACACAATGTTCTAAGTGGCCTCATATTTGATACTTCTGAGTATATTTTTTCAAACTAATGTGTATAATGAAATTTCTTGGTTACTCCTAATTGAAATGGACCAAGTAGAGAAAGGAAATGATGAGCTCAATGATTCTAAATCCCAACTCAAATTCTGCAAAAAAAAAAAAAAAAAAAAAAAAATTAATGTCTGTCCTGAAAAAAAAAAAAATACCCAGAGTCTTCTTGTGTGTCCACAAATGATGACACAAATTGAATTCCCAACCTTCAGGGTGTCTGTTGCTAAAGTAAGGGTATTGATTAAAAAGAAATGGGATCCTGAAAATTAAAATGGGTATATACGGAGAGGTATTGATGATGCTCTGATTAGTCTCTTTTGCAAGTAGAAGCAGTTTCTCCAATTCCATCTGAGTAGATTAACTTGGCTATGACTGAAAACATGGTAATGATTTCCTCTGAGGTATTTGCCTTGAAAGATGCCACTGATTTACCTCAGAACCTACCCTCAAATCCCCCTTATTTGCTTCTAGACCTATGACTCAACCCAAGTCCCAGCAGTCTCTAAACTTGAGGTACAATATCTGACCCATGAGGAAGTGTGCACAATTATTTCAGATGTAAATACAATATGTAAAAAATATTTCTCATTAATAGAATGTCTTACATGGTAGTATTATATTATTCATATATGTAAATTACACAATAACATATAGAATAGTAGTTTTCAGTTTCAGTCAGCCTGAATATGTTGAGTTCATACCATATTCTTGATATTCTTTCACAGATTTATTTTTTTTCTCTATGATCTTTTCTAGACTGTCTCTTCACTACATTTATTCTTACATGGTGCCATCTCCTTTGATCTGATCTATCTATCACCTATCTATCTATCTATCTATCATCTATCTATCATCATCTATCATCTTTTGTCTTTTCTTTTTTAAAAGTTTTTGTTTTAATTATATATAGTTAACATTCAGTATTAAATTAGTTTCTGGAAAGAAAAATAAATTAGTTTCTGGTGTACAATATAGTGATTCAACAACTTCATACACACCAGATGCTCATAAAGATAAGTGTACTCCTTAATCCCCATCATCTACATAATGCATTCCCCCCACCTTCTCTCTAGTAACCACCAATTTGTTCTTTAAAATTAAGAGTCTTTCTTGATTTCTCCCTTTCTTCTTCTTCTTCCTTTCCTTTGATTGTTTTTTTTTATTTCTTACATTCCACAAATGAGTGATATCACATGGCATTTGTCTTTCTCTGACAGACTTATAATATTATTCAGCCATAAAAAGAATGAAATATTCTATTTGCAGTGATATGACTTGAGCTAGAGGGTTTTGATGCTAAGTAAACTATATGTATATATATATATATATACATATAGTGGATCTTTAATCCACTACAAATTGATTTTTGATTTGGAAGCAGCTGTTATATATATATATATAAAACTGCATATTGTGCATAAAACTGATATAAACATAGAAGATCATGTATCCCTTTGAATTACTGCTTTTGTATTCTTTGGATATATCCAGTAGTGTGATTGAGAGATTATAGTGTTATTGTATTATACACTTTTTGAACAATCCCCATACTATTTTCCAAGGTGGCTGTACCAATTTGCATTCTCACTAACAGTGCATGAGGGTTCCTTTTCCTCAACATCCTCACCAACACCTGTTCTTTCTTGTGTGGTTTATTTTAACCATTCTGACAGGTATGAGATGATACCTCATTGTAGTTTTGATTTGCATTTCTGTGATGGTAAGTGATGAACATCTTTTCATGTGTCTGTTGGACGTCTGTACATCGTATTTAGAGAAATGTCTCTTCAAGTATTCCACCAATATTTTAACTGGATTATTTGATTTTTGTGTGTCCAGTTCTATAAATTCTTTATGGATTTTACATACTAACCCTTTATCATATGTTATTTGCAAATATCTTCTTCCATTGGTTGGCTTTTAGTTTTATTGATTCCTTCACTGTGCAGAACATTTTTATCTTGATGAAGTCCCAGTAGATTTTTTGTTTGTTTGTTTGTTTGCTTTTGTTTCCTTGCCTCAGGAGACATATCTAGAAAGAAGTTGCTATGGCTGATGTCAGAGAGGTTACTACCTGTGTCCTCTTCTAGGATTTTTATGGGTTCAGGTCTCACATTTAGATCTTTAATCCACTTCAAATTAATTTTTGTGTGGTGTAAGAAAGTGGTCCAGTTTCATTCTTTTGTATAATTCTGTCCAGTTTTTCCAACACCATTTGTTGAAGAAACTGCCTTTCACATTGGATACTCCTTCCTGTTTTGTTGAAGATTAATTGACCATATAATTGTGGGTTATTTTCTGGGTTTTCTGTTTTGTTTCATGGATCCATGTACCTGTTTTTGTGTCAGTACCATGTTGTTTTGATCACTATAGCATTGTAATATAACGTCAAGTCCAGAATTGTGATGCCTCCAGTTTTGCTTTTCTTTTACAAGATTGCTTTAAATATTTGGGGTCTTTTGTGGTTCCGTACAAATTTTAAGATTGTCTATACTAGCTCTGTGAAAAATGCTGGTGGCATTTTGATAGGGATGACATTATATGTGTAGATTGCTTTGGGTATATAGACACTTTAACAAGATTTGCTCTTCTAATCTGTGACCATGGGATGCCTTTCCATTTCTTTGTGTCCTCTTTAGTTTCTTCCATCAGTTTTTTATAACTTTTGGATTTCAGGACTTTCACCTCTTTAGTTAGGTTTATTTGTAAGTATTTATTCTTATTGGTGTAATTATTAATGTGATTGCTTTCTTAATTTCTCATTCTGCTGTTTTGGTAGTGGTGTATAGAAATGCAACACATTTCTGTACATTGATTTTGTATCCTGCAATTTTATTGAATTAATTAATCGGTTCTGACAGTTTTTTTTGGCATAGTCTTTCCGGTTCTCCCTATATACTATTATGCCAGCTGCAAATAGTGAAAATATGACTTCTTAGCCAAATTATGTGCCTTTTATTTATTTTAAATCACTGTGGCTAGCACTTCCTGTACTATGTCCAATAAAAGTAGTGAGAGTGTGCATCCTTGTGTTGTTCTTATCCTAGGGGAAAAGCTCTGTTTTTCTACATTGAGGATGATACTTACTGTGAGTTTTTCATATATATGGTCTTCATTATGTTGAGGTATATTTCCTCTATCCCCATTTTGTTAAGTGCTTTTATCATGAATTGATGTTGTACTTTATCAAAAGTTTTTTGTACATCTATTCAAATGATCATATGGTTCTTATACTTTCTTTTTAGATGATGTATCATGTTGATTGATTTGTGAACATTGAACCAGAGTTGCAACTTGGGAATAAATCCCACTTGATCATGTTGAATTTTTTTAATGTATTGTTAAATTCAGTTTGCTAATATTTAGTTGAGGATTTTTACATCTATGTTCATCAAGGATATTGTCTTGTAGTTTTTGTTTTGTTTTGTTTTTTAATGTGTTTATCTGGTTTTGGTATCAGGGTAATACTGGTCCCACAGTATGAATTTGAGAGTTTTCCCAACTTTTCTATTTTTTTGAATAGTTTGAGAATAATAGGTATTAATTCTTCTTTAATGTTTGTAGAATTTACCTGTGAAGTCATCTGATCATGCAATTTGTTTGTTGGAGTTTTTTAATTACTAATTCAATTTCTTTGTTGTTATTGTTTTCTTCAAGTTGTCTATTTATTCCTGTTTCAGTTTTAATAGTTTATATGTTCTAGAAATGTGTATATTTCTTCTAGGTTGTCCAAGTTTTTGGCATACAGTTTTTCATAATATTTTCTTATGATTGTATGCATTTCTGTGGTATTGATTATGGTTTCTGATTGTTATTTCTCCTCTCTTGGTTTTGTTATTATTTATTTGAGTCCTTTCTTCTGTTTTCTTGATAGGTCTGTCTAGAAATTTATAAATTTATTGATTTTTTTTTCAAAGAACCAGTTTTGGTTTCATCAATCTGTTTCACTGTGTTTGTTTATTTTTTTAATTTAAATTAAGTTAGCCAACATATAGTACATCATTAGTTTTTGGTGTAGTGTTCAATGATTCATTAGTTGCATATAATACTCAGTGCTCATAACATCACATGGCCTTCACAATAATGCCCATTACCCGGTCATTGTTTTTTGCTTTTAGTTTCTATATGACTTATTTCTGCTTTAATTTTTGTTATGTTCTTCCTTCTGCTTCTTTCAGGTTTAGTTTATTTTTTTTTCTAGCTTCTTTAGGTTTAAGGTTAGGTTATTTATCAGATTTTTCTTGCTTCTTGAGATAGGCCTGCATTACTATATACTTCCCTCTTTTGACTGCTTTTACCCCATTCTTATTTTGGTCTGTGGTGTTTTCATTTTAATTTGTTTCCAGGTAGTTTTTAATTTCCTTTTTGATTTTGTGGTTAACTAATTCATTGTTTATTAGCATGTTATTCAAACTCCATATGTTTCTGGTCTTTCTACATTTTGTGTGTGTTTTAGTATTTTAGTGTGTTTTAGTTTCATAGTGTTGTGGTCAGAAAAGATGCACAGTATGGTTTTGATCTTGAATTTTTTAAGGCTTGTTTTGTGGACTAATATATGATCTATTCTGGAGAATGTTCCATGAGTACTAGATAACAATGTATATTCTGCTGTTTTAGGATGAAATATTCTGAATATATCTATTAAATCCATATGTTGCAGTATGGCATTCAGATCAATTTTTCCTTCTTGAATTTTTTTTTTTTTGGATGATATGTTCATTGATTTAAGTGGTTGTTAAATTTCCCTACTATCAATGTATTACTGTCAATTTGTTCCATTATGTTTGTTATTAAATGTTTTGTGTATTTGGGTGTTCCTATGTTAGGTGCATAAATATTTACAATTGTTATATTTTCTTGTTGGATTGTCTCCTTCAGTATTATATGGTATCCTTCTTTGTTTCTTGTTACATTCTTTGCTTTGAAATCTAATTTGTCCAATATAAATATTGCAGACTTTCTTGTGACATCCATTTGCATGCTAGATATTTTTCCATTCCCTACCTTTCAATATGCAGGTGACTCTAGGTCCAAAATGAGTCTGTTGTAGGCAGCATATAGATGAGTCTTGTTTTCTTATCCATTCTGCCTCACTATGTCTTTGGATTAGAGCATTTAGTCCATTTTCATTCAAATTAATAGTTGATAGATACATACTTATTGCCATTTTACTAGTTTTGTGATTGTTTCTGAAGATTTTCTCTGATCTTTCTTTCCTTTCTCTCTTTTATGTTTTATTAATTTTTTATTGATATATTTGGATTTATTTCTCTTTACAGTTTACATAATTATTAGTGGTGTTTTTGTATGATTACCATTAGGTTTGTATATAATCTCTTCTGCATATAGCTATCTATATTAAGTTGATGGTCATTTACAATTGAATGTATTCTTATCCCCTTTCCTCCCTGCATGTTAGGTATATGTTATTATATTTTATATCTTTTTTGTGGGTTTCTTTATTGTTTTTTTATAGAAATATTCATTTTTACTGCTTTTGTATTTCCTACCTCTCTATACCACTTGGTCTCTCCTTTCCGCCCAAACAATCCCTTTTAATATTTCTTTCATGGGTAGTTTAGTGGTCATGAATTCCTTTATTTTTCTTTTCAGAAATTCTATTTCTATATTTTGAATGATAGCCGTGTCAGAAAGAGTACTCTTGGCTTCATATTTTTCCCATTCAACACTTTGAATATATCATGCCACTCCCTTTGCTCTGCAATTTCTGTTGAAAAATCTCCTGCTAGCCTTTTAGGTTTCCCCTTGTCATGAAAAGGGACACTGAACTTATTGCTGTCTTTTATCTTTCTACTTTTTAATTTTTGTCTTTATAATTATATTTTTCAAATTTAATTGCAATATATCTTGGTGGAGTACTTCTTTTGTTGATTTTGATGGAAGTTCTCTGTGCCTTCTGGATCCAGATATCTGTTCTCTTCCCCAGAGTAGGAAGGTTTTCATCTATTATCTCTTCCAATATATTTTTCTGCCCCCTTTTCTCTCTCTTATTCTACCATGACTCCTCTAATATGAATGTTATAATGTTTGTTAAAGCCAGTGAGTTCCCAAAATCTGTTCTCATTTTGCACAATTCTTTTTCTCTCTTTTCTTCACCTTGATTACTTTCCTTCACTATGTCATCTAGGTCACTAATTTGTTCTTCTGCCTCTTTCATCCTGACAATCAGTCCATGAAGTATTTCTCATTTCATTTTTTTGTGCCCTTCATTTCCACTATGTTATTCCTTATCTATGTGTTGAATCTCACTCATCCTTTCTACTCTTTGCACAAGTCCAGTGAGTATCTTTATGATTATTGCCTTAAAGTCTCTATCAGGCAAGTTGCTGCATCTTCAGGTCTTGAAAGTAATGAGTTTATGATGATGAGCTACTGGAGTGCCCTGGAGTTCAATATCCCTTTTCATGAGAACCTGGTACTTCAGGAGTGTCCTATGTGTTGCTATTTCCTGCTGTTGTGTCTGAATCATTTTTTTTTTTCTTTTAGTGCATCATCTTCATTGACTCTCTGCCTGTTGTGGACTTTTCTTGCTTTTTGTGGTGTTAGTTGGACCCAGGCAGACCAGCTCTGAGCGAGTGTGCCCTTGGGGAACTTGGAAGCAGGGTGGTGGTTTTAGCAACATGTACACTGGGCTACCAGTACTATGCCAGATATGCAAAGACTTGTGGTAGCTTAGGCTCATGGTCTATAGTAGACAGGTGTATAAGACTGGGCACAGCATGTGGTAATGGCCAAGTACATCTGGGTCTTATATGGGATGGTGGCTGGAGACACCCAGCCTGGTGCAGCACAATGGCTGGGAACTGTGTAATGGCTCATTGTGGTTGGTATGGGGCAGCAGTGTGCATCAGGATGCTGGGCAGGGTGAGCATGAGGCTTTAACAAAATTTGGTCTGTACCCTTAGCAAAGCTTGCTCTGAGTCCAGAGCCAGGGCTAGCAGGCTTGGAGTTGGTGAGAACTCATGGGTGTGACACACTGCTAACAGGTTAGTTAGCAAGTGTCTTTGCAGCTCTCCAGGTATTTGTGTTTATTGGCACCTGCCAGCTTCTTCACTTTAGGAGAAGTCCCACAACATGTGCCAAAGTCACTATGAACAGATCAGTCTTCTTCTTCTTCTTTTTTTAAGATTTTATTTATTTGTTAGAGAGAGAGAGAGAGAGTAAGCACAGGCAGACAGAGTGGCAGGCTAGAGGCAGAGGGAGAAGCAGGCTCCCTGCCGAGCAAGGAGCCCGATGTGGGACTCGATCCCAGGATGATGACCTGAGCTGAAGGCAGCTGCTTAACCAACTGAGCCACCCAGGCGTCCCCAGATCAGTCTTCTGTTAGCTCCCTGGGAACATTATGTAAACTTCGGTTTTTATGTTGCCCCTCTTTGTGAGCTGCTGTCTGTTTAAGGGCAGCAACCCAACTATCACTCACTCTTCTGCTGGCACAGTGCTGAGACAAGTGCTTTTTAACATTCTAGGCTCTAAGTCACGTTGGTTATACAAACTCATGGAATTCAGTTCCTTTGCTTCTCAAAGCCAAATATTATGGAGATCAGCTTTCCTCTTATGTGCTCTCTCGTGGTAAGCTCTCTTCAGTTTGCTATTCTCTCCCACCTGCCAGCAACCTCTCCCTGACCTTCTGACTTCTCAGACTTTCAAGATGCAGTTTCTTCTCTTTATTTACTCATGGAGTTTGTCATGGCAGTTTTTCAATCACCCTCCGGCTTATTGAATTGAATGTGGATGATATGTAGTTGTAAACATGGGACAGAGTGAGTTGGGTGTCCTACTTCAACTTCTTCCCAAACTTCTAAGTTTTTATTTTAATTTCAGTATAATTAAAACACAGTGTTACATTTGTTTCAGGTGTACAATACAGTGATTCAACAATTTCATACATTACTTGTTGCTCACCAATGACACTTTTTAATCCCCATCAATAATTTCATCCATCCCCCATCCATTTACATTCTAGTAACCACAAGTTTGTTCTTTATAGTTGGGAGTCTGTTTCTTGGTTTTATTCTCTCCTTTTATTCTCTTTGTTCATTTGTTTCTAAAAATCCATACATGAGTGAAATCATATGATATTTCTCTTTCTCTGATTGAATTATTTCACTTATCATTATACTTTATAGCTCCACCCATGTTGCAAATGGAAAGAGTTTACTCTTTTTATGGCTGAATAATATTTCATTTATATATATATATATATAATCTATTTTATGTATTCATTTATCACTGAACACTTGAGATGATTCCATTATTTGGTTGTTATAGATAATGCTGCTATAAATGTCAAGATGCTTTCAATTAGTGGTTTTGTATTTTCGTGGTAAATACTCAGTAGTGCAATTACTGGATCATATGATAGTTATGTTTTTAGATTTTTGAGGAAATTCCATACTGTTATCCTAGTGGCCTCGCCAGTTTGTGCTCCTACCGACAGTGTGCAATGGGTTCCTATTTGTCTACATCCTATTTATTAAACAAGAGTTGATTCTTGTGTTTTTGATTGTAAACCTTCTGACAGGTGTGAGGTGATATTTAATGGTAGTTTTTCTTTGCATTTCCATGATAATGAATGATGTTGTGCATCTTTTCATGTGTCTGTTGGTCATTTGGATGTCTCATTTGGAGAAATGTCTATCCATGTCTCTGCCCATTTTTAATTAGACTCTTTGTTTTTGGGGTGTTCAGTTGTTTATGTTCTTCATATATTTTTTCTTCCCAAGATTTTATTTAAATTCAAGTTAGTTAACATATAGTGTAGTTTTAATTTCAGGAGTAGAATTTAGTGATTCATCACTTACATACAGCACCCAGTGCTCATGACAAAATTGACCTCCTTAATGTCCATCACCCATTTAGCTCATCCCCCCACACATCTCCCCCCAGCAACCCTCAGCTTGCTCTCTATAATTAAGAGTCTTTTTTGTGGGGGTGCCTGTGTAGCTCAGTCAGTTAAGTGTCCATCTTTAACTCCAGTCATGACCCAGAGTCCTGGGATTGAGCCCCTCATTCAGCTCCCTGCTCAGCAAGGAGTCTGATTCTCCTTCTCCGCTCTGCTCATGGTCTCTCTTGTTAACTCTGTCTCTGTATCTCAAAGAAATAAATAATTTTTTAAGTCTGTTTTTCGTTTGCTTCCCTCTCTGTTTTTATCTTGTTTTTCCTTCCCTTTCCTATATTCATTTTTGTTTCTTAAATTCCACATATGAGTGAAATCATATATTTGTCTTTCTCTGACTGATATATTTCATTTAGCATAATACACTGTAGCTCCATCCACATCATCACAAATGGCAAGATACCATTCCTTTTGATGGCTAGATAATATTCCACTGTCTGTGTGTGCATGTGTGTGTGTATATGTATGGTGTGGGTGTGTGTGTAATATACACATACACCACATCTTTTGTATACGTACATATATGTGTGTATATGCACACACACACACACACACCACATCTTCTGTATCCATTTATCAGTTGATGGACATTTGGGCTCTTTCCATAATTTGGTTGTAGTTGATAGTGCTGCTATAAACATCAGGGTGCATATGCTCCTTTTGATCAGTATTTTTGTAACCTTTGGATAAATAATTAGTAATGTGATTGACGGGTCATAGGGTAGTTCTATTTTTAACTTCTTGAGGAATCTCCATACTCCTTTCCCAAGTAGCTACATTAGTTTGCAGTCTCACCAACAATGTAAGAGGGTTCGCCTTTATCTGCATTCTTGTCAACATCTGTTATTTCCTGAGCTGTTAATTTTAGCCATTCTGACAGGTGTGAGGTGGTATCTCATGGTGGTTTTGATTTGTATTTCTCTGATGATGAGTGATTTGAACATTTTTTTCTTTCATGTATCTGTTGTCCTACTATATGTCTTCTTTGGAGAAATATCTGTTCATGTCTTCTGTCCATTTCTTTTTTTTTTTTAAGATTTTATTTATTTATTTGACAGACAGAGATCACAAGTAGGCAGAGAGGCAGGCAGAGAGAGAGAGAGAGAGAGAGAGGAGGAAGCAGGTTCCCCGCTGAGCAGAGAGCCCGATGCAGGGCTCGATCCCAAGACCCTGGGATCATGACCTGAGCTGAAGGCAGAGGCTTTAACCCACTGAGCCACCCAGGCGCCCCTTCTGTCCATTTCTTAACTGGATTATTCACTTTTGGGGTGTTGAGTTTGGTAAGTATTTTTATAGATTTTGGATACTTTATCTGATATGTCATGTGCAAATATCTTCTATTCTGTAGGTCACCTTCTAGTTTTGTTGATTGTTTCCTTCACTTGAAGAAGCATTTTATCTCGGGGAAGTCCTAACAGTTTTATTGTTCCTTGCCTCTGGAGACATATCTAGTAAGAAGTTGCTACAACCCATGTGAGGATGGACATCCATGTCTTGTTCCTGACCATAGAGGAAAATATTTCAGTTTTTTCTCCATCGAGGATATTAGCTGTGGGTCTTTCATGTATGGCCTTTATCATGTTGAGGCATGTTCCTTCTATCCTTACTTTCTTGAGGGTTATTATCAAGAAAGGATGCTGTGTTTTGACAAATGCTTTTTCTGCATCTATTGAGAGGACCATATGGTTCTTATTCTTTCTTTTATTAATGTGATGTATCACATTGATTGATTTGCAGATATTAAACTACCCCAGCAGGCCAGGAATAAATACCACTTGATCATGGTGAATTAAATGTTTAAAGTATTCTGGGATTCAATTAGTTAATACCTTGTTGAGAACTTTTCCACCTATTTTCATCAGAACTATTGGTCTGCAATTCTTCTTTTTAGTGGGGTCTTTGTGTGGGTTTGGAACCAATGTAATGCTGGTCTCATAGAATAAATTTGGAAGTTTTCCTTCCATTTCTATTTTTTTGTTACAGATTCAGAAGAATAGGTATCAATTCTTCTTTAAATTGTTGGTAGAATTCCCCTGGGAATCCATCCAGATCTGGACTCTTGTTTTTTGGGAGATTTTTTATTACTGATTCCATTTCTTTGCTGGCTATGGGCCTGTTCAAATTTTCTATTTCTTCCTGTTTCAGTTTTCATAATTCATATGTTTCTAGGAATTTCTTCCAGATTGCCCAGTTTCTTAATGTATAATTTTTCATAATATTCTCTAATGATTGTATTTCTGTGGTGTTGATTGGGATCTCTAATCTTTCATTCGTGATTTTACTTATTTGGGTCCTTTCTCTTTTCTTCTTGATAAGTTTGACTTGGGGTTTATCAATTTTTTAAATTCTTTCAAAGAACTAACTCTTTGGTTTTATTGATTTGTTCTGTTGATTTTTGTTTGTCTTTTTCTCTATCATTTATTCTGCTCTAACCTTTATTATTTCCCTTCTTCTTCTGGTTTAGGTTTTATTTTCTTTTCTTTTTCAAGTTCCTTTAAGTGAAAAGTTAGATTGTGTATTTGAGGATTTCTTGTTTTGAGATAGTTGTATTGCAATGTATTTCCACATTAGTACCATCTTTGCTGTATCCCAAAATGTTCTGGACAATTGTTTTGTCATTTTCATTTCCATCCGTGTATTTTCTTTCTTCTTCTTTAATTTCCTGGTTTGCCCATTCATTCTTTAGTAGGATGTACTTTAACTTCCATATGTTTGTGGTTTTCCCAAATTTTATCTTGTGGTTTACTTCAAGCTTCATAGTGTTGTGTTTTGAAAATATGGTTAATATGATTTCATTCTTTTTGTATTTGGTGAGGCCTGACTTGTGATCCAGTAAGTGATCCCTTTTGGAAATGTTCTATAGGTATTTAAAAACAATATGCATTTTACTGCTTTAGGATGAAATGTTCTGAATATATCTGTTCAGTCCATCTGGTCCAGTGTGTTATTCAAAGCCATTGTGTCCTTGTTGGTTTTCTGCTTAGCTGTCTCTCTATTTCTGTATGTGGTATGTTAAAGTCCCCTATTATTCTTGTATTACTATCAATTAGTTTCTTCATGTTTGTTATTAATTGATTTATATATTTGTGTACTCCCAAGTTGGAAGCATAAGTGTTTACATTTGTTAAATTTTCTTGTTGGATACACCCCTTAATTATGTTAGAGTTCCCTTCTTCATCTCTTGTTACAGTCTTTGGTTTAAAATCTAGTTTGTCTGATATAAGTGTGACTACTCCAGTTTTCTTTTGGTGTCCATTAGCATGATACACTGTTCTCCATCCCCTCAATTTCAATCTATAGGTGCCTTTAGCTCTAAAATGAGTTTCTTTGTAGGCAGGATATAGATGGATCTTTTTTTTAACCCCTTCTGATACCCTATGTCTTTTGATTGAAGCATTTAGCCCATTTACATTTAGAATAATTATTGATAGATATGAAGTTAGTGCCAGTGTGTTTCCTGTAAATTTGGTGTTTATGGTGATGTTCTTTTTTCTTTTTTTAGTCTTTGTTATTTTTGTTCTTTCCTTCCCACTCAGAGTCCCCTTTATTATCTCTTGCAGGGCTGGTTTAGTGGTCATGAACTGTTTTAGTTTTTGTTTGTCTGGGAAGTTCTTTATCTTCTATTCTTAATGACAGCCTTGGTGGATAAAGTATTACTGGCTTCATGTTTTTTCCCATTCAGCACATTGAATATAGCATGCCACTGTCTTCTGGCCTACCATTTATCTGTGGACAGATCTGCTGTGAACCTGATTTGTCTTCTCTTGTAGGTTAAGGACTTGTTTTCCTTGTTGCTCTCAGAATTCTGTCCTTGTCTGTGTATTTTGTGATTTGACTATGATATGTTTTAGTGTTTTCTGGCTTTTGTTGAATTTGGTGGGATTTCTCTGTACCTCTTGGATTTTGATGTCTGTTTCCTTCCCAGATTAGGAAAATTTTCAGCTATAATTTGTTAAACCCTCTATCCCTCTTTACTTCTCTTCTTCTGGACTACTATGATACAAAGATTATTACACTTTCAGGAGTCACTGAATTCCCTAAGTCTACTTTCATGATACAATGCTTTTCTTTCTCTTTTCCTTTCAGCTTCATCATACTCCATAATTTTATCATCTATATCACTGATTTGTTCTGATTTGTCCATCCTCATTGCCATTGCATCCAATTCTCCATCTTGGTTACAGAGTTTTGTTGTTTGTTTGTTCTTTTGTTTTTTGTTTTTTAGGTTTTTTGGTTTGTTTGTTTTGTGGGTTTTGTTTTTGTTTGTATTTATTTATTTATTTATTTAGTTTGTCAAGTTTTTACCTCTTTTATCTCTGAAGTAAGTGATTCTCTAGTGTCTCCTATGCTTTTCTCAAGCCCTGTTATTATTCTTATGATTATTGTTTTAAATTCTGCCTCAGGTACTTTAATTATATTTTTTTTTATAAAACCCCTGGCCATGACTTCTTCTTGTTCTTTCTTTTTGGGTGAATTCCTCCATCTTGTCATTTTGTTTAGGTCACTGTTTTTGTTTGTTTGTTGGGGGGGGGCGGTGTATGTTAGGAAAGCCTGCTATATTTCTACTCCTGACAGTAATGGCTATATTAAGAAGAGATCCTATACTGTCTTGGGTCTGGTGTTTCAGTGTATTTCAGTTCAGACCCTGCTATTGTGTTTTATCTACTTCTACCCTCAGATCAGTCTTCTTCAGAGTCTCTCCTTGTCTCCAGTTGGAAGTGTTTGGGCTTTGTCTACTGTGTAGTAAGTTTTAATTAGGTGTGTTTTTGTCTGATTATTAAAAGAAACTAGATTTTCAGGGGGTCTGGGTGGCTCAATCAGTTAAGTATCCAACTCTTGATTTCAGTTCAGATCATGATCTCAATGCCATGTGATCAAACACTGTGTCTGGCTTCATTTTGGACATGGAACCTGCTTAAGATTCTCTCCCTGTGCTCTGAACCCCCTTTTTCATGCTGTTTGTCTAAAATAAAATACAAAAAGTTATATCCTATTTCACCTAGAACTGAAGTCTTATAACTACTGTGATCAGTGGACTTGGTGCATGTGAGGGGTTTGTGCTGGTTTTCTGGGGGATTGGCCTGCTGCATTGTTTTTCAGGTGTACTTGCCCTTGTGAGGATGCACCTGCAGGGTGCAGGGGGGTGGGGCTTGGTGTAAGCAGCTCCAGCCTCCACTGGAGGCTCTGTGTTGCTCACTGAAGTCTGTCATTATTGATGGGTGGGGTAGGGAGGAAATGGTGTCATGTCTGACATTCTCTTATACTCAGAGTTGGAAGTTCATAACTTCCACCCTTCAGGAAGCCCTCACAGAAGAATGAACTCCTCTCTTGTGTACCTGGTCTCTGTCAGATCCCTGCCTTCACCCTATCTATGTCTAACTGTCTGCCTCCCAGGTTGCACTGCATTCTTGTGTTTTATCTCAAGGATATAGTTGGGTTTCAAAATTCCAAATTTTAGGGACCTGGTATGGCACAGGACTACACTGATCTTCTGAGGTAGGGTGTCACCACACTGTGGCTGGTACTGGCTTGTCCCTGAAAAGCAGTTGCACAACCATGCAACAGTTTAGAGTTCATGGTAGACACAACAAAAAGCTGGCACCAAGTTTTGCTGCCCTCAGCAGGTGTCTCTGTTCCTATGCTAATGAAGAGGGCAGTATATTATTCCCTACTGGTTCTCTTTTTCCCTGTAATAGTTGTGCCACTTTTCCCAAATGCACTACAAGAAGGGGAACCACTTCTTTCCATGCAACCCAAGGGATCCTCAGACCACATTTCCCACTCCCAGGCCTCTGTCCTTTCCCACAGGATCACAATTAAGTCCAACAGGCAGGGTTCTGCTGAAGGTGTAGACCTCCATACTTCAGACTTTGAGGTAGCCAGCTCCTCAACTTTTCCCTGTGCATGATTTTGGGGAAGAGGTTTTTTTTGTTGTTGTTGTTGTTTGTTTGTTTTACAGAGATCACAAATAGGCAGAGAGGCAGACAGAGAAAGAGGGGGAAGCAGGATCCCTGCTGAGAAGAAAGCCCAATGTGGGGCTCCATCCCAGGACCCTGAGGTCATGACCTAATCCAAAGGCAGAGGCTTAACCCACTGAGCCACCCAGATGCCTCAGGGTGAAGCAAGAGTTTTTCTTGTGCAATCCCCTGCTTGCTGCTCTATCACTTGCTCTCTCTCCCCCTATCTCGCTCTCTCGATCTTTATCTATCTCTCTCCCCCTCTCTCTTTCTCTCTCACTCCTCTGCAGTCAGGGCTCCCTCTGCTCCACAGCAGCAGCAATTCTTTTCTGCCCCAAATCAACTATCTGCAGCTCTTACCTTCCATGATGTGGCTGTTTTTCTCAGTCTAGATCTGCAGTTGGTTCTCTCAGTTCTCAAATCAATTTCTTCAGTGTCCATAATGACTTGATATTCATCTGGCTATATTGGAGGGATGAGTGAAACATAGGGTCCTTCCACTATCTGCCATCTTAACTCTATAGGTATACTTTTAAGTCACTTCCAAAATCTTTGGGAACCTGCAACTTTAAAGTTTTTCTAGGTTAAATGATAAATTGAGTTAAAATAATTGAACATCTAAATCTTTTCCAAATGTGATAAAATAGCAAAACATTGATTACTAATCGTAAGTTTGTCTACTTTCATCTTATTATTACAGAAAAAACTGAAGATAATTTTGGGTCTGTTAATAAATAAGCTTTATTAAAAGATTATACTATAGAAAACACATATTTCTAAAAATTATATATTAATAAAGTTGCTGATCTAAAAAATTCTGGTATGACAGTTCACAATTATTATGTAGTTTCTACTAGAGATTAAGGCTATAAAGCATTAAACATTCTAACATATGTAATTAAGACTATTGGAAATAATAAGGAAAACAACTCTGTATGCAAATAAAATGAGGTAGCTGTTTTGGTAAAAATGTTATGAGGGTTGGGAATACATTTTTGTTAAGAAAAAAATATAATTTTATCCTAAAATAAGACTGGTATAAAGAGGAAAACCTTAGGACATAATCTAAATGCAATTTTTTTTAAAGATTTTATTTATTAGACAGAGAGAGAGAGACCACTGGTAGGCAGAGCAGCAGGCAGAGAGGGGAGGGGGGAAGCAGGCATCCCACTGAGCAGAAAGCCTGATGTAGGGCTCGATCCCAGGACCCTGAGACCATGACTCGGGCCAAAGGCAGAGGCTTAACCCACTGAGCCACCCAGGCACCCCTAAATGCAAATTTTTTAACGAAGTTGTAAAAAAGAATCTTTAAAATATTTTATGCATGGTCAGGATGAAGATTAAAAGGAATAGATACACTGGATGGAGATTAAACTGTTTTTTCTCTCTGTTAAAAGATAACAAGATTTGCTTATATTGTTGGTCTACTTTAAATATGTATAAACAATTTTTTTCGCTTCATCTGTCTCAAAACAAAAACAAAAACAGTTTCTTTGTTTTATTTTTATCAGGTCTTCAATTAATTAAAGAATTAAATCTTCTCAATATTAAGAAAGATAAGTCTTGCTAATAACTATTTAACCTTCTGTAGACTCTCTTATTGTCATCTTAGTTAAACAGATACAGTATTAAATTATACAGCGATCTGTAATCCTACTTAAACATGAGCTTTAAAACATTCTCAGTCTCTGAGAAATAAACTGAGGGTTTTGAAGGGAGAGGTTTTGGGGAAATGGGTTGGCCTGGTGATGGGTATTAAGGAGGGCATATATTGCATGGAGCACTGGGTGTTATACACAAATAATGAAACTTAAAGCACTACATTGAAAACTAATGACATACTGTAAGATGACTAACATAACGTAAAATAATAATAATAATAATAATAATAATAATAATAAGGAAGCACAGCTTGGCAATAAAAACTAATATACCTCACACACACAAAAAAACCTTCTGGAGAATTTAACAAACTTTCACAAAATTCAAACTCTAAATGAAGCATTTTTGACAAATTAGATTTATTCATGTGCTATGATAAGGAGCATGGGAACCATTATCAATGAACTGATGATAATTTTTCTTTGGTTTTATTATATAGGTAAATGCTTTAACAGTCCATAAATTCCTGAAATTTTAATATGTTGTTCCATAATGTAATCACCTGTAATTCTTTTTTTTTTTTTTTTTTTTTTTTTTTAGAAATAATTGTTTATTTGAGAGAGAGAACACACAAGTGGGGGTAGAGGGAGAGGGAGAGGGAAAAGCAGACTCCTCACCAAGTAGGTAGTCCAACAAGGGGCTGATTCCTAGGACCCTGAGATCACGACCTGAGCTGATGTCAGATACTTAAACAACTGAGTCACACAGGCACACAACACATAATTCTAAATATTAAAATGTTATATGTCATACAAATAACAAAATTTCCTTGTCAACTACATTGTAATATACTCTTACCAGATCTTTAACCATGGGCATTTTGAGTCTTGTCTTTTAGAGCTATTGCTTTGATGATCTTGTAAAATGTGTTTCATCTTTAAAAAGATTCATGGGAAGGACTTTTGATGAGTACAGGTTTCTATTACTCTTAGGATCATGAAACTAAACTGAGTAATAATCTCTAGAACTAATGAAAGAAAAACACTACATTCAAACAAAGCAAAAATTAGTAGCATAATACTAAATAAAATTTTTAAAAGGTAATTATAGTTTTATGGTTCTTTTTAAAAATATTACTAGTTCACTGTTTGTTCTTCCAAATTATTTTTTGCTCTTATCTATAACTTAAAAAATCTATTTATAAAGAAATATATCAAATTTATCTTTTTCTCCCTGATGACTCCAGAATTTAAAAGCTCTCAGTAAGTATTCTTATAGTCATGGTGATTAGGATTATTTCATAATTTCAGTAAGAATCTGTTTTGCCTATAATAAGACACCATTACAGAAATATTTGTCATATTATCAAGTCTTTGAGTAGAATGTCATATTTGAGAGGGACACGTATAGAATCAAATGTGACCAGATAGCTTTAAGGAACTAAGACTGACTTCATGGTGCAAATAAAGCCCTTTTTTAAAAATCAGCCTGGTACCTTGTTTACAGAATTCCCAAGAGCCTTATCAGAAGAGCAAGTAAGATCACTTCCTGGCAGGCTCAGGAAACTCAAGATATTTTGGGGACCTCAAAAAGAAGGGAAGTAACCCAAATCTATAGGTATTATAGGTAAAGCTAATCAAAAAGAGAATATTTAAAGTTAATTCTAAAAATGCTCATAAAAAGTTCCAGCAGAGCAGATGTAAAAGACCCTAGGGGCGCCTGAATGACTCTGTCAATTGAATGTTCAACTCTTGATTTCTGCTCAGGCCATGATTTTACAGTGGTGAGACTGAGGCCCACATTGGGCTGTGCACTCAGCAGGGAGTATTCTTGAGATTCTCTCTCTCCCCTGCTCTCTCTTTCTCACTCTCTAAAATAAATAAATATTTAAAAGACACTCTATGGGCAGTCACTAATTTTTTTAAAATATGGAATACTTCATGAATTTGCATGTCACCCATGTATAGGGGGCATGCTAATTTTCTCTGTATCGTTCCAATTTTAGTATATGTGCTGCCAAAGTGAGCACGGGCAATCACCATTTTTGCTGCACTTATATAAATAATTAGACCTCTTTTGTTAATACTGGATTTTATGAATAGTTAGTCTTAATTTCCTCCTTGGAAATGAGGGTGACTTTAGAGAAAAAAAGTGTTTCAGTAGCACACCTTTGCAGATGTTAGATTCTAGTTCTAATTTATTGAGTGTTTGTTGTTCACCTATAAAGTTGGGCTGGATCTTAATTTTTTCCAGTTTCCTAGAATATCTAGCTATGATTTTCCAAACTAAGGTTACAGTTTTCTCCCATTATTTTGACTTGGGATCACTTAAGGAGGAAATGTTAATTCATAATCACACCACAGGCCAGGTAAAAGTTAATATCTGTAAATTTTACAATCAAGCCAAAAAGCTCTACTCTTTTGGAAAAGCCAAGGTCAGTTCCAATAAAGTCCAAGACAAAGTAAGAAACGTCTTACCTAATTTTACCTGGACTCTTTCCTTTCTTGGCCCATTGGTGACAATCCTGATTTTGCTGCTTTTTGGTCTTGCATTCTTGAGCTCTTTTGGTAAGCTTTGTTATCAAAAGACTAGAGGCAGTTAAACTACAGATGGTAAATACTCAAGGGTATAAACATTTGGGGTTATATCCTGGTGACAACCGAACTTACTTTAAGATAGCCAGGAAACTACTTTGCTCCTTTACCCTAGGATATATGTTGTCCAATGTCAGCAAGAAGAAGTGAAAGATGGACTTCCACCCACCAAGAGCCCTCAAGAATGAGGAGCAAATAGAGAAGAGATTTTGTCACCCGGGATTCAATAACAAGCTACAACCCAGTTTTCTAGTCCTACTTACAGGTGCTGCTTGCCACCATAAACCATAAATTCAGTCAAGTGACAGAAGCCACAAGGTCCAAACAGGTCCCCATGACCTAGTTTTCAACTAGTTTGAGCCAGTGCAGATAGCATGCTAGCTCTTCAGATGACCTCAAGATCATTACCATAAGGGAAAAAAATACCTACCAATGTCATGATAGATATGACTTCACCATTTAAAGAAAGAGAAGAGGTGGCACTCTGAATCTGAGAAGTCTCTTTTCTCTTCATCCCAATGGCCTGATATAAGCTTGCTTTCTAACCCCTTAATTACCTGAATTTCATAAAACTCTGACCATTAGACTTAATCAAAGCCAAAGTGTCTTTAGAGCATGAGATCTCCTTCCTCATTTTCTGGCCATTGAATAGATTACCTGATTACTATCAAATACTGTCTTGTTATTTGGCTATTTGGTGAATGGTATTGCATAAGGAAAGAACCCACCATTTGGTAAAAACAGATTCACAGAAAGTCACAAAGAGAGTAAAGAGAGGTCCTTGATACTTTTCGAGTTTCTCCTAATGGTTACGTCTTACATAACTATTGTAACAACACCAGGAATTTTACATTGCTACAGCATAAGTGTGTAGAATTCTATGATATTTCATCCCATGTTAACATTCATGTATCTACCACCAAAATCAAAATACAGAACTGCACCATTACCACAAAGTTATCTCTCAGTTTATCCCCTTTAGTCACACCCACACCTTTTTTTCAAAGTCTCCTTAACAACTCCTGACCACTAACATATTCTCTAGCACCATAATTTTTGTCATTTTGAGAATGTTACATGCATGATAATAGTGTGTGAACTTTTTGGATTGATCTTTTTTTTTTCCCCCACTCCGCATAATAACTTTTGGGATTCATCAAAGTTGTTGCCTATATCAATCATTGGTTCCTTTTTATTTCCAAGTAGTATAAGATGGTATGAAAATACCACTATTTATCATTTGTGGGACATTTCTTTTTGCTTTTGTTTTTCAATGTAAAGCAAATATGAACAAAGCTAAAGAGAACAATAATGTATGCATTTTTATGTTAGTATAGATTTTTCATTTCTTTGAGATATAAGAAAAAAACGTGAAGGGATGCCTGGGTGGCTAAGTGGGTTAAGCCTTCAGCTCAGGTCATGGTCTCAGGGTCCTGGGATCGAGCCCCATATCAGGCCCTCTGCTCAGTGGGGAGCCTGCTTCCCCCTCTCTCTCTGCCACCTGCCTCTGCCTTCTTTTGATCTTTCTCTCTCTCTGTTAAATAAATAAATACATTCTTAAAAAAGAAAAAGAAATAAATGTGGATGCTGAGTTACATCACAAATATAAGGCTTTTTTTTTTTTTTTTTTTTTTTTTAGGGCATTGCAACATTATTTTCTATTTTCCAGTGTGGCTATTTCACTTACATTCCCTCCAGCAATATATGAGAGAGTTTCCCTTCATCCATCCCAGCATTTGCTATTGTCACAATGGGTTATTTCGCTTTTCTAATAGGTATGATGTGATATCTCATTGTGCTATGAATTTGTATTTTTTCTGAGTTCTTTTTTTTTTTTTCAAAACACATTTTTAAAAATTTATTAACATATAATGTATTATTTGTTTCAGGGGTACAGGTCTGCATATTGTGTAAGACTGATGATTCACAGACTGATACCCCTGAATCAATTTGTATTTCTGTTAGAGTTAGTAAATATGAGCCTCTTTTCATCAATATCCATCTGTATATATTTTTCTGTAAAATGGTTCATCAAATATTTTGCCATTTTCTAATTTAATTGTTTTTTCCTTCTTTCTTTTCTTTTAACTGCTGAGTTGTAGAATATTTTAGGTATTCTAGATATGGTTCCTTGTCCACTACGCAGATTGCACACACTTTCTCCCACTCTGTAACATACCTTTTCATCATTGAATAGAGTCTTTTTTAGAGTAAACATACTTTTTATTATATTCTTTTTTATTGAAGTATAATTAACATACAATGTTATATTAGTTTCAGGTGTAAAAATATTGAATCAGCAATTGTATACATTACTCAGTTCTCACCAAATTAAGTATAGTCACCATCTTTCACCAAACAGTGTTATTATAATATTGTTGACTGCATTCCTTATGCTGTACTTTTAATATCTGTGAATTATTTATTTCATAACTGAAAGTATGTACCTCATAGTCTCCTTTATCTATTTTACCCATTCCTTCACCCATCCTCTCTCTAAAACTCACCAGTTTGTTCTCTGAATTTAAGAGTGTGGTTTTTTGTTTACTTTTTTGTTCATTTGTTTTGTTTTTTAGATTCCATATATAAGTGAAATCATATGGCATTTTTCTTTCTCTGGTTTATTTCACTAGAATAAAATAAAAGCACTAATTTGAAAAGATATATGCTCCTCTATGTTTATAATATTTATATTATAATAATATAATAACTATATTTACAATAGTCAAAATATGGAAGCAAACCTAATGTTCATCCATAGATGATGAATAAAGAAGATGCCATACACACACACACACATTTGTTGAAAATATTATTTTCATACAGCGTTTAATTAAGGGAATTGTCCACCAGGCTCTAAGCAACAAAATGAGGTAAACCTGGTGTATAGACTTCCACCATGCCTCCCAGCATCTTGGATTCAATCAGCTGAACACATATTATTAACCATCACAAATATTAACCATCAGGATCCATCATAGTATGTGAGGCAGCTTTACTTCCTTACTGGCCATATCACTCAAAGGAATGAATTCAGGAACTGAAAGCTGTATTAAAAATTGCATCGATAACACATAGGTCTGCCAGTATGAAGTTGAGGGCAATTATACCATCCATAGAAATCTTGGCCAATAAGTTGAGGTGGATCTTAATTCTTTCTAAAGCTGAGATTGTGTTATTGATGATTTCAGCTTGAGGCAGGAGCAAAGTATGAATCAAATTTTCTAATTGGTTTATTTCGATTGTAAAGAAAACTGCTTATAGGGTATATTTTTAAAAAGGCCTGTTAGCCTTCTGGGAACCTTTCCTGTCTAAGTAAGGCTATTCTCATTTTGAAAAGATCTCTACAATATGAGATTTGTGATGTGGTGATGTGTCATTAAACATATGAAGGTTCCTCATGACCACCCCTAAAGAGCAAACAACTCTTTTGTTTTGTTTTTTAGAATGGGGAAAAAAAACACGATTTCTTTATATGTAAATTTTAGTTCAAAAAATAAAAATTTCAAACATGAAAAGATGAATGTCTTTTAAGCTTTTCTTTTAACTCAAAAAATGAAAACATTCAGGATAAAATGACAGCCAAAGGTTATCATGAAGAAATTAACTCTAATATTTCAAAATTGAGTCCAGATAGATCTCAAAATTTACACTGTACTGTTACAGTATTAGTTTTTATTTTATTTTATTTTATCTAAACAAAATTGCAAAGCCATTACATCAACAATCAAATGGCTGTGTCTTTAAAAACAATGGAGGGTAATATTTGTTTTCCACAAAATAGTGCAGGAGTGTATACAAATACCTTAAGCAGAAAGGGTTTACAATGATTGAAGTCCCCAAAAGGAAACTATATAAACAAGGGTCCAGATTAATAAATCCTCTGTCATAGCCTCCTAGCCAGTGGTAGGCCTTAGACATCTCAATTAAATTCAGATTATTGATTTTAGTTAGTTCTTCTTAAATTTTTTTTCACTGAACCAAAATTCATTTTTTATGCACCACACTCAGTGCCCCAAGCAATACATGCCCTCCTTAATACCCACCCCCGAACCACCCAACCCTCTCCCCCGTTCTACTCCAAAACCCTCAGTTTGTTTCTCAGAGTCCACAGTCTCTCATGGTTTGTCTAACCCTCTAATTTCCCCCAACTTACGTTCCCTCTCCATCTCCCAATGCCCTCTAAGTTATTCCTTATGCTCCACAAGTAACTGAAACCATATGATAATTGACTCTCTCTGCTTGACTTATTTCACTCGGCATAATCTCCTCAAGTCCTGTCCATCTTGATACCAAAGTTTGGCGTTCATCCTTTCTGATGGAGTCATAATACTGTATTGTATATATGGACCATATCTTCTTTATCCATTCATCTGTTGAAGGGCATCTTGGCTCTTTCCACAATTTGGCGATTGTAGCCATTGCTTCTATGAAATTGGGGTACAGATGGCCCTTCTTTTCACTACATCTATATCTTTGCAGTAAATACCCAGTAATGCAATTGCAAGGTCATAGAGAAACTCTATTTGTAATTTCTTAGGGAAACTCCACACTGTTTTCCAAAGTGACTGCACCAATTTGCATTCCCACCAACAGTGTAAGACAGTTTTCCTTTCTCCACATCCTCTCTAACACATTTTATTTCCTGTCCTGTTGATTTTGGCCATTCTAACTGCTGTACGATTGTATCTCAATGTAGTTATGATGTGAATCTCCCTGGTAGCTAATGATGATGAACATTTTTTCATGTGTCCGTTAGATATTTGTATGACTTCTTTGGAGAAGTGTCTGTTCATGTCTTCTGCCCATTTCTTTTTTTTTTTTTAAGATTTTATTTATTTATTTGACAGAGAGAGATCACAAGTAGGCAGAGAGGCAGGCAGAGAGAGGGGGGGAAGCAGGCTCCCTGCTGAGCAAAGAGCCTGATGCAGGGCTCAATCCCAGGACCCCAGGATCATGAACCGAGCCAAAAGCAGAGGCCTTAACCCACTGAGCCACCCACATGCCCCCCCCACCCATTTCTTGATGTGATTATCTGTTTAATCTGTGTTGAGTTTGAGGAGTTCTTTATAGATCTTGGATATCAGCCCTTTGTAGTGTTGTTTGCGAATATCTTCTCCCATTCCATGGGTTGTCTCTTGTTTTGTTGACTGTTTCCATTGCTGTGCAGAAGCTTTTGATCTTGATGAAGTCCCAAAAGCTCATTTTTGCTTTCATTTCCTTTGCCTTTGGAGACATGTCCTGAAAGAAGTTGCTGTGGCCAATGTTGAAGAAGTCACTGCCTATGTTCTCCTCCAGAATTTTGATAGATTCCTGCCTCATGTTGAGGTCCTTTATCCATTTTGAGTTTATCTTTGTGTGTGGTGTAAGAGAGAACAGTCGAGTTTCATTCTTCTATAAATAACTGTCCAATTATCCCAGCACCATTTATTGAAGAGACTGTCTTTTTTCCACTGGATATTTTTTTCCTGCTTTGTCAAATATTAATTGACCATAGAGTTGTGGGTCCATATCTGGGCTCTCTACTCTGTTCCACTAGTCTATGTGTCTGTTTTTGTCCCAGAACCATGCTGTCTTGGTGATCACAGCTTTATAGTAAAACTTACAATCAGGCAACATGATGCCCCCGGTTTTGTTTTTCTTTTTTAGCATTTCCTTAGCAATTCAGGGTCTCTTTTGGTTCCATATAAATTTTAGAATTGTTTGTTACAGCTCTCTGAAAAGTGCTGGTGGAATTTTGATTGGGATGGCATTGAAAGTATAGATTGTTCTAGGCAGTATAGACATTTTAACAATGTTTATTTGTCCAATCCATGAGCATGGAATGGTCTTCCATCTTTTTGTATCTTCTTTAATTTCTTTCATGAGTGTTCTGTAGTTCCTCAAGTACAGATACTTTACTTCTTTGGTTAGGTTTATTCCCAGGTATCTTATGGTTCTTGGTGCTATAGTAAATGGAATCGAGTCTCTCATTTCCCTTTCTATATTTTCATTGCTAGTGTATAAGAAAGCAACTGATTTCTGTACATTGATATTGTATCCCACCACATTACTGAATTGCTGTATGTCTTCTAGTAGTTTGGGGGTGGAGTCTTTTGGATTTTTGAAATAAAATATCATGTAATCTGTGAAGAGAGAGAGTTTGACTTCTTCTCTGCCAATTTGAACATATTTTATTTCTTTTTGTTGTCTGATTGCTGTTTCTAGGACTTCTAGTACTATGTTGAACAGCAGTATTCATCCTTGTTCATCCTGAGTGGGCATCCTTGTCATGTTCCTGATCTCAAAGGGAAGACTGTCAGCTTTTCCCCATTGAGGATGACATTTGCTGTGGCTTTTCATAGATAGACTTTATGAACTTGAGGAATGTTCCCTCTATCCCTATACTTTGAACCATTATAATCAAGAACAGATGCTGTATCTTGTCAAATGCTTTTTCTGCATCAATTGAGAGTACCATGTGGTTCTCTCTTTTTTTATTGATTTGTTCTATTACATTGATTGATTTGTGAATGTTGAACCATCCTTGCATCCCATAGATAAATTCCACTTAGTCATGGTGGGTAATCTTTTTAATGTGCTGTTCAATCCTATTAGCTAGGATCTTGTTGAGGTTCGGGGCCTCCATATTCAAAAGTTTTCCTTCTGTTTCTATGTTTTGAAACAGCTTCAGGAGAATAGTTATTATTTCTTCTTTGAATGTTCAGTAGAATTCTCTAGGGAATCCATCAGGTCTCGGGCTCTAGTTTTTTGGCAGGTTTTTGATCACTCCTTCAAATTCATTACTAGATATTGGTCTATTTAGGTTGTCAGTTTCTTCCTGATTCGGTTTTGGAATTTTATAGGTTTCCAGGAATGCACCCATTTCTTCTAGGTTGGTTAAGTTATTGGCATATAGCTGTTGATAATAATTTCTGATGATTGGTTCCATTTCCTTGGTGTTAGTTGTGATTTTTTTTTCCCTTTTCATTCATAATTTTATTAATTTGGTTCCTTTCTCTTTTCTTTTGGATTAGTTTGACCAGTGGTTTATCAATCTTATTGATTCTTTAAAAAAAAAAACAGCATCTAGTTTTGTTGATGTGTTCTACTGTACCTACTGTACCTCTAGTTTCTATCTCATTGATCTCTCCTCTAATCTTGATTGTTTCCCTTTTTGTGTGTGGGTTTGGCTTAATTTGCTGTTGATTCTCCAGTTCTTTAAGGTGTAAGGAGAGCCAGTGTATTCTGGATTTTTCAATATTTTTGAGTGAGGCTTGGATGGCTATGTATTTCCCCCTTAGGACTGCCTATGCCTTATTCCTAAGGTTTTGGACTGAGGTGTCTTCATTCTCATTGGTTTCCATGAATTAAGTACTTTGATTTCCTAGTTGATCCATACATTCTTAAGCAGGGTGTTGTTTAGCTTCCAAGTGTTCAAATTTCTTCCAAAGTTTTTCTTTTGTTTGAGTTACAGTTGCAAAGCATTGTGGTCTGAGAATATGTAGGGAATAATCTCAGTCTTTTGATATCAGTAGAGCCCTCATTTATGACACAGTATATGGTCTGCTCTGGGGTAAGTTCCATGTGAGCTCAAGAAGAATGAGTATTCTGCTGTTTGAGGGTGGAGTGTTCTGTACATATCTATGAGGTCCATCTTGTCCAAAGTGTCATTCAATGCTCTTGTTTCTTTGCTGATTTTCTGCTAGGATGATCTGTCTATTACTAAGAGTGGTGTGTTAAGATCCTCTACTATTAATGTATTCATATCAATATGACTCTTTATCTTGATTAACAGTTGTCTGATGTAGTTAACTGCTCCCATATTGGGGGGATAAATATTTACAATTGTTAGATTTTCTTGGTGCATAGACCCTTTAAGAATAATGTAGTGTTCTTCTTTATCTTTGACTACAGTTTTTAGTTTAAAATCTAATTTATTTGATATGAGAATCACTCCCCCAGCTTTATTTTGAGGCCCATTTGCATGAAAGATGCTTCTCCATCCCTTCACTTATTGTCTGGATGTATCCTTAGTTCCAAATGGGTCTCTTGTAGACGACATATGGATGGGTCCTGTTGTTTTATCCAATCTGCACCCCTGTGCAGTTTTATAAGAGTGTTTAGGCCGTTCACTTTGAACGTGATTATTGAAAGATACATTTTTATTGACATCATATTGCCTGTGAAGTCCTCGTTTCTATAAATTGTCTCTGTGAATTTCTGTTCTATTTCACTCTTGGATTCTTTTTTCTTTTATAAAACCACCCTTAATATTTCTTGTAGTGCTGGCTTGGTGGTCACATACTCTTTTAAACCTTGACGGTCTTGGAATCTCTTTTTCTTTCCATCCATTTTGAATGTCAACCTTACTAGATAAAGTATTCTTGCCTGCTTGTTCTTCTGATTTAGTGTCCTGGATATGTCTTGCCAGCCCTTTCTGGCTTGCCAGACCTGTGGACAGGTCTGATCTTATTCTGATGGACCTTCTTCTGTATGTAAGGAATCTTTTCCCCCTAGCTGCCCTCAGAAGCTCTTGTGTAAAATTATGATTAATCAGTTTCATAATTATGTGTCTTAAGGTCTTTCTAGATTTGTTGATCTTGGGAGGTGTTCTTTCTGCCTCTAGGACATGAATGCTGGTTCCATTCCCCAGACTGGGGAAATTTTCATCCAGAATTTGTTCAACTATATCTTCTAGTCTTTTCTCTTTCTCCACCCCCCCCCCCTTAGCGATCCCTATAATTTTAACTTTGGAACGTTTCATGGCATCATTTTTTCCCTAATTTTGTTTTCATGGCTTCTAAACTGTTTTTTCCATGCCTCCTCATGATCATTTTTCTCTATCATTTTGTCCTATAAATCACTAATTCTATCTTCTGTCTTACCCTAGCTGTTAGAATATTTAGATTAGATTGGAATTCATTGATAGCATTTTTAACTTCTTCCCAGGCAGCTTTCACTTCTGCCTTAGAGAATCTATGTTGTCACTAATGGTTTTCTCCATCCTAGCCATTGTCTGGGTAATTTTTAGCCTGAATTCCCTTTATGACATATGGTTTATGTCCATATACAATAATTCTGAAGGAGAGGGCACAGTATCTGAATGTTTCCTTTGTTGGGTGTTCCTCCTCCTAGTCATTTTGTTGAGAGGTGGTTGAGGGGATGTATGCCTGGATATATAAACCACAATCCAGGCAAGGTGCACCGTGGAACACTTTGGAGCAATCAGAAGTCACCACTGCCCCAGTGGAAAAGGCTGAAGAGGGAAGCCCAACTCCGTGTGGGAGAAGCTTCCAATTAGCACATATCTTGTTGGTTATATGCATTGTACATTGTATTTGTCAAAAAAGGCCAGTGTCTTTATTAATAGCTGCCCACTCAGACCAGTGCATGTACTTCTGGAACAGCCCAGGAGATGACAGTGTTGCTCCATAGTCCTAGGGTTGGGGGGGGAAGCAGAGTTCTTCTCTAAGGTTAAGGGCCTGACCTCCTACAAAGGCCTCTTCTAGAGTGATCAGCAGAGGCCAAACAGTTCTAAGTGGGACTTAGCTACAGTAAGACCCAGGTCTGGGTCCACCTCATTTAGAAGTAGTGGTGAGCCCCGAATGCCTAGCTCTGCAGGGCTACCCAGCAGTGCCCCAACCAGAAGCAAGCTGGTGGGTTAAAAATACCAGGCAGCAGTGCTGGTTGGTGTCAGGGCCAGCGGGGCTGGTGAAAGGCAGCATTGAGGCCTCCAGATGGCTAGTGTGAGACTTCATATGCCTGTGTTGGGGACTCTGGGTACATTCATACCTGACTAGAGGCATGAGGTTGTGGGGTGGTCAGGAAGGACTATACCAGGAAGGAGACCCACATTAGCAGAGTGCCCCACTGGATTCCCACACCTCACCATGAGGACACCCAGCAAGTCAGTCTTTTTTTTTTTTTTTTCCTAGTCCTTGTTCTTAATAAGAACTGACTGCATTCAGTTCAAACTATTAGTCCATGCCACAAGTCACATGACATTTACCTACCCCATGCAATGAATGAGTAACAGCCAAGGGAATAATAAACCCCTGGTAGAAATTTTGAATGGATTATTAAAGTCTCAGCTAGGACAAGAGGTTATGGATAACATTCTTGTAAAAGTGAGGTGATGGCTTACCCAATTAACTTTGTGCATTGAACAAATGACTGACATGAGCCTGTGGCCAAATACTAAAAGCACATTAACCTAGAAACCAAAGGGTAAATAAAGGATTGACCTTTCTTACCATCACTTCTGTTCTTTCACTTCTAGAAATTGTGTTTCTTGTTTCTGTAACCCTATGGCTCTACTGGTTGGGAACTCTTGGCTCTCAGAGTCAATGCTTCCTCTATGGCAGTAACTGTTCCACTGAACTTAATGGCTTCAACTTGGTTGCTTCAAGCTTCTCAATTCAGTGAACCATCAATTTGAAGAAATAAATTTGCATTTAATTAAGGACAATACACTTTGATCATTCAGAGTAGATAAGATTACTGCTATATGATGGAAATTGAGATCAATATTTATGAAATTTTATGGATTCACTGGAATATCTCTTCATGCTCCCATGAGTAAGGTTCACAACACAACTAGGAAAGCTTGACCTAGAGTGTCTGTCTTGGGGAATCTAAATTAAGACACAAAAGGAAAATTATAAAGTCAGTTAATATTTTTTTGTCTTCCCTAACAGCTCCTTTCATTTAGCCTTCATCCATTATTTGATATCCTATCCTATAGATACCCATCCTCTACAGAGTCAAGTTCCTACATGAGGTATATTGACTACCCACTGATACTTATTCATGCTTTTTTCTGCAGCAAAAGACCTAAAGTTATTCCATTTTGTCTCTACCCTATCGATTCCTTCTCATGACCTTCCCTGTGGATACTTGTTGAACAAATATATTTTGCCTTACTTGATCTCTTCTTATATTGATATCAATAGACTAACTGTATATGATTCTCTTGTGAATAAGACACATTTCTTATTAATCTTGATATGTCTTATGTCTCATACCATAGGAAATACATAATACATGTGAAATGAACTAAACACACTCAATAGAGTGTCACTCTGTTATTATTGTTGTTGTTTATATTTTTTAATCAGTTGAGGGGTCTTATTTTAAAGAAGAAATATGAGCATTAAATCATTTTTATTTTACTTTCTATATGGCTTTGGGCAATCTAGAAAGTTTTTAAAACAATATATGTTCTTCTAATCCATGAGCATGGGATGTCTATATTTCTTTGTGCCATCTTTAATTTCTTTCATCAGTGTTTTATAGTTTTTAGAATACAGATATTTGGCATTTTTGGTTACATTTATTCCTAGGCATCTTATAATTTAGGAGACAATTGTGAAAGGGATTAATTCCTTGATTTCTCATTCTGCTGCTTCATTATTCGTGTATGCAAATTCAACAGATTTCTATACATTGATCTTGTATTCTGTAAATTTACTGAATTTTCCATCAGTTCTAAACATATTTGTAGAGTCTTTTGGGCTTTTAAAAAGAGTATCATATCCTCTGTGCATAGTGGAAGTTTGACTTTCTTCCTTACTGACTTGGATGTCTTTTATTTTTCTTGTCTGATCGCTGAGACTAGGTCTTCCAGGAGTTTTTAAAATAACATTGGTGAAAGTGGATATCTCTGTCTTGTTACTGACCATAGTGGAAAAGCTCTCAGTTTTTGCCTATTGAGGATGATATTAGCTGTGGGTTTTTCATATATGGCCTTCATGTTGTTGAGGTAGATTTCTTCTTTCCCTACTTTGTTTTGGATTTTTATATTGAATGGATATTGCATTTTACCTAATACATTTTTCTCTATCTATTAAAAGGATCATATGTTTCTTATACATTTTTTTATTAAGGTCATATATCACATTGATTTGTTTAGAAATATTAAACCACCCTTGCATCACAGGAATAAATCCCACTTGATTGTGATGAAGGATATTTTAATGGACTGTTGGATTCAATTTGCTAGTATTTTGTTGAGAATTTTTACATTCATATTCTTTAGAGATATTAGCCTATAATTCTCTTTTTTAGTAGAATCTTTGATTTTGGAATTAGGGTAACACAGGCCTCATAGAATGTTTTTGGAAGCTTTCCTTCCATTTTAATTTTTTGAATAGTTTAGAAAGAATAGGTATTATCCCATCTTTCAAGTTTTAATAAAATTCCCCTTTGAAGCCATCTGGCTCATTCATTCTATTTGTTGGGAGATTTAAGATTACTGATTCAGTGTCTTTGGTGATTATCAGTCTATTCAAGCTATTTCTTGCTATTTCAGTTTATATATTTCTACAGATTTGTCCATTTCTTCTAGGCTGTCTAATATTTTGGCACAAATGTTTTCCTATAATTTTTGTATTTCTTTGGTGTTTCTTGTTATTTCTCCTCTCATTTGTGATTTTATTTATTTAAGTACTCTCTCCTTCTTTTTGATAAGTCTGGCTAGGAGTTTATTGATTTTACTATGTTTTTCAAAGAATGAACTCCTGTTTTCATTGATCTGTTCTACTAGGTTTTAAGTTTGTTTCTTTCTATATCATTTATTTCTCCTCTAATTTTTACATTGTCCTTCCTCTACTGGCCTTAAGACTCCATTTGTTGTTCTTTTTCTATCTCTATTAGGTGTAAGGTTAGGCCATTTATTTATGATTTTTCTTATTTCTTGAGTTAGGCCTGTATTGCTAATATACTTCCTTTGTATGACCATTTTGGCTGTATCCCAAAGGTTTTGGACTATCCTGTTTTCATTTTCTCTTCTTTCCATGTATTTTTTTTTTAATCTCTTCTTTGAATTCCTCATTGACCCATTCATTCATTACTAGATGTTGTTTATCATCGTGTATTTGTGGTCTTTAAAATTTTTTTTCTTCTGGTTGACTTCTGGTTTCAGGGCATTGTGTTCAGAATGTATGCATTGGATGATCTCAATCTTCTTATACTTAATGAGGCCTGATATGTGACTTAGTATATGATTTGTTCTTGAGAGTATCCTATATGCACTTGAAATACTCAATGATAGCCTTGCTGCGCAAAACATTCTTGTCTACAGATTTTACTTTTCAGCATGTTGATTATATCATGCCTGTCCCTTATGACTTGCCACATTACTGTGCAGAAATCTGCAGCTAGCCTTATGGACCTTCTCTTGTAAGTTAGGGACTTCTTTTGTCAGGCTGCTTTTAGTTTAGTTTTTTTTTTTTTTTTTTAATTACTACATTTTGCAAATTTAACTATAATATGTTTTTATGTTGGCCTGCTTTTGTTGTTTGATGGGAGTTCTCTGTGACTCCTGGATTTGGATGTCTGTTTCTTTCCTCAGATTAGGTAAGTTTTCAGCTATTATTCCCTCAAATAACCTTCTGCACACCTTTCTATCTCTTCTTCTTCTGGAACTTCTGTGATACAAATGTTACTATATTTGTTTAAGTAACTGTGTTCTCTAAGTCTGTTCTCATGATACATAGTTCTTTCTTTTGTTCAGCTTCATTACTTTCCATTATTCTATCTTCTATATAACTTATTCATTCATCTTTTTCTACCATCCTAATGGTTACTGCATCCAGACTATCTCAAATCTCATAATTGCATTTTTCATTTCTGACTGTTTTTAACTCTATTATCTCTATTGTGAAGGTGTCCTCATGTCTTCCATGCTTTTCTCAAGCCCAGCAAGTATTCTTATGATTGTTGCTTTAAATTATCCATCAGCCATATTACTTATATCTGTTCCATTTAGATCTCTGGCTGTGACTTTTTGCTGTACTTTCATTTGGGATGGATTAATCTGTTTTAGCATTTTCCCCCTAAATTCCTGTCTTCTGTGTTTTAGAAAAGCCTGTTATATATTTTTCTTCTGAAATAATGGTTTATGAAGAAGAGGTCACATAGTGTCCAGGGCCTGACATTTCTGGAAGTATTTCTGGTGTGTGCTGCATGCACTCTGCTGCTGGGTTTTGTTTGCATTATCTTTCTTACCACTTGTCTGCATGGGCTCTCCCTGTCTGCTTTGGGCATTGTTTGGACCTGGGCCAGGGTGTGGAAAGTTTTACTTAAGTGTTAAATAAGACCTTTTCTACTTCCATTAGAACTGAAGCCTTGCAGAACTTTCTGGTCAGTAAACATGCTGCGTGTGTGGGTAAGTTTGCTGGACTTCTGTGGAAAGGGCCCTCTGTGCTGGATTTTAGGCACACTTGCCCAAGAAAAGCAGTAGTAGTAGAGCAAAGAGGGGGTGGGGCTTGGTTTAAGCAAAGGCAGCCAGTGTTGTTACTATGCTGTTTACTGAAGTTGTTTTATGTTAAGGGGCTAGGCTGGGGAAAGGCAACAATCAGCTCCTTTGTCTCTGGAGAGGGATCTTTCAATTTATTGCTCTCAAGGAATTCCTCCCAGAAGAGTGAAAATTTTCCCTGGTGCATCCCAGATGGTTTTCAGATTGCTATTCTCATGCTTTCTGTCTCTGGGTTGCTTGCCTGCCTGGAGCAGCACAGTGCACTTTGCACTGTGTCTCAGCCAAACCTGATGACTTTCAAACTCCAAACTCTAGGGACATGCTATGTCAGGGGCTGTGCTGGTCTTCTGGGGGATGGTCTCACCATAGTGCAATAGATGGTTTGACCCAAGCAAGGCAGTCACACCAGAGCTCAGGCGTATGGGATTTGGAGCTAAGCAGGTTAAACAGTCAGTATCTGGGTTAGCGGCCCTAATCAAGTGTCTTTGTGCCTATGCTGAAGTTTGAGGGAAGAAAACAAGTGCACATCAGCTCTTTTATCCCCAGAGAAGCATCTCTGTGAAAGTTACCTCCAGAGATGCCCTCCAGGAAGAGTCAACAGTCTCTCTCAGGGTGCATTATGAGATTCTCAAACAATGCAGTGTGTCCCAGGGGTGTTTGTCTGCCTTCTGTCCAGGAATAGGGCAGTGACCTCAGGAGTCTATCATAGCCAAGCCCACTGACCTCTAAAACTCCAGTCTTGGAGCACTGATGATGGCTGGTTGGAAAAACTCACAAAAATCAGCCCCTCTCATTTTCCCAGACAATGACTTAGGAGGTATGTTCTCCTTATATTTATCCCTGTGTAATCCACTATCTCTTGACTTTCTCCAGGACCAGGGCTTCCTCCTCTCTGTATCACCCATAATCCACTTCTACTACAAGCCATGTCTCTGCACTTCCTACCTTCCTCAATGTGATGTCTTCTCTCCTCTAATTGTGCAGTTTTTTCTGTCAGACCTTAGGTCGATTTCTTTGGTATTCAGAAAGATTTGATAGTTATCTAATTGTGTTTGAGGGATAAGATGAGCCTAGGATCCTCCTACTATGTAGCTCTTAGTTCTCCTCCAAGCATTAACTCTCTTTGAATAAGTCAATCTTAGCAATGACTACACACTGACAGTATTTGAGGATGTAACTTTTATTTACATAAGTGCATAATGAAAATATTAATTAGAGTGCCTAAAATTAAAAAAATCATCTGTAATACATTCCTTAAAGTCATACATTTATGACTCTCCAGTTTTGTTAAATTCTGCACTTAAGAAGCACTCTCACTAGCCTATTGGATTTTGTTATTTTGTATTCTTAACAATTTGTGTCACTTCTTTGCCTTGGTGCTTAACTTTCTTCCTTCAGCCCAGATCAACTGAAGACCAGTGTGTGGCTTTTTCTTTTTTCTTTTTTTTAATTTATTTTTTCTTTTCAGCATAACAGTATTAATTATTTTTGCACCACACCCAGTACTACATGCAATCCATGCCCTCTATAATACCCACCACCTGGTACCCTGACCTCCCACCCCCTGCCCCTTCAAACCCCACAGATTGTTTCTCAGAGTCCATAGTCTCTCATGGTTCACCTCCCCTTCCAATCTCCCACAACTCCCTTCTCCTCTCTATCTCCCCATGTCCTCTATGCTATTTGTTATGCTCCACAAATAAGTGAAACCATATGATAATTGACTCTCTCTGCTTGACTTATTTCACTCAGCATAATCTCTTCCAGTCCCGTCCATGTTGCTACAAAAATTGGGTATTCGTCCTTTCTGATGGAGGCATAATACTCCATAGTGTATATGGACCACATCTTCCTTATCCATTCATCCGATGAATTGCATCTTGGTTCTTTCCACAGTTTAGCAACCGTGGTCATTGCTGCTATGAACATTGGGGTACAGATGGTCCTTTTTAAATGACATCTGTATCTTTGGGGTAAATTCCCAGGAGTGCAATTGCAGGGTCATAGGGAAGGTCTATTTTTAATTTCTTGAGGAATCTCCACACTGTTCTCCAAAGAGGCTGCACCAACTTGCATTCCCACCAACACTGGAAGAGGGTCCCCCTTTCTCCACATCCTCTCCAACACATGTTGTTTCCTGTCTTGCTAATTTTGGCCATTCTAACTGGTGTAAAGTGATATCTCAATGTAGTTTTAATTTGAATCTCCCTGATGGCTACTGATGATGAACATTTTTTCATGTGTCTGATAGCCATTTGTATGTCTTTACTGGAGAAGTGTCTGTCCATATCTTCTGCCCATTTTTTTATATGATTGTCTGCTTTGTGTGTGTTGAGTTTGAGGAGTTCTTTATAGATCCTGGATATCAACCTTTGTCTGTACTGTCATTTGCAAATATCTTCTCCCATTCCGTGGGTTGCCTCTTTGTTCTCTTGACTGTTTCCTTGGCTCTGCAGAAGCTTTTGATTTTGATGAAGTCCCAAAAGTTCATCTTCGCTTTTGTTTTCTTTGCCTTTGGAGACATATCTTGAAAGAAGTTGCTGTGGCTGATATCGAAGAGATTACTGTCTATGTTTTCCTCTAGGGTTCTGATGGATTCCTGTCTCATATTAAGGTCTTTTATCCATTTTGAGTTTATCTTTGTGTACGGTGTAAGAGAATGGTCGAGTTTCATTCTTCTACGTATAGCTGCCCAGTTTTCCCAACACCATTTATTGAAGAGACTGTCTTTTTTCCACTGTATATTTTTTCCTGCTTTGTCGAAGATTAATTGACCATAGAGTTAAGGGTCCATATCTGGGCGCTCTAATCTGTTCCACTGGTCTATGTGTCCGTTTTTATATGAGTACCATGCTGTCTTGGTGATCACAGCTTTGTAGTAAAGCTTGAAATCAGGTAACGCGATGCCCCCCATTTTATTTTTGTTTTTCAACATTTCCTTAGCAATTCTGGGTCTCTTCTGATTCCATACAAATTTTAGGATTATTTGCTCCAGCTCTTTGAAGAATACCAGTGGAAATTTGATCAGAATAGCATTAAAAGTATAGATTGCTCTCGGCAGTATAGACATTTTAACAATGTTTATTCTTCCGATCCAAGAGCATGGAATGGTCTTCCATATGTTGTCTACAAGAGACCCATTTTGAACCTAAAGATACACCCAGACTGAAAGTGAAGGGGTGGAGAAGCATCTTTCATGCCAATGGGCCTCAAAAAAAGGCTGGGGTAGCGATTCTCATATCAAACAAATTAGATTTTAAACTAAAGACTGTAGTCAGAGATACAGAAGGACACTACATCATTCTTAAAGGGACTATCCACCAAGATGATCTAACAATTGTAAATATCTATGCCCCCAAGATGGGAGCAGCCAATTACATAAGAAAACTGTTAATCAAGATAAAGAGTCATATTGATATGAATACACTAATCTTTGGAGATCTTAACATGCCTTTCTCAGAAATAGACAGATCATCGAAGCAGAAAATCAATAAAGAAACAAGAGCATTGAATGCCACATTGGACCAGATGGACCTCATAGATATATACAGAACATTTCACCCTAAAACAACAGAATACTCATTCTTCTCAAGTGCACACGGAACCTTCTACAGAATACACGACATACTGGGTCACAAATCAGGACTCAACCGATACCAAAAGACTGAGATTATTCCCTGCACATTCTCAGATCACAATACTTTGAAACTGGAGCTCAATCACAAGGAAAAGTTCCAAAGGAACTCAAACACCTGGAAGCTAAAGACCACCTTGCTTAAGAATGCTTGGATCAGGGGCGCCTGGGTGGCTCAGTGGTTAGGCTTCTGCTTTCGGCTCAGGTCATGATCTTGGTGTCCTGGGATCAAGCCCCACATCGGGCTCTCTGCTCGGCAGGAGCCTGCTTCCCCCTCTCTCTCTCTGCCTGCCTCTCTGACTACTTGTGATCTCTGTAAAATAAATAAATAAAATCTTTAAAAAAAAAAAAAAGAATGCTTGGATCAACCAGGAGATCAAGGAAAAACTGAAACAATTCATGGAAACCAATGAGAATGAAGACACTTCGGTCCAAAACCTATGGGATACAGCAAAGGCGGCCCTAAGGGGGAAATACATAGCCATCCAAGCCTCTCTCAAAAAACTTGAAAAATCCAGAACACAGCAGCTGTTTCTACACCTTAAATAACTGGAGAATCAACAACAAATCAAACCAACTCCACACATAAGAAGGGAAATAATCAAGATTAGAGCTGATATCGATGAGGTAGAAATCAGAGACACAGTGGAACGTATCAATGAAACTAGAAGCTGGTTTTTTGAAAGAATCAATAAGATCAATAAACCACTGGCGACACTAATCCAAAAGAAAAGAGAGAAAGCTCAAATACATAAAATTATGAATGGAAAGGGAGAGATCACAACTAACACCAAGGAAATAGAAACAATCATCACAAGTTATTATCAACAATTATATGTCAATAAGCTAAGCAACCTAGATGAAATGGATGCATTCCTGGAAAACTAAAAACTCCCAAAATTGAACCAGGAAGAAATTGACAACCTGAATAGACCAATATCTAGTAACGAGATTGAAGTGATGATCAAAATCCTCCCAAAAAAACAAGAGCCCAGGACCTGATGGATTCCCTGGAGAATTCTACCAAACTTTCAAAGAAGAAATAATACCTATTCTCCTGAAGCTGTTTCAAAAAATTGAAGCAGAAGGAAAACTTCCTGACTCTTTCTATGAAGCCAGCATTACCCCGATCCCCAAACCAGGCAAAGACCCTACCAAAAAGGAGATTTCAGACCAATATCACTGATGAATATGGATGCTAAGATTCTCAACAAGATCCTAGCAAACAGTATCCAACAACACATTAAAATATTATCTACCATGACCAGGTGGGATTCATCCCTGGGCTACAAGGATGGTTCAACATTCGCAAATCAACCAATGTGATAGAACAAATTAATAAGATAAGAGAGAAGAACCACATGGTCCTCTCAATTGATGCAGAAAAAGCATTTGATAAAATCCAGCATCCTTTCCTGATTAAAACGCTTCAAAGTATAGGGATAGAGGGAACATTCCTGAACTTCATCTAATCTATCTATGAAAGACCCACAGCAAATATCATCCTCAATGGGAAAAAGCTTGTGTCCTTCCTGTTGAGATCAGGAACACGACAAGGATGCCCACTCTCACCACTCTTGTTCAACATAGTATTAGAAGTCCTAGCAACAGCAATCAGACAACGAAGGGAAATAAAAGGTATCCAAATTGGCAATGAAGAAGTCAAACTCTCTCTCTTTGCAGATGACATGATTCTTTATATGGAAAACACAAAAGACTCCACCCCCAAATACTAGAACTCATATAGCAATTCAGCAACGTGACAAGATACAAAGTCAATGTACAGAAATCAGTTGCTTTCTTATACACTAACAATGAAAATACAGAAAGGGAAATTAGAGAATTGATTCCATTTACTATAGCACCAAGAACCATAAGATATCTAGGAAGAAACCTAACCAAAGAGGTAAAGGATCTGTACTCAAGGAACTACAGAACACTCATGAAAGAAATTGAAGAAGGCACAAAAAGATGGAAGACCATTTTTACTTTTTCTTACTCCACTCCTTCTTCAGTTTGAGGTGGCAGAGATCTAGAGGAAGTGGCCTGATTTCCGTTTCCCTCTCTTGGGCCAGAAAAAAAAAAAAAAATCAGAATGCAGATTGCTTGCAATATTCTGCCATATGTGCGGATTCATAGGCTAAGTGGTATCTGTTTTCCTTGGGGCTCAGATAGTAATGATAGGATACTTTGGCTGTCAGGATAGAAGCTTCAGAGGCAGTAGCAGTTTCTATGATGAATGGAAACTACAGGAGCACGGCAGACCTACAGATTTCTGGGTCAATGTATTACAGGAAAGGAAAGCATTGACTAGGAGGAATTGGAAGTCTCAATCCTCATTCTCCCACAGTACCTCCAATTTAACAATGATACGCACACCAAAATGCTTTTATGAGAAGTTGAGCATCCAGTTAGGAAATTGCAGTAGTCCAGGTGAACACAAAATTCAGAACAACAGTATTGGAAAAGTAAGAGTAATTTCACTTTACCCACATCAATGTCTCCCTTCAAACTGACATAGCCCAACACCAATAGATATCACCTCCGGTCATTACTTCTTCAGGTAAAAGAGAAAATGGAGCACAACTTCAGTGTCCTGGCCTTTCAGTGCACTGACAGAGGGGTTGGTTTCTATCTCACCTTACATGGAGTGCTGGTAGAACCGGTATATTTAGATGTCTGTGGGCAGTTGAAAACAAAGGAAGGAAGGAAATCAAAGTGATAGCCTACTGCCACTGGCACAGCTCTGCAAGACTGAGAGAATCTGAAACATCTTCTCCAGGAGGGAGGGAGATGGATTAAGTGTTTCTCCAGCTTTCAGGGTGCTGCCTGAGGGGCTGGTTTCTGTCTCTTCCCAAAGAACACTGATGGAACCAGCATAGTTCAGACACCTAGTGGCAGTTGGGGGTGGGGGTGGGGAGCAGGGTATTGGTGCAGCCAGCACTGTTCTCTAATGTTGAGAAGATACAGAATTCAAGGTTTCTCCATGGAGAATGGGGGAGATGAATGGAGTGTATCTCCAAAATCCTGGCCCATAATACAACAGTTAGTATATGACAGCATGCTAAACTATAACACTACAAGGAAATGTAAAATAGATTAATACAGAATACTGTAATACTGTAAGGTGGAATGTAAATCACTTTATAAAATATTTTATTTATTTATTTGAGAGAGAGAGAGAGAACAGATCGAGAGAACACAAGCAGTGGGGGGGGGGGGGGGGCAGAGAAAGAGGAAGAAGCATGTTCCTCATTGAACAGGGATCTCATACAGTTCTTGATCCCAGGACCCTGAGATTATGACCTGAGCAAAGGCAGACACCCAACCTACTGAGCCACCCAGGCACTCCCACTTTTTAATTCTAGTATAAAATTTAGAAGATACAAATATTGGGGCATCTGGATGGCTCAGTGGGTTAAGCCTCTGCCTTCAGCTCAGGTCATGATCTCAGTGACCTGGGATCGAGCCCTGCACTGGGGCTCAGTGGGGGGCCTGCTCCCCCATTCTCTCTGCCTGCTGTTCTGTCCACTTATGATCTCTCTCTGTCAAATAAATAAAATACTTAAAATATTTTAAAAAGATACAAGTATTAAGAATAACAATAACTAAAATTGTTAATATATAATATAAAAATAGGTAAGTTGTGACATAAACAACACATAGTGTTTGAGGAGGAGAAATAAGTTGTAGAATTTCTAAATATGATTAAAGTTATTGTTAAGAGTTCCTGGGTGGCTCAGTTGGTTGGGTGTCCAACTTTTGGCTTCGGCTCAGGTCATGATCTCAGGGTCATGGGATTGAGCATTGTGTCAGGCTCTATGTTCAGCAGAGTCTGCTTGTCCCTCTCCCTCTGGTCCTCTCCCAATTGTCTCTCCCTCTCTCTCTTTCTTGTTCTCTCTCTCTCTCTCTCTCTCAAATAAATGAATAAATAAATAAAAACTTTAAAAATGTTAAGTTATTGTCAGCTTGAAATAGACAACTCAAAATGCATTAAAGATTTCAACATAAGACCTGAAACTGTAAAAATCCTTGAAGATAACACAAGGGAAAAGCTCCATGATATTGGTCTTAGTAATTTTTTTTAATACCATAGCTAAGCCAAAAGCAATAAAAGTGAAAATAGGCAATCTTGAGTACAACAAACTATAAGCTTCTGCACAGTGAACAATCAATAGATCTAACGGGAAACATATTGAATGTGAGAAAATATTGGCAAATTATAGATCTGATATATGTCCAAAATATTTAGATATTAATAACAATAGCAAAAGAAAGCATATTAATCATAATTTCCTAATTAAAAATGGGCAAAGCATTAAAATAGACATTTCTCAAGAGAAGACATATAAGTTGTTACCATGAATATGAAAAGATGCTCAAAACCACTAAGCATCAGGGAAATACAAATTAAAACTGCAAAATGAGATCACCTCAACTTGTTAAGGTAGCTATTATCAAAAGGATAGGAGGTAACAAGTGTTAATGAGGATGTGGAGTAACTGGAATCCTTGAGTACTCTTGATAGGCATGTAAAATGGTCCAGTGACTATGGAAAACACTATGAAGGTTCATATATATATATATATATATATATATACACACACACACGCACACGCACACACACACACACACACACACACACACACCGCACACACACATAATGTGATCCTGTAATCCTATCCTACTTCTGGGTATATACCTGAAGGAGATGCAATCATTATACAATCAATAGCTTAAAAGGTATCTGAATTCCCATTTTCATTGCAGCAAGGTATGTAATCATTCTACTTATCCATGGGTTTGATGACTGAACAAGGATAACATGATATAAATATGCTGAGAAAAAATATTCAGCTTCAAAAACAAGGAATTGCTGCCATTTGTGACAAGATGGATGAACCTGGAGGACATTATGCTAAGTGAAATAAATCAGTGCAGAAGGTCAAATACTGCTTCAGTCAAGTAGCTAAGCTCATAGAAATTAAGAGGAGAATAGTGGTTTCCAGGCACTGGGGAAAGGAGAAAATGAGGAGTTGGTGTTCAATGAGCCTTAACTTTCAGTTAAACAAGACAAATAAATTCTAAAAATCTGTATAGATAATTGTGCCTACTGTTAATATTCTATTGCACACTTAGAATTTTAAGATGGTAGAAATTATGTTTTATTCTTACTACCATTAAAAGAAAATGGATTAACAGCAAAATATAGTACAACACATATGTTCTCCAGAAAAGCTAGTGTGAGACCAGTTGGTGAATTCTATAATTACTTATGTAGAGAGATACAAATGTAGATATAGATAGATAAAGATATAGATATATATCTCCTTAGAAAAATAGAGGAAAAAGGAGACAAACAGGCCCAGTCAAAATGGAGGTCCAGAAAAGACCTGAGAATGTGTTGATCTTTTATTCCATTCTGATATTAAGGAGGTCAAGAATCTGTAAAGATTTTCCACACCAATCTGAAAAATACAACAACAACAACAACAACAACAAAAAATGAAAGAAGTGCCTGCTTCTTCAAACACCAAAATTTCAATAAAAGTTTACAAGGCATAAAAAAACAAGAGAGAAACTTGTTCAATTCAAAGGATCAAAAATTAATCTTTAAAAATTATTCCTGAAGAAACACACACTGAATCTTGTTAGATAAAGACTCCATTAAAAACTGTCTTACATATGCTTGAGAACATAAGGAAAACACAAACAAGGAAATAAGGGATATCAGGAAAATATTATATGAATAAAATAAGAATATCAAAACAGAAAAATCCCCCCCCCAAAAAAAACCCACAGAAATTCTGGAGCTGAAATAAACAAGAACTGAATTGAAAAATGCACTAGAAGCATTCAAAAGCCAACTCAAACAGATACAAAAGAGAACCAACAACTTGGAGACAGGTAATTTGAATGGTAGAGTCTGAAAATCAACAAAGAAAAATGAGAATAAAGAAAAGTTAATAGAGTAAGGGAATAAGGAAAAGCAGCACCTAGACCAATATATTCTTTATGAGAGTACCAGAATGACGTGAAAAAGGGAAGGTTTCAGGGAGTGTAACTGAAGTAGTAATACCTGAAAAATTCCAAAAATTGAGCAAATATATGGATTTTTTAAAAAATAGCTCTTTTTTATATTTTTGGGTTTTTTCCATATTTTTCAATTTTTATTATGGGAAATTTCCAACATATACAAAGATAAAATAGTATAATAAATTTTCATGCCTTTATTATCCAGCTTCAACAATTACCAACTCATGGTCAATCTGGTTTCATGTATATCTTCATATGCTATCTCCCTCCACTGTATTTTTTATTTTATTTTATATTTTTATTATGTTGAATTAACTAGTACATCATTAATTTGTGATGTAGCATTCAACAATTCATCAGTTACATATAACACCCAGTGCTCTTTACCACACATGCCCTCCCTATTACCCATCACCTGGTTTCCTTTTTTGTTTTTTATTATTTTTAGTTTCAGGTGTAGAATTTAGTGATTCACCACTTACACAACACCCAGTGCTCATCACAAGCGCCCTCCTTAATACCCATCACCCATTAAACTCATTCCCTTGCACACCTGCTCTCCAGCAACACTCAGTTTGTTCTCTGTAGCTAAGAGTCTGGTTCTTGGTTTGCCTCTCTTTTTTATTCTCCTCTCCATATTCATCTGTTCTGTCTCTTAAATTCCTCATTTGAGTAAAATCATATGATCTTTCTCTGACTGACATATTTTGCTTAGCATGATACTCTCTAGCTCCATCCATCATGATGTTGCAAATGGCAATATTTCATTTATTTTTATGGTTGAGTAATATTCCATTACACACACACACACACACACACACACACACACACACACCACCTCTTTTTTATACATTTATCAGTCAATGGAAATTTGCACCCTTTCCATAATTTGGCTAGTGTAGATAATGTTACAATAAACATCAGGGTGTATGCATCCCTTCAAATCAGTATTTTTTTAACTTTTGGGTAAATACCTATTAGTGCAATTGCTGGATCATAAGGTAGTTCTATTTATAATTTCTTGAGGAGCCTCCATAATGTTTCCCAGAGTGTCTGCATCAGTTTGCATTCCCACTAACAGTGTAAGAGGGCTCCCTTTTTATCTGCATCCTGGCCAACACCTGTTGTTTCCTGTTTTGCTAATTGTAGTCATTGTGACAGGTGTGAGGTGATATCTCATTGTAGTTCTGATTTGTATTTCCCTGACAATGAGTGCATCTTTTCATGTGTCTATTAGACATCTGTATATCTTCTTTGGAAAAAAAGTCTATTCATGTTTTCTGCCCATTGTATGACTGGATTATTTTATTTACTTGGGTGTTGGTTTGATAAGCTTTTATAGATTTAATACTAGCTCTTTATCAGATATGTCATTTGTAAATATCTTCTCCCAATCTGAAAGTTGTACTTTACCATTGTTCCTTGTTTTCTTTACTTATACAGAAGGCTTTTATTTTGATGAAGTCCCAAATGCTTATTTTTCCTTTTGTTTCCCTTGCCTCACATGACATATTTAGTAAAAAAGTATGACCAATGTCAAAGAGGTCACTGTTTGTGTTGCCTTCTAGAATGTTGATGGTTTCCTGTCTCACATTTAGGTATTTCATCCATTTTAAATTTATTTTTGTGCATGGTTATAAGAAAGTGACCCAGTCTCATTCTTTCCAGGTCACTGTCCAGCTTTCCCAACAGTACTTTTTTCTAAGACCGTTTATTGAAAAGATTGTATTTTTTCCATTGGATAGTCTTTCCTGACTTATAAAATATTAGGTAAGGTAAGACTGGTAGGGGTTTAACAATTCTATTAATTAAAAAAAAAAAAAAAACATCTCCTGGTTTCATAAATCTGTACTACAGGTTTTTTTTTTTTTTTCCAGTATCAGTATCATTTATTTCTTCTTTACTCTTTATTAGGTGGTTTTTTTGAGATTTTTCTTGCTTCTTAAGGTAGGCTTCCTTTGCTATATACTTGACTTTATGACTACTTTTTCTCCTTCCCAAAGGTTTTGACCAAAGTGTTTTCATTTTTATTTGTTTCCATGTATTTTTTTATTTCTTCCTTAATTTCCTGTTTGGCCCATTCCACTTTTGATGTTTTTTAACTTCCATGTACTGTGTTCTTTCCAAATTTTTTCTTGTGGTTGAATTCAAGTTTCAAAGTTTTGTGGTCAGAAAATATGCATATACGCATGGTATGATCTCAATCTATTTGTATTTGTTGAGGCCTGAGTTGTGTCCCAGTATGTGTTCTGGAGAATGTCCCAAGTACACTCGAAAAGAATGTATACTCTGCTCTTTAGTATGAAATGTATTGAATATATCTATTATCCCTGCCATTGTTTCCTTGTTGATTTTCTGCTTAAATGAACTGTACATTGAGATAGGTGGAGTGTTAAAGTCCCATACTATTATTGTGTTATTATCAATGAGTTCCTTCATGTCTGTTATTGTATTATTTATTTGGGAGCTCCCATTTTGGGGGCATAAATATTTACAATTGCTAGATGTTCCTGTTGGATAGTCCCCTTTATTATGATAGAGTTTCTTTTTTCATCTTTTGTTACAGTTTTTGATTTGAAATCTGTTTGGTTTTTTTTTTTCTGATGTAAGCATTGCTACTCCAGCTTTTCTTTTTTTATCCCATTTGCATGATAAATGTTTCTTCATCCCCTAACTTTTGATCTGCATATATCCTTTAGTCTAAAATGAGTCTCTTCTGGGGAGCAGAATGGGAGAACTCCCAAGAATGGGAGTTTTTTCATCCATTATTATACCCTATGTCTTTTGATTGTCCATTTACATTCGGAGTAATTATTGATAGGTGTGTATTTAGTGTCATTGTATATCTTGTTTGTTGTTAGTTCTGGATGTTTTCTCTGTTCCTTCCTAGTCTTTGTCACTTTTGGTCTTTCCTTCCTGCTCAAAGAGTGTGTTTTAATACTTCTTATGGGGCAGGTTTAGTGGTCATGAACCCCTTTTGGTTTTGTTTGCCTGGGAAACTCTTTTAATCTTCTATTCTGAATGATAGTCTTGTTGGATAGAGTATTCTTAGCTACATATTTTCCCATTTAGCACATTGAATACATCATGCCACTTGCTTCTGGCTTGCCAAATTTGTATGGAGATATTCTGTTGCTAAACTTATGGGCCTTTCCTTGTAAATGAGTGACGTCCTTTGTCTTGCTGTTTTTAGGATTTTTTCTTTAGCATTATACTTTACAAATTTAATTACACGATGTCTTGGAGTTGGCCTAGTTTTGTTGATTTTTTTTAAGATTTTATTTATTTACTTGACAGACAGAGATCACAAGTAGGCAGAGAGGCAGGCATAGAGAGACAGAGGAGGAAGCAGGCTCTCCAAGGAGCAGAGAGCCTGTTGTGGGGCTCGATCCCAGGACCCTGGGATCATGACCTGAGCTGAAGGCAGAGGCTTTAATCCACTGAGCCACCCAGGCCCTCCTACTTTAGTTGATTTTGATGGGAATTCTCAGTGACTCCTGGATCTGGATATGTTTGCTTCCTCAGATTAGGGAAATTTTCAGCTATTATTTCCTGAAATTATTTATCTGCCCCTTTTCTTTCTTCTCCTCTTTTGAGACTCCTATTATACAAAAGCTATTGTGTTTGATGGACTCCGAGTTCCCAGGTCTACCCTCATAATTCATAGTTTTTCTTTCTTTACTTTGTTCAGTTTCATTCCCTTATTCCTGCCTCTGTTTCTTCCATTCTTGTGGTCATTACATTCAGTTGGTTTCAAATCCCAGATACTACTTCTTTTATTTTTGTTTGATTGTTTTTTAGTTATTCTATGTCTCTGGTAAGGATCTCCCTGATACCTTTCATGCTTTTCTCAAGCCCATTGAGTATCCTTATGACTGTTACTTTAAATTTTTCATCAGGCATATTACTTATATGTGCTTCAATTAGATATCTGGTTGTGACCATTTCTTGTTCTTTCCTTTTTGGTGAATTCCTTGGTCTTGGCATTTTTTCTACACCTCTGTTTTCTTCTCTATGTTAGAGAATCCTGTTACATTTTTTGCTCCTGATAGTAATGGCTTTATGAAGAAGAGGTCCTATAGTGTCCAAAACCTGTTGCTTCAAGAAGTATGTTTGGTGGGTGTTTCATATACTCTGCTGCTGTGTTTTTGCCTGCTGTATCCTTCAAGTCAGTCATCTGTAGGGGTTCTTACCTGCAGTGGGCACTGTTTGGAGCTTGGCCAGAGTGTGGCAAGTTTTAACTAGGTATGCTGTGGTCTGCTTCTTAAATGAGACCTGATGTTATTTCCACTAGAACTGAAGTTTTGCAGAAGTCTATGGTCAGTAGATGTGGTATATGCAGGTGTTTGTGCTGGTCCTTAGGCACACTTTCTTCAGAAAAGCAGTATCAGCAGAGTACAGTGAGCAGGGCTTGTTTTAGGTAGCCAGTGTGCTTGCTGTTCTGTTTAATGAGATTGTTTTAGGCTGAGGTGTGGGGGAGGAAAATGGCACCAGCCAGCCCCTTTGTCCCAGGAGTTGGGAGCCATTGTCTAGTGCTCTGAGGGAAGCCCTCCCAGAAGACTGAATAATTCTTTTAGTCTGTTCTAAGCTTTTTTAAGATAACTGTTTTCACACTGCCTGTCTCCAGATTGGTTGCCTTCCTGGATCAATGCAGAACATTTTATGCTCTAAACCAGCCAATCTGGCTGACTTCAAAAGCTACACATTTTAGGGAGCTGATATGGTAGGGACCTGTTCTGGTCTTCTGTAGTGCTTGGGATTTTGATGCAGAAAGGGTCACCAGAGAACACCAGTCACACCAGAGCACAGGGGTTTGGAATTTGGAGAAAAGCAGGCTAAACAGGTTATCTGCCCTCAGCAGTTATCTCTGCAACTATGTTGGGGAGCAAGGGATTGAAGTGGCTTTTGCTGACTCTTTTGCCCCCAGAGAGTCAATGCCACCCTTCACAGATGCACTCCAGGAACAGAGAATAGTCTCTCCACATCTGTCAGATCACACCACCTTCTGCCCCCAATTACCTGCTATCCTTCTCTTCAACAGTAGGGCAGTGCCCTCAGAGTTCTATCCCAGACACGCCAAAGATCTATAAAACTCCAGTTTTTGAGCACTGCTAATTGCAAAAACTTATGAAAATCAGCCTTCGCCTTTTCCCAGCCTTTGCGTTTTCCCAACCAATGTCTTTGGGGAAGTGTTTTCCCTGTGTGATCCCCTGTGGACTTCTCTCTCTCTCTCTCTCTCTCTCACCTTTCTCCATGACCAGGATTCCCTTCCCTCCACAGCACGTGGAATATTTTCTCCACCAAACCATGATTCAACACTTCCTACCTTTCTTAATGTGGCCTCTTCTCTCCCTCTAGTTATGCAGTGTGTTTGGTCTCTCCTCAGGTCTATTTATTGACTATTCAGAATGATTTGATACTTATTGAGCTGTGTTTGAAGGAGGCGGCAAGCCTAGGGTTCCCATACTGTGCCACCATTTTAGCTCCCCATTCAAATACAAGCTCACTGAACTATATCCCAAAGAGACTTACACAGTGGCACATTATAATCAAACCATTAAAAGCCAAATATATACAGAACCTTTTTCTAATTCATTTTATTTTATTTCTTCAGTGCTCCAAGATTCATTGTTTATGCACCACACCCAGTGTGCCATGCAATACATGCCTTCCTGAATACCCACCACCAGGATCACCCAGCCCTTCACCCTCATCCCTTCCTAACCCCTCAGTTTGTCTCTCAGAGTTCACAGTTTCATGGTTCATCTCCCCATTTGATTCCCCCAAATTCACTTCTCCTTTCCTTCTCCTAATGTCCTCCATGTTATTCATTATGCTCCACAAGTAAGTGAAACTGAATGATAATTGAATCTCTCTGCTTGACTTATTTCACTTAGTGTAACATCCTCAAGTCCCATCCATATTGATACAAAAGTTGGGTATTCATCCTTTCTAATGGAGGCATAATACTCTATTGTATATATATATATCATATCTTCTTTATCCATTTGTCTGTTGACATCTTGGCATCTTGGCTCTTTCCACAGTTCGATTATTGTAGCCATTGCTTCTATGAAGACTGGAGTACAGAAGGCCCTTTTTGCTACATCTGTATCTTTGGGGTAAATACCCAGTAGTGTAATTGCAGGGTCATAGGGTAGATGTATTTTTAATTTCTTAAGGAATCTCCACACTGTTTTCCTAAGTGGTTGCACCAACTTGCATTCCCACCAACAGTGTAAGAGGGTTCCCCTTACTCCACATCCTCTCCAACACTTGTTGTTAATTGTCTTGTTAATTTTGGTCATTCTAAGTAGAGTAAGGTGGCATCTCAATGTGGTTTTGATTTGAATCCCCCTGATGACTAATAGACATTTGTATGTATTCTTTGGAGAAGTGTCTGTTCATGTCTTCTGCCCTTTTTTGATGTGATTATCTCTTTTTTGAGTGTTGAGTTTGAGGAAGTTTTTAGATCCAGGATATCAGCCCTCTGTCTCTAGTGCCATTTGAGAATATCTTCTCTCATTCTGTGAGTTGCCTCTTTGTTTTGTTGACTGTTTTCATTGCTGTGCAGAACATTTTTATCTTGATGAAGTCCCAAAAGTTCATATTCACTTTTGTTTTCTTTGCCTTTGGAGATATGTGTTGAAAGATGTTTCTGTGGCCAATGTAACAGAGGTTACTGCTTATTTCTCCTCTAGGATGTTGATAGAATCTTGCCTCACATTGAGGTATTTTATCCATTTCGAGTTTATCTTTGTGTATGGTGTAAGAGAATGGTTGAGTTTCATTCTTCTATACATAGTTGTCCAATTTTTCCCAGCACCATTTAATGAAGAGACTGTCAACTTCCATACTCACTTTATGAAGCCAACAGTAATTACCCTGGTCCCCAAACCAGACCAAGACTCCATCAAAAAGTAGAATTTCAGATCAATAACCCAATGAGCATGGATGCCAAGATTCTCAACAACACCCTAGCTAATAGGATCCAACAGTACATTAAAAGGATTATCCACCATGACCAGATGGGATTTATCCATGGGATGCAAGGGTGGTTCAACATTCACAAATCAACCAATGTGAAAGAACAAATCAATAAGAGAAGAGAGAAGAACCACATGGTCCTCTCAATTGATGCAGAAATAGCATTTGCCAAGATATAGCATACCTTTTTTTTTTTTTAAAGATTTTATTTATTTATTTGACAGAGAGAGATCACGAGTAGGCAGAGAGGCAGGCAGAGAGAGAGAGAGGAGGAAGCAGGCTCCTGCTGAGCAGAGAGCCTGATGCGGGACTTGATCCCAGGACCTCAAGATCATGACCTGAGCCGAAGGCAGTGGCTTAACCCACTGAGCCACCCAGGCGCCCTATAGCATACCTTTCTGATTAAAACACTTCAAAGTATAGGGATAGAGGGAACATTCCTCAACTTCATAAAATCTATCTATGAAAAACCCACAGCGAATGTCATCCTCAAAGGAGAAAAGCTGACAACCTTTCCTTTGAGATCAGGAACATGACAAGGATGCCCACTCTCACCACTTTTGTTCAACATAGTATTAGAAGTCCTAGCAACAGCAATCAGACAACAAAAAGAAACAAAAGGTATTCAAATTGGCAAAAAAGAAGTCAAACTCTCTTCACAGATGACACGATACTTTATATGGAAAACCCGAAGACTCCATCCCCAAACTACTAGAACTCATACAGCAATTCAGTAATGTGGCAGGATACAAAATCAGTGCATGGAAATCAGTTACTTTCCTACACACTAACAATGAAAATATATAAAGGGAAATGAGAGACTCAATTCCGTTTACTATAGCACCAAGAACCATAAGATACCTGGGAATAAACCTAACGAATGCGTAAAAGATCTGTACTTGAGGAACTACAGAACACTCATGAAAAAAATTGAAGAAGACACAAAAAGACGGGAAAGCATTCCATACTCATGGATGGGAAGACTAAACATTGCTAAAATGTCTAGGCTTCCCAGAGAAATCTATACTTTCAATGTCATCCTGATCAAAATGCCAGGGGCTTTTTTTCAAAGTGCTGGAACAAACAATCCTAAAATTATATGGAACCAGAAAAGACCCCAAATTGCTAAAGAAATGTTGAAAGAAAAATACAAAGCTGGGAGCATCACGTTGCCTGATTTCAAACTTTACTACAAAATTGTGATCATGAAGGCAGCATGGTGCTGGCACAGAAACAGACACATAGATCATTGGAGCAGAGTAGAGAGTCCAGATATGGGCCCACAACTCTATGGTCAAATAGTTTTAGACAAAGCCAGAAAAAATATATACAGAATCTTGATAGCAGCAAGAAAAAGTGACTCATCATTTTAAAGTATCCAGAAAGTATTAACATTGGATTTTTCAGCAGAAGCCTTGGAGACCAGATGCAGTAGGATATTTTTGACATGCTGAAAAAAAATTTTAAAAACAAAACAAAACAAAAACTTATCAACCAAAAATATATTATCCACCAAAACTATTCTTCAAAAGTGAGGGAAACATTAGGATATTTCTACAAAGAAGCTAAGAGAGGTTATTAATACCAAATTTGCCCTGCAAGTCATGATAAAGGGTGTCCTTCAAGTTGAAATAAAATGATGCTAGAACAAGAAGACAAAGCCATACTAAAACATACAACTGTCTGGTAAAATTAATACAGCAAAAAACACAAAAATCAGTATCATTATAACTTTATTTTGTAACTCCACTTTTCATTTTCTATATGATTTAAAAGATAGAAACATAAACATTTATAATAAGTGTATATTACTAGATAAACATTTTGTAAATGTACAGTTTGTGGTATAAGTAAGAGAAATATTTAGAGATGGAGCTGCAAAGGAAGACATTATATTTTATATGACAGAAGTAAATTTGATATCAATTAAAGATAGGTTTTCATAACATTGGGATTTTATATGCAATTCCCCTGAAAACTGCAAAGAAGATGGTAAAAGAACACACAAAAAAAGAAAAGAAGGATATCAAAATATATCAGTACAAAAATCAGCTCAATTGAAAGGAAGACAGTAAGAGGAAAAATAAAAACCATAAGATGTACATAAAATAAATAGCAAAATGGAATAAATGTTTCCCTACTACTAACTATTTTAAATGTGAATGAACCAAACTTTCCAATAAAAATGCATAAACTGAAAGAACAGATTAAAACAAAACAAAACAAGATAGGGCACTAGGGTGGCTCAGTCAGTTGGGCATCTGCCTTCTGCTCAGGTCATGATCCCAGGGTCCTGGGATTGAGCCCCATGTCAGGCTTCCTGCTCAGCAGGAGCCTGCCTCTCCCTCTCCTCCCTGCTCATGTTCTCTGTCACTATTTCTGTCTCTCTCTCACTCAAATAAATAAGTAAAATCTCAAAACAAACAAGCAAACAAGATCCAATTTTATATTGTCTACAAGAGGCACTTTAGACCTAAGGAGATCTCTGTCTATCATCTATCTATCCTTACATAGTGTGCATATATAAGTATCTTTTGAGATATTTATCTTATTGAGATATCTCGAAAGATATTCCATGCAAATAGAAACCAAAAGAGGTGGCTATACCAATATCAGACAAATATACTTTAAGTCCAAAACTGTTACAAGAAACAAAGAAGACAATATATATTAATAAAAACATCAATTTACCAGAATAACAATTATAAACATATGCACCAAACATCAGAACTTATATAGCAAACATTGAAAGAAATGAAAGAAAAAATACGTAGCTTTACATTAATAATAGGGAATTTCAATACCCCACTTAATAGTGGATCTAACAACCATATAGATGATCAATAAAGAAATAGAAGGCATGGGATGCCTGGGTAGCTCAGTTGGTTAAGCCGCTGCCTTTGGCTCGGGTCATGATCCCAGTGTCCTGGAATCGAGTCCCACATCAGGCTTTTTGCTTGTCAGGGAACCTGCTTCTCCCTCTGCCTCTGCCTGCTACTCTGTCTGCCGTTCTTGGTTTCTCTCTCTGACAAATAAATAAATAAAATCTTAAGAAAAAAAGAAATAGAAGGTGTGTATATTAGCATAGACTAATTGCACCTGAAAGGCTCCTATAGATCATCTCAAGTACACAAATAACCAAGAATGATCCACATATGAGGTCACAAAGTGAGTATTTATAAATTTAAACAATTGAAATCATACAAAGTATCTTTTCTGATCATAATGGAGTAAAACTTGAAATCAACAGCAGAAAAACACTGGAAATTCACAATTATGCAGAAATTTAAAAACATACTCTTAAATAATAATGAGTCAAAAGAAATGTTTTAAATATTCAGGCATAAATGAAAATTAAAGTACAAAATGCCAAAGCTTAAAGGATGCAGCAGAAACAATCCAATGAAGGGTATTTGTATCTTGTAAATGCTTATATTAAAAAGAAAGAAAAGAAAAAATACAACTCAACAATTCAACTCTACACTATAGGTAACTAATGAAAGGAATTAAATAAAGATTAAACAGAGATCAAAAAAATTCAAAAATTAAATAAATAGAGTAATCAAAAAAATCAAAAGATGATTCTTCTAAAAGCGTAATATATTTAATAAGGCTTTTGTTGTACTCCTTATTTTGACAGAAAAGAAGAGAGAAGACTATAATATTTAATATCGGAAGTGAAAGAACATTATTTCCAATTCACAAAAACAAAAGGAATTTTAAGAAAGTACCATGAACAATGCCAATAAAATTGTCAGTAAAATGGATAATGTACATGAAGTTTGCAAATTCCTAGAAATGAACAACTTACCAAGACTGAATCATGAAAAAAATGGAAAATTTAAAAAATTTCTATAAATTATAAAGAAGTTGAATACCCCCCCTCAAAAAAACACTCCCCTAGAATGGCTCCACTAATGAATTCAACCAAACATTAAAAGAATTAAAATAAATTGTTCTCAAAGTCTTTCAAAAATTTGAAGAAAAGGGAACACTTCTAATTAAGCCAGCATTACTCTAATACCAAAGCCAGGCAATGATATTATATGAATAGAAATCTTACAGACCAATATCTTTTATAAATATTGATGTAAAAATCTTCAATAAAATCCACCAAACTGAATTCAACAGTATAGTAGATGGAGTATGCACCAAGGCAAACTATAATTACTTTTTTAGAATGTAGGAATGGTTGAATATACAAAAATCTTTCAATTTAATATGCTACATTAACAGAATGAAGGGAAAGGTGATAATCTCAATTGCTGCTGAAAAAAATGATGAAATTCAACACACTTTAATGATCAAAACACTCAACAAACATAGGAATTTAAGGAATCTACCTCAATACAATAAAGGCTATATATTTCAGAAACAGATAACTTTATAATGGTGAAAAAAAATGAAAGGTTTTTCACTAAGATCAGGAAAAAGACCAGGATGTCCATTCTCACTGTTTTGTTGCTGGTGGGTGTGCCCTCAAGTGTTTCATGCACATTTATTGGCTTCAGGATTCAAACACCAGATAAGTAGTGAAAATTGAATTCACATGTTCATTTGGTCCCTTAGACACCACTCTTTTATTGAATTTTTTTTTTTCACCTAGAGATTTTGGGTAGAAGAACCAATTTGTTATATTTTCCTTGGGCCAGTGGGCAAATCTGTCCAATTTCCTTTCACTGAAGGACTTTCCAAGGTCTTTCTAAGGTCCCAATTTTATACTATCTTAAGTATAATTCTCTGCTTTACCTTGACCCATGATCATGTTTTTCATTTCCATATGTATATTACCTCCCTTCACCTAGATCTATAACTATTTTTTGTGAAGCATCACAGATCACCAGAGTCAGATAAGCTTGTCAGTCTAGTTTAGAGATTTTTCTGGCACCTCTTCTGATCACCTTTTTCTTGAGCACAGATATATATTTAAACATTTTGGTCATGTTGAATGTAACATTTATACACAGTTTTTTTTTTAAACATGTATCAGTGTCCACATTAGCTCTGCCTACTGTATTTTCCAAAATCAAATATCCAAAAGTCTTTCATTTCTCTATAGTATGTTAAAATGGTAGGTCAACTATTCTTCTTCTTTGTGGTTAATACAGCCATGCAGACAATTAAACTGTAGGCTTAGAGATACAACATGAAATTTAGAAGACCAGTTTTTATCTTGGGTTTTAAATTAATTTTGAAATCTTTTTTAGACATACTCAATATTCCCAACTAAATATAGCAATATATTTGTATCTAACAAGTTATTGAGATGATAAGGAATTTGGATAACCTACGTCAATAAAAAGACCAATTATATGCCCAAGAGTAGAAAAATTTTTCAAGACTCCACAATGGGACGATATCTGATAAATTTTATATAATTTTATTAAGACAAAATATATTTAAGTTATAAATTTATTTTTTTCCGTTGGGAAGTAACTATATTTTCCTTTTCCAAGTTTTCATTTAAATTCTAACTAAATTACAGCGCAATATTAGTTTCAGTTGTAAAATTTAGTGATTCTTCACTTAGATACAACACCCAGTGCTCATCACAAGTGTCCTCTTTAATAGTCATCACCTGTTTAATTTATTGCCACCCTGCCTCATCCACCGGGTCTACAGTAACCATCCTTTTGTTCTTTACAGTTAAGAGTCTGTCTCTTGGCTTCCCTCTCTTTCCCCCGCTATGTTCATCTGATTTGTTTCTTAAATTCTACATATGAGTCATTTTCTCTGTCTCACTTGTTTTGCAGTGTAATTGCTGAGTCATAGGGTAGTTCAATTTTTAATTTTTGAGGCACCTCTATAATGTTTTCCAGAATGGATGCACCAATTTTCATTCCCACCAACAGTGTAAGAGGATTGTCCTTTCTCCACACTCTTGCCAACACGTGTTATTTCCTGTGTTGCTAATTGTAGCCATTTTAAGAGGTATGAGGTTTTGAGGTCTGAGTTTTGAGAGGTATGTAGTTTTGATTTGTATTTCCTTGATGATGAGTGACATTGAGCATCTTTTCATGTGTAAGATATCTATGCATCTTCCTTTGGAAAAAATGTCTACTCATTTCTTCTGCCCATTTTAAATGGATTATTTGATTTTGGGGTGTTTAGTTTTGCAAGTTTTTTAAAAATATATTTTGTATACTAATCCTTTATCAGATACACCACTTGCAAATATGTTCTCCCATTTCACAAGTTTCATTTTAGTTTTGTTGATTTTTTTTCTTCACTGTGCAGAAACTTTTTATTTTAATGAAGTCTCAATAGTTTATCTTTGCTTTTCTGTTTCCCTTGCCCCAGAAGACATATCTAACAAAAAATTGCACAGCCAACATTAAAGAAACTACTGCTTGTGCTCTCCATATAGGATTTTGATGGTTACTTGTCTCATATTTAGGTCTTTAATCCATTTTGAATTTATTTTTGTTTTTAGTTTAATAATATAATCCCCTTTCACTCTTTTGCATGTTGCTGGCCAGTTTTTTGAACACCATTTGTTGTAGAGACTTTTTCCCCCTATTGGATACTCTTTCCTACTTTGTCCAACGTAAGTTGACCATACAGTGAATGTTTGATTTCTCCCTTGCTAGTTGCCTTTTAGGTTTTTTTTGTTGTCTGATTGCTGAGGCTAGGACTTCCAGTACTACGTTAAATAGCAGTGGTGAGTGTGGGTATCTATGTTTTCTTCCTGACCTTAGAGGAAAAGCTTTCAATTTTTCCCAATTGAGGATGACATTTGTTGTGGCTTTTTTGTATATGGCCTTTATAATGTTGAGGTGTGTTCCCTCTATCCCTACTTTGTTAGGGGGTTTTATTATCAAAACTGGATGTTGTACTTTATCAAGTGATTTTTCTGCATCTATTGATAAGATCATATGGTTCTTGTCCTTTATTAATTTGGTGTATCATGTTGACTTATTTGTGGGTTGAATCACCCTTGCAGCCCAGGAATAAGTTGCACTTGATTGTGATAAGTGATTCTTTTAATGTACTGTTGGAATCAGTTTAGAAGATTTAATTTATTATTTATTTGTTTGTTTGTTTTTTTATCTGAGAGCTAGAGCAAGAGAGAGACAATGAGAGAGCACAAGCAGGGTGAATAGCAGAGGGAGAGGGAGAAACAGGTTCTTCACTGAGCAGGGAGCCCCATGTGTGGCTCAATCCCAGAACCTTGAGACTGGAGCTGAGGGCAGACACTCAACTGAGACACTCAGGCATCCCAAGTTTACTAACTTGTTTTGTGTGTGTGTGTTCGTGTGTGTGTGTGTGTGTGTGTGTGTGTGTGTGTGTGTGTGTATTGGGGTGTTTGTGTTTGTGAAATGAGAGATATGCGGCTCTAAAATGATGTTTGTGGATTTTTTTTTTTTTTTTTTATTTTTCTTTTTTTCTTTTCTTTTTTTTTCTTTCCTTTCTTTCTTTTGTATGTGTGTGTGTGTGTGTGTGTGTGTGTGTGTGCTCGTGTGTGTTTGGTAGAATTCCCCTGGAAATCCATCTGGGATTGAACTTTTGTTTGTTGGTTGATTTTGATGACAGAGTCCATGTCTTAGCTGGTTATCAGTTTGTTCAAGCTTTCTCTTCCTGTTTCAGTTTTGGTAGTTTTTATGTTTCTAGGAATTTGTCCATTTCTTTTGAGGTTGTCACATTTGTTGGAATATAATTTTTCATAATATTCTCTCTCTCTCTCTCTTAAATTTTATTTACTAAAGAGAAAGAGACAGGGAGAGCACCAGCAGGGAGAGGGGCAGAGGGAGAGGGAGAAGGACAAGCAGACTTCCCACTGAGTAGGGAGCCCCACATGGCTTGATCCCAGGATCCTGAGAGTCAAAGTCAGATGCAACTGACTGAGCCAGCCAGGTGCCCCCATAATATTCTCTTATAGAGAAAGGAAGATCCTTTCTCTTTTCTTTTTGATATGTCTGGCTAGAGGCTATCAATTTTGTTAACTCTTCCAAAGAAAGAGCTCTTGGTTTAATTGATCTGTTCTATTGTGTATTTGTTTTGTTTGTATACATTTTTGTTGTTGTTCCTTTGGTTTTAGTTTTCCTATGATTTATTTCTTCTCTAATTTTTATTATTTCCCTTCTTCTTCTACCTTTAGGCTTCATTTTTTGTTCTTCTAGCTTCTTTGAGTGTAACGTTAGCTTGTTTACTTGAGATTTTTCTTGTGTCTTGAAGTAGGCCTGTATTGTTATATACTTCCCTCTTATGATCCCAAAGGTTTTGACCATTATGTTTTTGTTTTCATTTTTTCAATGTGTTCTTTTTAAAATTTCTTTGATTTCCTAGTTGAGCCATTCCTTCTTTAGTAGGATGTTCTTTAACTTCCATGGATCTGTGGTCTTCCCAAATTATTTCTTGTTGTTGACTTCAAGTTTCACAGCATTATAGTCAGGTGAGATGCCTGGGTGGCACTCTTTGTTAAGCATCTGACTTGGTTTCCGCTCAGGTCGTAATCTCAGAGTTGTGAGATTGAGCTCAATGTCAGGCTTTGTCCTGAGCATGTAGTCTTTTTAAGACTCCCTTGCCCTTTCACCTTTGCCCCTCCCAGCTCTAAAATTAAAAAGAAAAAAGGTGAACAATATGATCTCAATCTTTTTGCATTTCTTGTAGTCTGATCTGTGACCTAGTATGTGATCTATTCTGGAGGATGTCTAATGTGCACCTGAAAAGAATGTGTATTTTGTTGTTTTATTATTAAATATTCTGAATGTATCTGTTATTTCATCTGGTCCAATGTATTATTCAAAGCCATTGTTTCCTTATTGATTTTCTGCTTAGATGTGCTGTCTATTTATGCAGGTGGGTGTTAAAGTTCTCTTGTTTTATTATATTACTAACAATGAGTTCTTTTACATTATATATATACACATATCCCTCCCATGTTTGGGTCATAAATATTTAAAATTGTTAGATCTTGTTGGATAGTCCCCTTTTATTATGTAATAGTGCCCCTTTTATTTTTTTTTCAGATTTCATTTATTTATTTGGCAGACAGAGATCACAAGTTGGCAGAGAGGCAAGCAGAGAGAGAGGAGGAAGCAGGCTTCCCACCGAGCAGAGAGCTCAATGCAGGGCTCAATCCCAGGACCTGATTATGACCTGAGCCAAAGGCAGAGGCTTTAACTCACTGAGCCACCCAGGGGCCCCTAATAGTGCCCTTTCTCATCTGTTTTTACATTCTTTGGTTTAAAATCTAGTTTTTCTGATATAAGCATTGCTACTCTGCCTATTTTGCTGTCCATTTGAATGATAAATATTTCTCCAACCCTCACTTTTAATCTGCAGGTGTCTTGAGGTCTGATGAGTCTCTAAGTATATAGATGTATCTTTTTTTTTTAATCTATTCTGATACCTATGTCTTTTGAGTGTTTAGTTCATTTACATTCAGAGTGATTATTGAAAGATATGAATTTAGTGCCATTTTATTACTTGTTTTTTTTTTTTCTGGATGTTTTCTTTGTTGCTTTTTAGTCTTTGTTACTTTTGATCTTTCTTTTCCACTCAAAGATTCCTCTTTAATATTTATTGTATGGTTGGTCTCATGGTCAACTCCTTTAGGTTTGGGGTGTGTGTGTGTGTGTGTGTGTGTTTGTGTGTGTATTTTACCTGAGAAATTCTTTATCTCTCCTTCTATTTTCAGTGATAGCATTGATGATAGATTGTTTCTCAATCCATATTTTCCCCCTTCAATACACTGAATATCATGCCACTCCTCTCTTCCTTACCAGATTTCTGTGGAGAGATCTGCAGCTATCCTAATGAGTCTTCCCTTGTTAGTTATAGTCTTCTTTTGTCTTACTGCTATTAGGGTTTTTTTTTTAATCACTCTATTTTACACATTTAATTACAATATGTCTTTGTGTTGGTTTATTCTTGTTGATTTTGGTGGAACTTTTGTTTTGTTTTGTTGTTTGTTTGTCCCTTCTGTATCTAGAAGTCTGTTTCCTTTCCCTTATTAGAGAATTTTCAGCTATTATTTTCTCAAGAAAATTATCTTACTCTTTTTGTCTCTCTTCTTCTTCTGGGATTCCTATGATACAAATGTTGTTACATTTGATGGTGTCACTGAAGTCCTTAAGTATATTCTCATGATCCATAATTCTTCTCCCTCTTTTCTTCAGCTTTATGACTTCCTATTATTTTACTTTCTATATAAGTTATTCATTCCTCCATCCTGGAGTTCATAATACCATTATGTATTTAATCTCAGTTCTTGCATTTTTTCATTCTGATTTTTTTTTCAATTCTTGTATTTCTGCAGTAAGGACCTCCCTGAAATCTTCCATTATTTCCTCAAGTCCAGCAAGTATCCTTAAGGACTGTTGCTTTAAATGTTCCATCAGGCATATTACTTGTATCTGTTTCAATTTGATCTCTTGCTGTGACCTTTTCTTATTGTTTCACTTAGAATGAATTCCTCCATCTTGACATTTTGTCTAAGTCTCTGTCTTTTCCTGTTTGTATTAGAAAGGCTTGTTATGTCTCCTGATCCTGAGAGTAATGGTTTTATGAAAAAGAGGTCAGGAAGTGTCTCTGGTGTGTGCTGCATGCACTCTGCTGCAGTGTTTTGTTTGCTTTGTCCTTCAGGCCAGTCATCTGCAGAGGCTCTCCTTGTCTGATGTGTGAAGTATTTGGACCTTGGCCAGAGTGTGACAAGTTTTAACTAGGTGTGCTCTTGTCTGTCTGTTAAATAAGACCTGATTCTATTTCCATCAGAACTAAAGCCTTGCAGAACTCTCTGGTCAGTACATATTGTGTGTACGGTGTTTTCTGCTTGTCTGCTGGGGAAGGGGCCCACTGTGCCAGACCTGAGGCATAGTTTCTGGAGCAGGGCAATACTTGCACAGTGAAGGGGGTGGTGGGCAGGGCTTCGTCTAATTAAGTAGTCAGTCTGTATTGACACTGTGCTATTTACTGATCCTGGGTTTTGCTGAGGGACAGGGGAGAGCAATAGTGCCAGCTAGCGCATTTTTTCCAAGACTGATGTCTCCATGCCTGCTGCTCTCAGGGAAGTACTCCCAGAAGAGTGAATAATCCCCCTCCATGCATCCCAGGTGTTTTTCAGATTGCAACGTTCATGCTTTCTGTCTCTGGATTGTTTTTCTGACAGGAACAGTACAGTGCACACTGGGCCCTATCCTAGCCAAGCCTGATGACTTTTTTTTTTAAGATTTTATCTATTTATTTGACAGAGAGAGATCACAAGTAGGCAGAGAGGCAGGCAGAGAGAGAGAGGAGGAAGAAGGCTCTCCGCCGAGCAGAGAGCTGGATGCGGGACTCGATCCCAGGACCCTGAGATCATGACCCGAGCCGAAGGCAGCGGCCCAACCCACTGAGCCACCCAGGCGCCCAAGCCTGATGACTTTTAAAAGTCCAGAATTTCCCAGGGTCCATGGACGGAGTCCCACATCAAGCTCCTTGTTCAGAGGGAACCTACTTCTCCCTCTGCCTGCTGCCCTCCCCAAATGTGTTCTCTCTTCTCTCTCTCTCTGGACAACTGTATAACTAAAATCTTTTAAAAATAAAAATTAAAGTCCAAAATTTAAAGAATTGTTGTGGCAAAGGCTTGCACTACTCTTTTAGAGGAGGGTCTTGTCATGGAATGGTGGATGCAGATTTGACTGAGCAAGGCAGTAGTGTCAGAGTTCTGGGGCATGGGACTTAGAGCAAGCAGGCTGGGAAGCCAGTGTTGGGGTTAGCTGCCCTGAGTGGTTCTGAACCTATGCCAAGGAGCATGAGAGAGAAATGGCACCCAGTGACTCTTTTGCCCCCACAGATGCATTCTTGGGAATGCCACCTCTCACAGATGTACTCCGAGAAGAGGGAACACTCTCCCCTGTGTGGCTTATGGCATTCCTCAGATCACACTGTTTCTGCCCCAGGTTGTTTGCCTGCCTTTTCTCCAGGAGTAGGGAAGATCCCTCAGGGCTCTACCCTAGCCAAGCCCTCCAACCTTTAGAACTTCAGTCTTTGAGCCCTGTTAGTTGCAAAAATTCACCAAAATCAGGCCCTCTCATTTTCAGTTAATGGCTTTGGTGAAGTGTTTGTGTGTGCTCTCCTATGTGCTCCTCTCTCTCACATCTTTTTTTGCTACCAGGGCTCCATTCCCTCTGCAACAGCCACAATTGTAATCTCTTTCTCCCACAAACCACATCTCTGCACTTCCTACCTTCTTCAGTGAGGCCTCTTCTCTCCCTTTAGTTGTGCAGTTTGTTCTGTTAGTCCTCAGATCAATTTCATGCATATTAAGAATGATTTGATAGTTAATGACTTGTGTTCAAGGGACAAGATGAGCCTAGGGTCCTCCAACTACACCTCCTTAAGTATAACTTAAGTTATACTTTTCCTTATTTATAATCTCCAGTATACAGTTAAAATGAGAGTACAATAGAACTCCCAAAGCATCTTCCTCTCTCTGAAGCAGTTAATGGAATGATTCTGGGCATTTGAAGCCTATGCAAACAATAATGGCGGAATAATTATGGAGAAATAAGCAATTGGGTTTATAAATCTTTGGACTTTCTATACTCTTTAGCCATTTTATCTGTATAGATAATTGAGAGTTGATTCTTGTGAGTCTGTTTCAGTCGCAATTGACATAAATAGATAAGAAATTGTAAACATCACATTTTAAGATTAATATTATTTATTGGTATTATTAATATAAAATCCCCATATTAATGGACTTTATCAAATAATTTATTAGCAGAATAAAACATAAAACTATTTTAAATGCAAAATTATGCATTTCATGGTCATTTTTATATTGAAAATATTTGTATTTTATAAATATGACTATTTTGGCATGATTTATTTATGAGTAAAATATCTATAATATGTGTTTCCTATCACTATTTTGACTTTCCTCAATCCCTTTTTGATTTTTTTGTTATATTAAGAATTTTATGCACACAGGAGGAATATGTACATAGGCAAGAAATAAAAATGTGTGTCCCTATGATTCATTTTCTTAAACCATTTAAATCAATAATATCTCTCAGTTGTGAATGCATAAAATATGCTCCCTAAAATATTAAAACTATATAAAGGTTAATGCATACAAATCAAAGTAAAGATGCTCTGGATATTAAGGTATCAGAAATTGATATCCCCAGAACTTGTTGGGGGAGTATAAACTCCTCCTTGTGCTGTTATATTATTACTGTCAAGACAATGTTAAGTATTCTTTCTAGTGTAATGAAATGCAGCTATATTTTTCCAAAGGAATATACTTTTCCTAAGAGCAGGAACAGCTATATGGTTAACAACTATTGTATTCATTGACCTGAAAAAATCACTGATGAGGACAAAATGGACAGTGAATGTAGTGGATGTAGTTTTGTAGATATCTTTAAATACAATGGCCAAAACTAAATTACCTTTCTTTTCATAGAACCTTTCTTTGTTTCTCATATTACCCATATGTATGAAACAATATCCTTCTTTAATTTTTTTTAAAGATTTTATTTGTTTATTTGACAGACAGAGATCACAAGTAGGCAGAGAGGCAGGCAGAGAGAGAGGGGGAAGCAGGCTCCCTGCTGAGCAGAAAGCCTGATGCAGGGCGCAATCCCAAGACCCTAGGATCATGACCTGAGCTGAAGGCAGAGGTTTTAACCCACTGAGCCACCCAGGTGCCCCCCCTTCTTTAAATTTTAAACATTTATTTATTTGAGGGAGAGTCAAAGAGTGAGAGAATGAGAGCATGAGTGGGAGGAGGGGCAGAAGGAGAAGCAGACTCTCCACGGAGCAGGGAGCCTGATGCAGGGCTCAATCCCAGGATCCTAGGATCATGACATGAGTTTAAGGCAGATGCTTAATCCACTGATCCATGCAGGTGCCCCAAAACAATAATCCTTTTGAAAATAAACTATAATATCTTTGATTCCTTATTTCTTCCTATAGTCAATGTTTGAGCAAATCTAATTTATTTTATAATTCTGGTTAGCTTTTTACATCAATAGGTCCTTCTTCATCCCTATCACCTTCATCTTTGACCTAATTCAATTATTCCCTCCCATTTCTTATCAAGACTAGTACCATTTCCCCTGTTGATTCCTCTATAGATAGTGATTTTTTTTTCCTTTGAGGTCAGGAACTGTGTTTGGTTATCTCACACCCAAAATATAGTGTCTCACATGTAATAAGCATCCTGCTTTAAATAGCATCTTTATTGAGATATAATTTATATATCAAAATTCACTTTTTTAAAAAGTTACACTCCAGTGGCTTTTAGTATATTTAAAGATTTGTGAAAGCATCACCTTTACTTAATTTCAGAATATTTTCATCACCCCCCCCCCAAAACACCTCATAACCATTAGCAATTATTCCCAAGTTTCTCCCTATGCAACCAATAATCTTCTTTCAGTCTTTATGGATTAGCTTATTTGGATATTTTTTATAAATGGAATCATGTAGTATGTGGGCTTCTGTGACTGGTTTCTTTAAGTTGAGATAATGTTTTCAATTTTTTCCATGTTGTCATATGTGTTGGGGTTGATTCCACATTAAAACCTGTTAAACCCCTAGGGCCTGCCTGGGCCTATTTAGCCATAGTGACTCCATGTTGCCTAGGTAGACATTTTTTTGTTTAATAAATGCCTCAACAGGGGGGGAGGAGTCAAGATGGCGGAGAAGTAGCAGGCTGAGACTACTTCAGCTAGCCGGAGATCAGCTAGATAGCTTATTTAAAGATTGCAAACACCTGAAAATCCATCGGAGATCGAAGAGAAGAAGAACAGCAATTCTGGAAACAGAATAACAACCACTTTCTGAAAGGTAGGACCGGCGGAGAAGTGAATCCAAAGCGACGGAA
>NC_081575.1:53538598-53542817 GCF_022355385.1 Mustela nigripes | reverse complement strand
TATGTTTATAAAAAATAAAAAATTATATTAAAAAAAATAAAAATAAATGCCTCAACAGTTATTGATATCAGTTCCAGGTAACTGTTGCTAAAACACACACCTAAAACAAGGCCATTTTGTTGTTTAATAAATGCCTCAACAGTTACTAGTATTGATTAGTTTAAGTTCAAAATGCTATAGGCTAGAGACTGAATGTAAAATAAAGGCACTAGAATCTGAGCTATTTTCCTTTATGTTTGCTTTCTTTGGGCCTTACTTTACTATATTATGTTGGTATATTTTAAAACTCATAAAACAATATGTCAATTTAGATAGAAGAGTTAAATCATTCTCAAACACACTAGAATTTGAAAGTCATTTAAAAAGTGTAACAAAACCAGTGTGATTCCATAAATAATAGTAAAAAAAATCACTAATTGTATGTGGGTCATATAATAAGCCTTAAAATCTAGAATTTATTATCTATCCTGGAAGCTATCTTTAGGGAATAAGATATATCTTTTCATTTACGTCAATCCTGTTTACCTGATGAATCAGTTAGAAGTTGTCTTAGGAAACTCTGACAGTGATATAAGTAAAAAGTATATAAACTTAAGGTGTAGATGAACTTGTTTTTTAAGGAATACCAGATTTTTTTCCCTTGTTCTTTTCCATTCTTAAAGAATGTTTAGTCAAAAGATGAGGAATAATATCAAACAAAACCAGGATTCATGTATTACTTAAACTTTATTTTAAATATATATGCATATGTTTATATTTAAATTTTATTTTAAAAATTGGGGTATTCTTTATTTTTATATTCTAGAAAAATCAAATCCTTAAACTAGGCTTTGCATTGGGTTTAAGTACCACCTTGAAATCAAGGTGTATTTTATATTACAAGAAAACAATGAGTTAGCTATGAGTATTTTAAAACTCATCTAATCCTTAAAATGCTCTGCTGTTCTTCCTTAAACTACCATAGAGATGAATAAACCTAAGCTTTTACTTTCTAATTAGATAGAAAATTATTTATTGTCTACTTAATAACAGTTTCCAAAATTTGAAAACATTGAATATTATTCAATTATATCTATGCCAATGAGCTTTTTTATGTTATGCTAGTCATCATACAGTACATCATTAGTTTTTGATTTAGTGTTCCATGACTCATTACAATGCTCATTACAACACGTGCCCTCCTTAATATTCATCACTGGACTACTTCATCCTCTCACCTCCCTCCCCTCTGAAACCCTGAGATTGTTTCCCAGAGTCCATAGTCTCTCATAGTCCATCTCCCTCTCTGATTCCCTGCCTTCAGTTTTCCCTTCCTTCCCCTAATCCATGCTGTATTTTATATTCCACATATGAGTGAAACAATATAATTGTCTTTCTCTGATTGATTTGTTTCACTTAAGATAATCCCCTCTATCCATGTATGTGCAAATGGTGGGTATTCATCTTTTCTGATGTCTCAGTAATATTCCATTATATATATGGACCACATCTATATCCATTTGTCTATTGAAGGGCATCTTAGTTCCTTCCACAGTTTGGCTATTGCAACAATTGCTACTATGAACATTGGGGTGCATATGCCCCTTCTTTTCACTACATCTATATCTTTGGGGTAACTACTCAGTAGTGCAATTGCTAAGTCATAGGAAAGCTCTATTTTTAACTTTTTGAGGAACCTCCATACTATTTTTCCAAATGGCTGTACCAACTTGCATTCCCACCAACAGTGTAAGAGGGTTCCCCTTTCTCCACATCCTCTCCAACATTTGTTGTTTCTTGCCTTGTTAATTTCAGCCATTTTAACTGGTGTAAGGTGGTATCTCAGTGTGGCTTTGATTTGAATTTCCCTGATGACTAATGATGTTGAACATTTTTTTCATGTGTCTTTGCCATTTGTATGTCTTCTTTGGAGAAGTGTCTGTTCATGTCTTCTGCCCATTTTTAGACTTGATTATTTGTTTTTTGGGTGTTGAGTTTGAGAAGTTCTTTATAGATCTTGGATATCAGCCCATTGTCTGTAGTGCCACTTGCAAATATCTTCTTCCATTCTGCAGGTTGCCTCTTTGTGTTGTTGATTGTTTCCTTTGCTGTGCAGAAAGCTTTTTATCTGATGAAGTCCCCAAAGTTCATTTTCACTTTTGTTTCCCTTGCCTTTGGAGGAGTGTCTTGAAAGAAGTTGTTGTAGCCAATGTTGAAAAGGCTACTGCCCATGTTGTCCTCTAGGATTTTGATGCATTCCTGCCTTGCATTGAGGTCTTCCATCAATTTAGAGTTTATCTTTGTGTATGCTGTAAAAGAATGGTTGACCATTCTCATGTCTTTTATTTGTTTTTGAATCAGGATTATATTGGCTTCATTGATTTAATTATTCCTTCCCTTTTATATTTGGAAAAGTTTGTAAAAAAAAATGGTATTGAGGAGCCCATGGGTGGCTCAGTGGGTTAAGCCTCTGCCTTCGGCTCAGGTCATGACCTCAGGGTCCTGGGATCAAGCCCCGCATTGGGCTCTCTGTTCAGCAGGGATCCTGCTTCCCTCCCCCTTTCTCTGCCTCACTCTCTGCCTACTTGTGATCTATGTCTGTCAAATAAATAAATAAAATCTTAGAAAATGATATTGATTCTCCTTTAAATGTGAGAGACAATTCACCAGTGCAACTATCTATACTTGGGTTTGGTACTGGAGATGTTTTTCATCAAAAACATTTAATCACTTTATTTTTTAGATGTATTTAGATTTTCTATTTCTTCCTGATTCACTCCTGGTAGGTTATGTGTTTCTAAGAATGTGTCCATTTCATCTAGGTTATTTAATTTTTTGGCACACAGTAGTTCATAGTAGTCCCTTATAATTCCTTTAATTGCTATAGGGTCAGTAATGATATCCTTTCTTTCCTTCTAGTTTTGGTAATTTGTTCTTCTCTCTTTCATGTTTCAAGTTCATGTAAAGATTTGTCACTTATGATCTTTTTGAAGAACCGACTTTTTTCTCTATTTTTCCCCCTATTTTTTTTTCTAATTTCTATTTAATTCCCACTCTAATCCTTATTATTTCCTTCTTTCTTCTTCCTTTGACTTTAATTTTATTTACTTCCCTTAAGTGTTTTAGGATAAAAGGTTAGGTTGTTAGTTTGAGATACTTATTTTTTTTAATATAGGCATTTATAGTTACAAACTTGCCTCTTAACATTGCCTTAACTTCATCCCATAAATTTTAAAATGATGTCTAATAATTCTTAATTGCATTTAATCTCTAGCTAACTTAGGAAGAATTATATTCTTAACACTACTGAATCTTCTTCATGAATATGAACTATCTGCCCACTCATTTAGATGACCTTTGATTTTTTTTAATAGAGCTTTATAGTTTCCCCTCATATAGCCTCCTATACATATTTTCTTAGATTTATTCCTAAGTTTTTCCTTTTTTGGTGCTAAGCAAATGTTATTGTGTTTTCTTTCATTTTTAATTGATGTATAATTGACATAAAATATATTATTTTCAGGTGTACAACATAATGTTTCAAAAATTATACACATTGCAAAATACCACAGTAAATGTAGTTACCATGTGTCACCTTACAAAGTTGTTACAATGCTATTACCTATATTCACTATGCTTTGCTTATCATTACCATGACTTTATTTTATAATTAGAAGTTTATACTCTCAGTACCTTATCTCAGTACCTATCACCCCTTCCCCCTTCCCTTGGCACACCAATGTGTTCTCCATATTTATGAGCTTTTAAGAATTTTTTTTGTTTCTTTGTTTTGTTTTTTTAGATTCTACATATAAGGGAAATCATATGGTTTTGACTTTCTCTGACATCTGTTTTAATTTTTATTTTAACTCATTAGTTAACATACAGTGAGTGTCACATTAGTTTCAGGTTTGTACAATATAGTAATTCAGAAGTTTCATGCATCACTCGATGCTCATCACAAGTACACTCCCTAATCCTCATCTCTTACTTAACCCAATCCCCAACCCTCCTCCCCTCTGGTAACCACCAGTTTTTTCTCTATAATTAAGAGTCTATTACTTGGTTTGTCTCTCTTACTCTCTCTTTTATTTTCCCTTTGTTTGTTGGTCTTAGTTCTTAAATTCCAAATATGAGTGATTATTTGTCTATGATTGACTTTTTTCTTTTTTTTTTTTTAAAGATTTTATTTATTTATTTGACAGAGAGAAATCACAAGTAGGCAGAGAAGCAGGCAGAG
>NC_081575.1:53468738-53538498 GCF_022355385.1 Mustela nigripes | reverse complement strand
TTTTTTAAAGATTTTATTTATTTGACAGAGAGAAATCACAAGTAGGCAGAGAAGCAGGCAGAGAGAGAGGAAGGGAAGCAGGCTCCCCCGCCGAGCAGGGAGCCTGATGCGGGACTCGATCCCAGGACCCTGAGATCATGACCTGAGCCGAAGGCAGCGGCTTAACCCACTGAGCCACCCAGGTGCCCAATGATTGACTTTTTTCATTTAACATTATTATAATTTCTATATCCACCCATGTCATTGCAAATGGCATGATTTTGTTCTTTTTATAGCTGAATAATATTCTATTATATATATATATAGTGGAATGAAATGGAGAGATATATATCTCACATCATCTTTATATGTTATTTGTATCTTCTTTATCCTTTATCCATTCATCAAGTGATGGACACTTGGTCTACTTCCATATTTTCGCTATTGTAAATAATGCTCCTATAAACATTAGGGTGCATGTATACCTTTGAATCACTGTTGTTGTGTTCTTTGGGTAAATACCCAGTAGTGCAATTGATGGATTGATAGATTGTAGGGTAGCTCTATTTTACAGTTTTTGAGGAAATTCTACTATTTTCCATAGTATCTGCACCAGTTTGCATTCCCACAAACAGTGCAAAAGTGTTCCTTTTTCTTCATATCCTCAGGAACACTTGTTGTTTCTTGCATTGTTCTGTTGTTGTGCTAGCTCTTGTGTTATTGATTTTAGCCATTCTGACAGATATGAGGTGATATCTCATTGTAGTTTTGATTTGCATTTCTCTGATTGGTAAGTGATGATTTCATGTGTTCTTTGGCCACCTGGATGTCTTCTTTGGAGAAATTTCTGTTCATATCTTCTGCCCATTTTTTAATTGTATTATTTATTTTTTTAATATTAAGTTTTATAAGTTCTTTATATAATTTGGATACCAACCCTTTATTGGATATGCTATTTGCAAATATCTTCTCCCATGCAAGATATTACCTTTAGTTTTGTTGATTATTTCCTTTGTTGTGCAGAAGCCTTTATTTTTTTATTAAAAATAGTTTATTTTTGCCTTTGTTTCCCTTGCCTCAGCAGACGTATCTAGAAAAAAGTTGCTACAGATAATTTCTAAGATTTTTATGGATTTTAATCTGATTTGTAGTTATTTTTTTTATGATGTCTGTCTGACTTTTTACTCAGTATATGTATATGTTTACTTGAGTATATGTTTGTATATGGTGAAGAATGTGATCCAGTTTCATTCCTTTGCATGAAGCTGTCCGTTTTCCCTTATTCATTGAAAAGACTGTCTTTTCCCCATTGCATATTGTTGCCTACCCATTGTATATTGTTGCTTCATTTGTCATAGACTAATTGATCTGATAAGCCTGGGTTTATGTCTGGGCTCAATATTCTCTTTCTGAATGTCTTTTTTTTTTTTTTTTTTTTTTTTTGCCAGTAAAGTACTGTTCTAATTACTATATCTTTGAAATCCACTTTAACCATAAAGGCAGTTACAGATTAAAAGTAAAGGATTAGAGAAAGATATATCATGCTAACACTAACCAAAGAAAGCAATGGTAACTATATTAATTTTAGACAAAGTTGACACCAGAGGAATATATATATAAAATCAGGATTAAGGAGAGCCATTACGGAATGATAAAATGGTCAATTATTGAATAATACTTAAGAATTCTTAATGTGGGGGTGCCTGGGTGGCTCAGTGGGTTAAAGCCTCTGCCTTCAGCTCAGGTCATGATCCCGGGGCCCAGGGATCGAGCCCCGCATCTGGCTCTCTGCTCAGCGGGGAGCCTGCTTCCTTTCCTCTCTCTCTGCCTCTCTGCCTCCCTGTGATTTCTGTCTGTCAAAATAAATAAAATCTTTAAAAAAAAAAAGAATTCTTAATGTGTATGTGTCTAAGAACTAAGTGTCAAAATATGTGAGAAAAAAGCTGATAGAACTTCAAGGAGAAAGAGACAAGGAGACATCATTTCCCCACTGTCAGTAATGGACAGTTCCAGCAGAAAGAACATCAATACAGACATCGTTGAGCTAAACAGAATGATCAGTCAGTTGAATCTAATTGATATTTATAAAATACTTCATCCAACAACAGCAAAACTCAAATATTGTTCAAGCTCATAGGGAACATTTATCAAAATATATCACAATTTAATTCACAAAACACACCTTATCAAATTTAAAAGAGAAGAAATTATACATGTTTATACAATAATGGAATTAAAGTAAATACCAACAATTGAAAGATAAGTAGAAAACCACAAAATGCTGAGAGATTAGACAACACAATAAACAACAAATTGGCCAAAAAGACTAAGGAGAAATTAAACAATATTTGAACTATGAACTATATTACAATTAAACCACAACTTATCCTACTTTGTGGAAACCAGTAAAAACAATGTGTATAAGGAAATGTATAGCATTAAATGCATATATGAGAAATGAAAGATATATTATCAATAATCTAAGCTTCCCCTACAGGAAACTAGAGAGAGAGAAAAAAAATAAATCCAAAGTAAGCAGAAGAAAAATAAAATAGAGATTAGTGTAGAAATAAAGAAAATTAAAACCAGAAAATCAATAGACAAAAATCAACAAAATGAAAATCCAGTTCTTAAAAAGGATCTGTAAAATTCATAAGGTTTTAGCTATGGCAACTAAGGAAATAAAAAAGAGAAGAACCAAGTTATTAATATCAGAAATGAAAAAAAATCTGTATCTGTATTACTACAGATATCATAGATATTAAAAAGAATAAAAGAATCATATGAACTTTCTATGTTTACAAATTTGATAACCAAGATGAAATAACCAATTCTTTGAAAGACACAATTTGTCAAAAGTCACACAAGAAACAATAGACAATCTGAATAGATCTATATCTATTAAAATATTGAATCAATAATTAATAACCTCCCCAAATAGAAGACACCAGTTCCAGATGGGTTCACTTGTAAATTATACCAAATGCTTAAAGAAGAAATTACCTCAATTCTCTGCAATTGCTTTCATAAAATAGAAACAAGGGAAGCACATCCTAACTCATAATATAAGGCCAGTATTATCCTAATACCAAATATAAGATAAAGACATTAAGACAAAGGAAAACTACAAACCAATATATATCATACACAGAAGCAAAATCCTCTACAAAATATTAGCAAATCAAATCCAAGATTGTATAAAAGGAATCACACAGTTTTAGATATGCAACATTGGTTCAATCTTTGAAAATCAGTAATGTATTTGAACATATCAACTGAGTAAAGAAGGAAAATCTCATGATCATATCAATAGATAAAGAATTTGATAAAACCCTAAACCCATTTATCATAAAAACTCTTAACAAACTAAGAATAGAGAGGAACTTATTCAACCTCATAAAAAAGTCTACAAAAGCCAACAGCTAACATCATAATTACAAGTGAAAAATTTAGTTTCCTCACTTTTGAAAAAAAAAACAAAACAAGAATGCCCAATACCACCATTCTCACTACTCATAATTATACTGAAAGTCCTATTTAATGCGATAATATAAGAAGAAGAGATATTGTATATAAATTGAGGAGGAAAAAATTAAACTAAGTTCACAAATTACATGTTAATGTAGAAAATCCCAAAGAATTACTCTCACAAACATATCCCTCGATATATAATAAGCAATTAAAACATGGTCGCAGGATGAAAGGTTGATATACAAAAGTCAACTCTTTTTCTATATACAAGAAATACTTAGAATTCAAGACAAAAAAGCAGAGTTCCATTTACATGGTCACCAGACAAGCAAAAGCCTTAGGCATAAATCTGATGAACTATGTATGAGATATATATGATATGAGGAAATCTATAAAACCTTGATGAAAGTAAGTAAGGAACAAATAAATGAAGAGATATTCCATTTAATAGATAGGAAGGCTCAGTATAATGTTATGACAGTTCTTTCCAAATTAACATATAGATTCAACACAATCCAAATAAAAATTTCAGTTAGTTATTTTGTTGATATTAATAAATTGAAGTTTATATAGTGAGGGAAAAGACAACAGTTTTGACAGCATAATATTGAAGGAGAAGAACAAAGTCAGGAGACTGAAACTACCCCAACTTCAAGACTTACTCTAAAGCTATAGTAATCAAGACAGTGTTATATTAGCAAAAGAATAGACATGTTGATCAATGGAACAGACCAGAGAGCTCAGACATAGATCCACACAGGTATAATCAAATGATCTTTGACAAATTATCACAGACAATTCAATAAGGAAAAGAGGTTTTTTTGTTTTGTTTTGTTTTGTTTTTTAAGATTTTATTTATTTATTTGACAGAGAGAAATCACAAGTAGATGGAGAGGCAGGCAGAGAGAGAGGAGGAAGCAGGCTCCCAGGAAAAGAGGTTTTTTTTCAACAATTGGTACTGGAACAACCGGACATACCCATGCAAAAAATAATAAAAATCTAGACACAGACCTTATATCCTTCACAAAAATTAATTTATAATGGGTCATAAGCATGAATGTTAAAAGGCACCACTATAAAACTCTTAGAGATGACATAAGAGGGTATCTAGATAACCTTGGAGTTGGCAAAGACAAATATGTGATTTTGTTAAGAAAATTAAAAAAAAAAACATTAAGTTGGAATTCTTTTTTCTGTATATATTTAATAAATCTTTATTAATTATATTCCATTCTGTCTTTACCAAAATCCATGCCTTATCATTACCAGAATATCTTAAAATCCATTTAACTAAAGCAACACTTTAGATCCATTTAGATACATTTGACAGTTTTCACGTACAAATACTCCAGATCCTTTTGTGAGCACTGAGCCAGCATCAGATAGTATAGGTTTCAGATGACATTAAATGAGAATTTTCAGGAAGATCATAATATCACTTTGTAACTTACATAGCAAAATTCTTTGGCAAACAATAACTTCATCAAAATCCCTCTCATCCACTGAACCACACATACAAATGAACACACCTTCATTTTACACACAATTAAAGGTTATACACTAAGAGTAATATTCCCAGGTAAGCCAACTAATAAAACAAATAAATTTTGAAAATTGTCATGTCCCAAGCACCATAATTATATCTGATGATACAAAAATGAACAAAAATAAATCCTTCCTTCACAAAAACATCTATCATGGAAGACATATACTTAAATAACAAATCATGATAATGTGGGATAAAGTTACCAATTGGTAAAGTAGGGTGCTAATCAACCAGATAGGAGAGGTGTCTAATGTTTTATGAACTCACAAAGAAAAATTATATGCCAAACTTCTGATTTCTTATTTAAAGAATACTTATTTATTACTTCAACTCATCATTATGTATATTTTCCCACAATAATAATTTTATTATTACAATTAAATATTTATGAATTTGACACAGATATCTGTGTATATAACTTCTCTTTAATAATAATAATAATGATAAAAATAACAAAAATCAAGCATATAGCACTTATTCTGTGCCATATATTATTCCAAATGTTTTATATATATTAACTATTTTAATCCTTACAACAAATTATGATATAAATGTTAACATTGGTGTCATTTACGTCTAAGAAAAGTGGAGAACAGAGAAGTTAAATTATTTGTACAAATATAAACAACAAAATAGTAATTGGTTAAGACAGATTTCAACAAAGTTTCTAAATCCTGTACCTTTAAACACAGTTATATTAATTTTCAATACATGTAAAATAGATTATATTGACTTTGAGAACTTGAAAAGCAGGAATTACCTTTTCTCACCACTACCTAAATACCCTATCTTGCTAACCATTACCTTCCATCTTTATTTCAGTTAGTTTTCCCTACTCAAATGTCATCTCTGAATTTCTGCATGCAAAATTCCTGTTAAAGACCCAAATCAAATCATGTTTCCTTTGTAAAAGCTAATCTAAGGCAACCCTTCATCTCCTGGATTATAAAATGTATTCTTAAAAAACAACAAAACAAAACAAACAAACAAACAAAAACAACTTCTTTTCTCCAAAACACACTGTGAAAAAAACAAAAAGACAAGCCACTGACAGAAAGAAAATATCTTCAAAAGATGTATATATAAAGGACTAATATTACAAATACACAAAGGATCTATAAATCTCATTTTGTTTAAATAAACAACCCAGTTAAAAATGGAGAAAAGTTTTAAAATATTTTGAATAAATACCCAGAAGTGGGATTACTGGACCATATGGTAGTTCTATTTTTATTTTTTTAAAAGATTTTACTTATTTGCTAAAGAGAGAGAGAGCGCGCACAAGCAGGGGGAGTGGCAGGCAGAAGGGGCTGCAGGCTCCCTGCTGAGTAAGGAGCCTGACACAGACCTCAATCTCAGGACCTTGGGATTATTACCTAAACCAAAGACAGACTCTTAATTGAGCCACTCAGGCATCCCTACTTTTAATTTTTTGAGGAAACACTCTTGTACATTTTGCATTCCCACTGACAACGCGTAAAGGTTCTAATTTCTCCACATTCTTACTAACACTTGTTTTTTGTTCTTTGGATAATAGTCATTCTGACAAGTGCAAGGTGATTTTTAATTATGGTTTTGATTTGCATTTTTCTAATAACTTGTGATGTACATATTTTCATATACCTGCTGGTCATTTATATGTCTTCTTTGGAGAAATATTTATTCAAGTCCTTCACAGATTTTACAATCAGGCTATTTGTTTTGTTTTTACTATTGATTTGTGGAAGTTTCTTTTTTTTAAATTATGTTCAACTAGACAACATATAGTACATCAATAGTCTTTGATATAGTATTCAGTGATTCATCAGTTGTGTATAAGACCCAGTGGAAGTTTCTAATATATTTTGGAGGTTAACTCCTCATCAGAAATATGGTTTGCATATATTTTCTCCCAACTGGAAAAAATATAAGCACTGTCATGTTCATTGCAACATTATTGATAATGAAAATCTAGTCCATCAACAGAAGAGTAGATAAAAAACAAATACATGCAACAGAATAATATTCACCCTTTAAAAAAAACTGGAATATGTGACAACACTAATAGAACTTGAGGATATTATGCTAAGTGAAACAAGTCCATTATACAAAGGTAAATAGTGCATGATTCTATTTTTATAATGTATCTAAAAATAGAATAGAATTAAAGAGAGGAATTAAAAAGAACTAAATACTGTCATAGAATTAAAGAGTGGAATATAGTTTCTGGGGGCTGGGAGGGCATGAGGAGTTACTTACCAACAGGCATAATGTTTAGTCAAGCAAGATGAGTAAGCTCTAGAGGTCTGTTGTATAACCTTGTCCTTGTAGTCAATAATAATATACTGTCTACTTAAAAGTTTATTAAGGAGACAGACCTCATATAAAGTGTACTTTTCATGGTAAAATAGTATTTTTAAAAGAAAAAAATGGAGAAAAGTTCTGAGGAGACAACTCCACAAAGATGAGGTACAGATGGAAATAGAAAGTATTATGCTGAGCAAAATATATCATTCAGAGAAAGAATAACACCATAAGATTTCATCTCTATGTGGAACTTAAGAAACAAAACAAATAAGCAAAGTAAAAAAAAAAAAAAAAGAAAGAAAGAAAGAGACAGAGAGAAAGAGAGAGAGAGAGAGACAGACCAAGAAACAACTCTTAACTACAAAGAACAAACTGATGGTTACCAGAGTGGAGGTGGGTGGGGAGATGGGTTAAATAGGTAATGGAGATTAAGGAGTGTGCTTACTGTGATGAGCACTGGGTACTGTATGGAAGTGTTGAAACAGTATACTGTATACCTGCAACTAATATTATACTGTATGCTAACTAATAGGAAATTAAATAAAAAATTTAAAAAAACTAATATATATATATGAAGTAGTCATCGTGGGATGCATGGGTGGTTCAGTATGTTAAGTGTCTACCTTCAACTCAGGTCATGATTCCAGGGTCCTGGGATCAAGCCCCACATCCAGCTCCATGCTTAGCAAGAAGCCTGATTCTCCCTCTGCCCCTCCTCTTCTTGTGCTCTCTCTGACAGATAAATAAAGCCTTTAAAAAAATAAATAAAATGATACCTACTCCTCTATCCTCTAAAGACCTGTTTTGTCTACTTTAGGGAAAAAAAAAAAGAGGGGAAGACACCATGTCATTAGGTAATGGAAAATTAAAATGACAGTGAGAAGTATCTGTTCATGTCTTCTGCCTGTTATTTGACTTGATTACATCTAGACAATGGATTACATCTAGACAATGACTTGATTACATCTAGACATCTATTATTGTCAAAGCTATAAAATAAATGAGCTATCAGGACATGGAACAACATGGGATAATCCTTATGTGTATATTACTAAGCAAAGGAAGACTATCTGAAAAGGCTACATACTGTATGATTTTGTTTATATTACATTCTAGAAAAAGGAAATAAGTATGGAGACATTAAAAAGATGAGTAATGATCAGGGTATAGGGTAAAAGAAGGAATAAATAAGCAAATCACAGAGAAGTTTTAGGACAATGAAACTATGTCATATGATACTGTAATAGTAGATACATATACATTTGCCAAACCCACAAAATGTATACTATCAAGAGTGAACCGTAATATAAACTGTGGACTTTGGTAGATAATGATGTGTCAATAATGGGTTATCAGTTCTTACAAAGGTACCATATTAGTTCAGGATATTGACAGTGAGAGCCTATATTTGGGGTGAGCTAAAGTAATGTGTGTGTGTTTTTATTTTCCACTCATTATTTTTCTGTGAGTCTAAAACTGCTCTAACAACTGTTTATTAATACTTCAATAAAATTATGTAAAGGTAACTAGTTGCTATTTTGTGCCATGATAAATTGCCAAAACAACAAGCAAGTTTCAATAAATTGGAAAAATTAATGTTTTGGTCAAGTCCTTTGGTGTCAGGTTAACAATGAAGACAAGTCTTCAGAAGGTCCCTGATTTCAGCTGTAATGGTGGGACAGTATATAGTTAGCTACTAAAATTAGGTTTTAGTAGCTAATAATTTAGTAGCTAATAATTTAGTAGCTCATAATTTCCTTAAATACTTACAATATTTATTTGCTAAAGGCTTCTTTGGAATGCAGTACAATTTGGGAGTTCATTACCTAAATTGAAAAAATAAAAATAAAATTATTTAATTTAATTTTTTTCATATAAGAGTTTTCATTAATATTAATTCACCCACAACCTATCATTACCAAGAGTGTGTATGTTTTATTTACTGAAAGAAAAGAAGTGTTACTATTTTCTTTGTATTTTTAACAAAAAGAATATGTCCCTTAGCATAGGAGAAGTTGTGACAATGCTGTTGGTTTGTCTTCCTTCCTCTATCAGTCCTCAAAATTGACCTTACAGGGGTGCCTGGGTGGCTCACTGGGTTAGAGCCTCTGCCTTCAGCTCAGGTCATGATCTCAGGGTCCTGGAATCGAGCCCTGTATCGGGCTCTCCATTCGGCAGAGAGCCTGCTTCCCCCTCTCTCTCTGCCTGCCTCTCTGCCTACTTGTGATATCTCTGTCAAATAAATAAATAAAATCTTTAAAAAAATTGACCTTACACCTTTCTTAAAGTTAGCATTTCACTTTATTTTGTAAATAATCACCCTTTCCTTCCTAATGTCTTTAAGTGTAAAATTAAACATTTTAAAAGAAATATATTTAGAGTATATTGTGTATTTTCAAGTTCAGAGTTGTACGCCAGTTGTTTCTGGCAATCAAAAGAATGAAGTAAGATACTGACAAAAAAAATTATTAGATGAGGTTAAAATACTCAGAGTTGAAAATGGTTCTTCAAGGAAATATATATTCAGTCTTTATAATGATCTTTGTATTACAACAGACACAAAGCTTTCCTTTAGATTAAAAGAAGATGATTAGACTTCTTGTTTCTTAACAGAACAATAACAAAAACTGGAAATTATAATTTCCTTAAAAATACAGCTACAGAGAAGAAAATGGCAGTGGATTAGGAGGGCACTAGGCTTCTCTCCTCCCACAAACACAACTAGATTTTTTAAAAAGATTTTATTTATTTATTTGTCATAGAGAAAGAGAGCACAAGCAGGAAGAGTGTCAGGCAGCAGCAGAGAAAGAAGCAAGCTCCCTGCTGGACAAGGAGCCTGATGCAGGACTCAATCCCAGGACCCTGGGATCATGACCTGAGCCGAAGGCAGCAGCTTAACCTACTGAGCCACCCAGGTGTCCCAAACACTGCTAGATATTTATCAAATCATTCTAAATACCCCCAGAAATTCATCTGATGAAAGACAGAACAAATCCCACAACTAAAGGGAGAAAATAGGCCACATCAAAGAAGGTAGGAAATATGGAAACAGGGTTTAGGGGAGAAATGGATCACAGATCACAAGTGCTGTAGAGGAGAGGGAGACATTGTCATAAAGAAGTACAAGAGAGAAAGAAGACCACACAGGGGAATGTACAAGGAAAATATTTCCTCAAAGTCACTGGCTTGGAAAAGAAAAGTGTTTGATTTTCATGAGTTCTTGTAACCAGCAGGAATTAAAGCTTAGAGTTTTAAAAGCCAGCAAGCTTGGCTGGTACAAAGCATGGAGGGCACTGTGCTGCTCCCAAAGAGAAAATAGCGAACAACCCAAGAGCAGAGAACCTGGAAACAGCAATGTGAACACCTGGAGCACACAGACAGATTATTTGCTCTTCCTGGAGCATATCCCTGAGAGGCAGCATTCATGGAGATCACTCTGCAGAGCAAAGGCTGGCAACATGTTCTGCCACCTGTGAGCATAAATACAGAACCATCAGCAAGAAGCAGCACAGAACCCACACTGTCTGCCTAACTTGTTTATGCAAGGTACCACCATCCTGTGTTCTGGTGGGACTGCCCTTCTCAGTGAATCTTGCCTTAGTCCCACCACAGAGGGCTCTACACACACAAAACCAGCACAAAACCCTGCCTATACCGTGTCTTCCAACTAGAGAGTGCTGCAGGTCCTCAGTTCTGGTTGGTGTCAGGCCTCATTTCACAAGCAGACCACAACACACCAAGTTAAAACTCACCACATTCAGACTAGGGACCAAACACTGCCCACAGCAGGCAAGGAGAGCCTTTGAAGACTATTGGCCTGAAGGATAGAGCAACCAAAAAACACAACAGCATTGTGAATTCAGTGAGTCTGTCAATCATAGTAACAATTGTATTACAGGAGTCCCCAAAAAAGAGTGAAAATGAAACAAAAATTTTGTTTTAGGTATTAATAGTGGAAAATTCCTTAATCGTGGGAAGGAAAAGGATATTCAGACCCTGGAGGCACAGAGAATCCCCATTAACATCAAAAGTAGCAGCCAACAGCAAGATATGTTGTAAATATTTCTTTTCTTTCTTTCTTTTTATTTTTTTTTCAAAATAAAGCAATAAAGAAAAAAGTCTTGAAAGCAGCAAGATAAAAGAAGTTGTTAAATTATACAGAAAGCCCCATAAGGCTAGCTGCATATTTCTCTACAGAGACTTGTCAAGCCAGAAAGGAGTAACATCATATATGCAAAGGGCCAAATGGGAAAAATCTATAGCCATGAATACTCTATCTAGCAAGACTATCATTGAAAATAAAGGGAGACAAAGAGTTTCCTAGACATACGATACCTAAGGAGTTTGTGACCACTAATCCAGCCCTTCAAGAAATATTAAGGGGGACTCTTGGAGTGCAAAGGAGAAACCAAAAGTGAAAAAGACAAGAAAGGCCCAGAGAAAATCTCTAGAAACAAAGATAAGACATATAATAAAATGGCAATAAATATTTATCTATCAGTAACTCTTTTGACTAAATGGACTACAAGGTCCAATCAAAACACATAGGGTGTCAGAATAGGTTTAAAAAAAAGGTCCATCTATATGCTGCCTATAAAAGACTCAATTTAGACCTAAAGACACCTGAAGTTTAAAAATAAGGGGATAGAGACTAATCATGTAAATGGATGGTAAAAGAAAGCTAGAGTAGCAATGCTTACATTGCACTAACTAGACATTAAACAAAGCCTGTGACAAAAGACAAATAAGAGCATTAATAATCATAAAGGAGATAATAAAACAAGAAGATTTAATAACTGTAAATATTTATACAAGCAACATGGAAGAACCCAAATATATAAAAAACAATAACAAACATAAAAGAGCAAATTGATAAAAATACAATATTGTAGGGGACTTTAACACCTCACTTATATCAGTGGACAGATCACTGAAACAGAAAACAAGGAAACAATGGCTTTGGATGACACATTGGACCAGATGGACTTAAGAGATATATTCAGAACACTCCATCCTAAAACAGCACAATACACATTCTTTTCAAGTGCACATGGGACAATCTCCAGAATAGATCACACATTAGGTCACAAATCAGATTTCAAAAAATATAATAACATTAAAGTCATACCACACATCTTTTCTAACCACAATGCTATAAAACTGGAAGCCAACCACAAGAAAAATTTGGAAACATCACAAATACATGGAGGTTAAACAACATGCTATTAAAGAATGAATGGCTCAAGCAGAAAATCAAAGAACAAATTTTTTTAAAAAGCATGGAAACAAATGAAAATGAAAAAACAATGGTCTAAAACTTTGGTATGTGGCAAAAGGGGTCCTGAGAAGGAAGTATATAGCAATGCAGGCCTACCCCAAGAAGCAAGAAAAACCTCAAATACACAACCTACCATTACATTTAAGGTACCTAGGGTACCTAAGGTATGCTAAAGTCAGCAGAATAAAAGGAAATAATAAAGATTAAAGCAGAAATAAATGATATAGAAAAGAAAAAAATGAACAGATCAATGAGACCAGGAAACATTTCTTTGAAAACAAAACAAAACTGATAAACTACTAACCAGACTTATCAAAAAGAAAAGAGAAAGAACCCAAATAAATAAAATCATGAATGAAAGAGGAGAGACCATAACCAACACCACAGAAATACAAACAATTGTAATAGAATATTATGAGCAATTGTAGGCCAACAAATTAGGTAATCTGGAAGAAGTGAATAAATTCCTACAAACATTTAAACTACCAAAATTGAAACAAGAAGAAATAGAAAATCTGAACAGACCTATAACCATCAAAGAAATTGAATCTGTAAAAAAAAAAAAAAAAAAAAAAAAAAAAATCTCCCCCAAAACAAGAGTCCAGGGCCAGATGGCTTCTCAGGAAAATTATACCAAATATTTAAAGAAGAATTAATACCTAGTCTTCTGAAACTATTTGGGAAAAAAAAAAGGAAGGAAAATTTCCAAATTCATTCTATAAGGCCAGCATTGCCTTGATCCCAAAACCAGACGAGACCCCACTAAAAGGAATTATAGTCCAATATCCCTGATGAAGATGTATGTAAAAATCCTTAACAAGATACAGATAATTGAATCCAGCAGTACATTAAAAAGATTATTCACCACTACTAAGTGGGTTCTATTCCTGGGCTGCAGAAGTAGTTCAACATCCACATGATCTGATGATTGATTATCAATCATCACATTATCATCACAACATCAAATTGATTATCAATGTGATATACCACATTAATAAAAGAAAGGAAAAGAAACATATGATCCTCTTAATAGATGCAGAAACAACATTTGACAAAATACAACATCGTTTCTTGATAAAAGCCCTCCATAATGCTGGGATAGAGGGACCTCAACACCATAAAGGTCATATGTGAAAACTCCACAGCTAATATCATCCTCAAGGGGCAAAAACTGATAGCTTTTCACCTAAAGTCAGGAACACGACAGAGATGTCCACTTTCACCACTGTTCAACACAGTACTAGAAGTCTTAGCCTCTACAATCAGGCAACAAAAAGAAATAAATGTATCCAAATCACCAAAGAGAGAGAAAGCTCTGAATCCTAACCACTAGACCACCAGGGAAGGCCTTCCAAATCACCAAAGAAGTCAATTTTTCACTCTTCATGGAGAGAACATGATACCCTATGTAGAAAACCTGAATGATTCCACCAAAAAATTGCTAGAATTGATACAGGAATTCAGCAAAGTCACAGGGTATAAAATCAATGCACAGAAATCTGTTGCATTTCTATATACTAAGAATGAAGTAGCAGAGAAAAAAAAATCAAGGGATCAATTCCATTTACACCAAAAACTGTAAGATACATAGGAATAAACATTACCAAAGACATAAAAAATCTGTACTCTGAGAATTATAGAACACTTATGAAAGAAATTGTAGACAACACAAAGAAATGGAAACACTCCATGCTCATGGATTGGCAGAATAAATATTGTTAAAATGTCTACACTACCCAAAGCAATCTACACATTTAATGAAATCCCTACCAAAATACCACCAGTATTTCTCAGAGAGCTAGAACAATGAATCCTAAAATTTATATGGAACCATAACAGATTCTGAATACCCAAATCAATCCTGAAAAAGAAAAGGAAAGCTGGAAGCATCACAATTCCAGACTTCAAGTTATACCACAATGCTAGTCATCAAGACAGTATGGTACTGGCACAAAAACAGACACATAGTTCAATGAAGCAGAATAGAAAACTGAGATATAAATCCACAACTATATGATCAACTAATCTTTGACAAAACAGGAAAGAAAATATCCAAAGGAAAAATGTGTCTCTTCAACAAATGGTGTTGGGAAAACTGGATAGAAACATGTAGAGGAATGAAACCAGACCACTTTCTTATATCATACACAAAAATAAATTCAAAATAGATGACAGACCTAAATGTGAGACAGGAAACCATCAAAATCCTAGAGGAGAGAATAGGCAATATCCTTTTGGCCATTGGCCACAGTGCCTTGTTAGTAGATACATTTCATGAAAGGAAAACAAAGGCAAAAATAAACTATGGGGACTTCATCAAAATAAAGTTTCTGTAGAGCAAAGGTGAAAATCAACAAAAGTAAAAAGCAGGGGCACCTGAGTGGCTCAGTGGGTTAAAACCTCTGCCTTGGGCTCAGGTCATGATCTTGGGGGTCCTGGGATGGAGCCCTGCACAGGCTCTCTGCTCAGCAGGGAGCCTGCTTCCCCCTCTCTCTCCCTGTCAAATAAATAAATAAAATCTTAAAATAAAAAACCTAAAAAGCAACCTATAGAATAGGAGAAGATGTTTGACATATTTGATAATGACGATAAATGACATATTTGATAAAGTATTAATATCTAAAATCTATAAAGAACTTATGAAATTCCACACCCAAAAAACAAATAACCCAGTTAAGAAAAGGGCAGAAGACATGAATAGACATGAATTTTTTCCAAAGAAGACATCCAGATGGCCAACAGACATATGAAAAGATTATCAGCATCACTCCATTCATATCTCAATATGAATGTGATATCTTAATATACCTTGAGATATCACATCACCCCTGTTAGTGTGACTAAAATTAAAAACAAAGGAAACAACAGATATTGGTGAGGGTTCAGAGAAATGGGAAGCCTGCTACACTATTGGTAGGAATGTAAATTGATACAGAATCTCTGGAGAGCAGTATGGAGTTTCCTCAAAAAGTTAAAAATAAAATTGCCCTATGACCCAGCAATTGCACTACTAGGTACTTACCCAAAGGATACAAAAATACTGATTCAAAGGAACACATGCACCCTGATGTTATAGCAGCATTATAAACCATAGCTAAATTATGGAAAGAGCCCAAAAGTCCATCAGTTGATGAATGGATAAAGAAGAGGTGGTATTTATAAAGAATGGAATTACTTGTGATAAAAAATGAAATCTTGCCATTTGCAATGACATGAATGGAGCTAGGATGTATTATGCTAAGCAAAAGAAGTCAGTCAGAGAATGATAAATACCAAATGATTTCACTCATATGTGGAATTTAAGAAACGAAACAGATGAACATAGGGGAAGGGGGGAAAGAAGAGAGGGAGTCAAACCATAAGAGACTCTTAACTTTAGAGAACAAACTGAGTGCTAATGGTGGGCAGGGGACAGTCTAAATGTGTGGTGGGTATTAAGGAGGGCACTTGTGATGAGCACTGGGTCTTATATGTACATGATTGATCACTAAATTCTCCTCATGAAACCAATATTATAGTGTATGTAAACCAACTAGAAGTCAAAAATTTAGAAAAGAAAAAAAATAAAAAATAAAAATAAATAACATTAAAAGGAGGAACACTCCCCCCTCCCCGCAAAAAAAAAAAAAAAAATTTAATATAACCAACAAAGTGACAGAGAAAGAAAGGAGGAGAGAAAGGAGAATGGAAGTAGGGAGGACAGGGAGAACAACAGTGATCCTATACAAAATATATGATTGTTTGTTTTTTTCAAAAAGAGCATCTACGAATATAATTATACATGATAAAGTTATTTCAGATATTTTAATTCATATTTTATTTTGGCAGTAATCCACAATACATTCTCTACAACTTTTTGAAGAACTCAGTGTGTGAAGAAGTCTAGTAGGAATACTATTTTTAGGGCTTGACCTATATTTCCCAAGGGTAGTAAGCTATACTAACTTAAGAAATTTGGAACTATACTAATGTAAGAAATTCTGAACATAACAAATTCTGAAAATACTTTCAATATGACCATATCCTTTGTCATGCAGCTGCTAGTCTGGGAAGTGGAAATGACTTCTCTTCTGGGACCTATAGATCCTGCTGTAAATTGTTTAATTACATCAATCAACATAGATTTCATTTAAATATTTTATAAGGTTGTAAAATCCATGCCTTTTGAAAATGTTTGTTAAGGTCCATATTATTTTAAGATAGGCCACTCTATCTCACTGTTAACTGCTATTACATCACCCAGTTTGTTTCCTATATGGATCTTGTCACAAATTAGAGTTTTTTCCTTTATTCTTTATCTGTCTATAATATACCCCCCACTTAGAATGTGATAACTATTATGTATAGCAGGAACCAAGTCTGTCTTGTTCAAAATTCTACCCTCAATGCCCAGCAGAGTCCCTGATATGTAAAGGATTCTCAATAAATGCATGGCATTTAAGTAAATGGATGAAACATGATAGACCTTAAAATGTATCTTTATACCATCATATATTAAATGTCACAAAAATTTAATAACTTCTTAAAACAGTCATGTGAAGAAAAATTAATGTCATGCTGGTGAAAGAGGAGAGCTGAAGCAAGTGCAAAATGTCTAGCACTCAATTTGAAACGGAGAGAACACTTAACTTGATGAATAATGTACCTAAATATTCTAAGGGTCGTTTCAATATTATTGAAGCTACAAATAGATAAATAATTAATCAGAAGAAATATCCTCTCATTATTAATTACTGTTTTTCAGCTTTAGTAGTAAATCAGTTTCAAGAATGTTTGAGCAGGGGCGCCGGGGTGGCTCAGTGGGATAAGACCTCTGCCTTTGGCTCAGGTCATGATCCCAGGGTACTGGGATTGAGCCCGCATCGGGGTCTCTGCTCAGCAGGGAACCTGCTTCCTCCTCTCTCTTTGCCTACTTGTGATCTCTGTCTGTCAAATAAATAAATAAAATCATTTTTAAAAATCTTAAAAAAATAATGTTTGAGCAATACAAATATAATATAAGTACTAGATTAATCACTTATAAAACCAGCACAGAGGTCAAAGCATAAATGTCATAAAATCAATTAAATCTATAAAACCAATCAAGGGATTCACAAAATAAAATAATGTAAAATATGACATCATATACATAAATGAATACATAAATATGGTGGGGAAGTAAAAACTGCTGCTCTTAGAATGTGTTAAAACTTAAGTGACCATCAACTCAGTAGAGTCAGCTATATAGATAAGATGTTATATGTGAACCTAATGGTAACTGCAAGTCAGAAACCTGTAATAGATACACAAAAAAATATGGAGAAAGGAATCCACACATATCACTAAAGAAAGCCATCAAACCACAAGGGAAGAGAGCAAGAGAAGAAAGGAAGAGAGAAGAACTAAAGAAGCAATAATAAAGTAGGTAACAAAATGTCAATAAGTGCATACCTATCAATAATTACTTCAAATGAAAATAATCTAAGCGATCCAATCAAAACACGTAAGGTGACTAAATGGATAAAAAATGCAAGACCCATCTATATGCTTCCTACAAGAGATTCACTTCAGATCTAATGACACATGCAGATTAAAGTGAAGAGATGGGGGGCGCCTGGGTGGCTCAGTGAGTTAACGCCTCTGCCTTCGGCTCGGGTCATGATCCCAGGGTCCTGGGATCGAGCCCCACATCGGGCTCTCTGCTCGGCGGGGAGCCTGCTTCCTTCTCTCTCTCTCTGCCTGCTTCTCTGTCTACTTGTGATCTCTGTCTGTCAAATAAATAAATAAAATCTTTAAAAAAAATAAAAAGTGAAGAGATGGAAAAAACTTCTACCCCGCAAATGGAAGCAAAAAGAAAGCTGGAGTAACAATACTTATATCAGACATAATAGATTAAAATAAAGACTGTAATAAGAGACAAACAAAACAAAACCTTTCGTAATGATGAAGGGAAAAATCCAACAAGAGGACATAACAATTGTAAATATTTGTACAGCAAACATGGGACCACCTAAATACATAAATCACCTATTAATAGACATAAGAGGCAAAGAAAATGACAGTGATCCAATAGTAGGGAAATTTAACACCCCAACTGGGGTTGAATTAATTAATTAACATTAATTAATTAATTGACATTAATTAATTCATTAATTCATTATTTGACATTAATTAATTAGCATTAATGGATAGATCATACAGACAGAAATTAATAAGGAAACAGTATTTTTGAATGATACATTGGACCAGTTAGACTTAACAGATATATTAATAATATTTCATCCAAAACAAATGGAGTATACATCAATTTCAAGTATATATGGAACATTCTCCAAAATAGATCACGTTTTAGGTTGCAAAACAAACCTCAATAAACTTAAAAAAAGACTGAAGTCATATCATTCATGTTTTCCCAACCAAAAAAGTATGAAACTAGAAATTAGTTATCAGAAAATATCTGGAAAGGATACAAATACACTGAGCTAACTAACATGATACTAAAAATTTGGTCAACCAAGAAATAAAAAAAGTAAATTAAAAAATATAGAGAGACATGGGGTGCCTGGGTGGTTCAGTGGGTTAAGCCTCTGCCTTCGGCTCAGGTCATGATCTCAGGGTCCTGGGATGGAGCCTCACATCGGCCTTTCTGCTCAGCAGGGAGTCTGCTTCCTCCTCTCTCTCTGCCTGCCTCTCTGCCTACTTGTGATCTCTGTCAAATGAATAAATAAAATCTTTAAAGAAATACATGGAGACAAATGAAAGTGAAACACAATGATTCAAAATCTTTGAGATATAGCAGATGCTGTTTTAAGGGGGACAATTTTATCAATATAGACTTACCTCAAAAAAAAAAATCTCAAATAACAGCCTAACTTACACCTAAAGTAGTTAGAAAGAAAAAAAAAATGTCATTAAATACTACATCCAAAATTAATGATGTACTATACGTTGGTTAAATGAATTTAATTAAAAAATGAACAAAGTCTAAAGCTAATAGAAGGAAGAAAGTAATAAAAATTAGAGCAGAAATAAAATAGAGATTAAAAAATAGAGACTAAAAAATTGAGAAATAAAATAGAGACCAGAAAACATCAATGAAACCAGAAGTTGGTTCTTTGAAAAGATCAACAAAGTTGATCAAACTTTAGCCAGACTCATGAAAAGGAGAGTGGTTGTAGAATTCAAATAAATGAAATCAGAAATTAAGGAGAAGAAAAAACAACCAAAACCACAGAAATGCAAAGGATTATAAAATAATATTATGAAAAATTGTATGAGAACAAATTAGACAACCTTAAAGAAATGGACAAATTTATAGAAACATAACCTTCAAAAATCGAATCAGGAAGAAAATGAAAATTTGAACAGACCAATTACTAGCAATGGAATTGAATCAGTAATCAAAAAACTCCCAACAAATAAAACTGCAGCATCACATGTCTTCGCAAGTTATTATACCAAACATTTAAAGAAGAGTTAATAACTGTTCTTATTTAAACTATTCCAAATAAAAAAAAAAATAGAAGAGGAAGAAAAGCTTCCAAATTTACTTTGCCAGATGGTCAATACCCTTATACCAAACCATATAAGGACACAACAACAACAACAAGGGAAAAAAAATAACAACAACAACAACAACAACAAATGAAAAAACTATAGGCCAATATCTCTGATGAGCATACATGCAAAAATTTTGAACAAAATTTTAATAAAACAAGTCAACAATACATACAAAAAATCATTCACAATCATCAAGTGAGATTTATACCTGGGATGAAAATATTTGCAAATAGATGAACATGATATATCATATATAATAGAGAAAGGATACAAAATATATGATCATCCCAATAGATGCAGAAAAAACATTAGACAAAGTGCAAATTCCATTCATTATAAAAAGCTTCAACAAAGTAAATTTAGAGAAACTTACCTTAACAAAATAAAGGTATTATATGAAAAATTCACAACAAACTTACTCAATGGTGAAAAATTGGGAATTTTTCCTCTAAGATCAGGAACAAGACCGATATGTCCACTCTCGCCGCTTTTATTAAACATAGTACTGAGTCCTACCAACAGCAATCAGACAAGGAAAAAAAAAATTGAAAGATACCTAAATTGGTAAGAAGGAGGAGGAGCAAGAGGAGGAAGGGGAGGAGGAGAGAAGGGGGAGGAGAATTAGAATTAGTTGTTAAAATGTTACTATTTGTGGATGACATGATACTTATATAGAAAATCCTAAAGAATCCACAAAAAAACTACTATAAATGATAAATGAATTTGGGAAAGTTGGAGGTTACAAAATTAATATATAGAAATTGGTTCCATTTCTATGCACTAATAATGAAATAGCAGAAAGAGAAATTAAGAAAGCAACTTCATTTACAGTTTCTCCCAAACAATAAGATACCTAAGAATAAACTTGAGCAAAAGACCTGTACTTTATAACGTATGTGTTACACCTGAACTTCCATGTCAGAAAAGCAGAGAATTTTTCTCAATCATCTATTTATTTAAATATTCAATTTTCCTGATCTTTGGAGAACTGTTTCCCATGTTTTACATTTCTGAACAGGTAGTCCAGAAGGAAGGAAAAAAGTATAAGATATGATTTTCAATATGTGGAATATTTTATTTTGTTTTGACATTCTAAACCAGAAGTCTTTAATTATCTTTCCATTACGTATCCCCTTCTAAATCCTTATATAAAACAACCCTGCTACAGCAATCTGCCTACTGCCACACTCACACATGACACACAAATGAGTCAATATGTATCCAAGTTCCATCAGTAAATGGGCTGACCATCAGTCTACAACTTTATTCTGCTTTGAAAAGAGGAGCTGGTTTTATAAGAATTCTCTCTTAATTTCATAAAAGTGATTTACTATAGTTGAAATAGTTAGAATAGCACTGACCCTACTCAAATTTTCTTAAAGGCTATAGAATAGTGCTCAATTATAAAATCACCCATGCCTGTTTTTTTAATAGTTATTTGTAAAATAATTCTCTATTGTAGCCATTAGCAATTGTTCTTCTATTTTTCCTTTGAATCAAATTTGGTAATTCTTATTTTGCTAATAATTGGTCATTTCATCCAAATTTCCATGTTGTTGGTAAAATACAGCATGTTCAAAAGAAATGTGACTGTGCATATAACCAAATAATAATAAACTAACACTTAATAAAACCTAAATTACATATACCATTTAACTGTGTAATCCTCACTTCTGAAAATATAGCTAATAGAAATAGGAACAATAATATATTGCAATGTGAATATATTGTATGTGAATAAGGATGTTTATGAAAGCATTATGCATCATGATGATAAAATAATTAACAGCTTTAATGCCCAATAAAAGAAATGTTAAGTGTCATGTAAAGCATAGATGAATGGGTAGAGAGTTTCAGTTCAGCAAGATGAAAAGAGTTCTGGAGATAGGTACTGGTGTTGGTTGTACAAAAATTTGAATATAGTTAGTGCCACTGAATTGTACACTTAAAATCATTAAGATGGTAAACTTTGTGTGTTTTAACCATAATTTAAAAAACAAAAGTATGGCACAAAGTTGATGTTTAAAAAATATTTATTTCTTGTTATAAGTCAAGTAAAATGACTATAACTCAATGTTACAAATCAAAGTATGTGGGCTGAGTGTGTGTGTGTATGTGTGTGTGTGTGTATTTTCCTGTATGAGCATATGCTCAGTAAACAGACCCTAGTGAGAAGAAATAAATTTGCTTGAGGCTATCTGCCAAGTGGGTGATACTCCTTCTCTATTTTAATGCATCATAACAGGAAATACTTTGATTCTATATCATATATGTTATATAAACTTTTAGATAGGTTAGATTGTGACTACCCATCAATTGCATAAATTCATAAATAGTATTCTTTACATTTATTTTAAACTTAGATGATCTAATTGAAAGAACATCCTAAGGAGACACTTAATAAAACCTAAATATATATAAAGTTGTTACATAATGTTGTATTATATTTATTAATACTCAGATTTCTTCACTGTAGAATGCATGACATTTTTGCAGCAGTTCCTTTGTCTTTTCCATTTAACTTTTATTATTTTTATTGAAGTATAATTAACATATAATGTTATATTAGTTTCAAGCATATAACATATTGATTCAGTCACCTCTCTTTTGGCAACTTTCAGTTTGCTCTCTGTATAGTAAAGTGTTTGCTGCTTGTTCTATTTTTGTTTTTTAGATTGCACATATAGGTGAAATCATATGCTATTTTGCTCTCTCTGATTTATTTCACTTATCAATATATCCTCTAAGTCCATTCATATTATTTCAAATGGCAAGATCACATTCATTTTTATGACTAAGAAATATTCCTTGTGTATACGTACCACAACTTCTTTATTCATTCATCTATTGATGAACACCTGGGTTCCTTCCATATCTTGGCTATTATAAATAATGTCACAAAAAACATAAAGTGCATACATCTTTTGGAATTAGTGTTTTGGTTTTCTTTGGATAAATACCCAGGAGTAGAATTACTGGATCATATGCTATTTCCATTTTTAATTTTTTGAGGAACCCCCATACTGTTTTTACATTAGCAGCATCAATTTACATTCCCATCAACAGTGCACAAGAGTTCCTTTCCCTCCATATTTTTGTCAACGCTTGTTATTTCAATCCCTTATTTCAAGATATAATACAGAGCTATGGTAATCTAAACAGTATGGTACTTGTACAAAAATAGACACAGATCAACAGAACAGAATAGAAGTCTCATAAACAAATCCACACTAAAATACAGTCAAATAGTCTTTGACAGAGACAATAATATACAACGGGAAAACAGTCTCTTCAACAAATGTTTTTGTTAAAACAGGATAGCTATATGCAAAAAAATGAAACTGGGCCTCTTTCTTACACCAAACACAAAAATAAGCTCAAAATGGATTAAAGACCTAAATGTGACATGTAAACCATAAAACTCCTAGAAGAAAATGTATGCAGTAGATTCTTTGACATTGGCCTTAGCAACATTTTTCTATATATGTCTCCTCAGGCAATTGAAACAAAAGCAAAAATAAACTAATGGGTCTACACCAAAACAAAAAGCTTTTGAACTGCAAAGGAAAACATCCACAAAATAAAAGGGTAACCTACTGAATAAGAGAAGATATTTGAAAACGATATATCTGCTAAGGGGTTAATATACAAAAAATATTTTAAAAAAACCTCAACACCAAAAAAATATAAATAATACCATTAAAAATGGACAGAAGTCCTGAACAGACATTTTTTTTTCCCCAAAGAAGTCATACAGATAGCCAACAGGCACATAAAAAGATGCTTAACTTCACTAACCACTTGGAAAATGCAAATCAAAACCACAATGAGATACTACCTTATACTTTTCAAGATGGCTAGAATAAAAAATATATGACTTTTTATTCAACAGAGATTCAGTCCATGATACATGTGAAAAAAGAAAATATATTAAACTAACACATTTGTCTTAATTTTCAATAAATCCCCTAGGGTTATAAATGTATGAATTATAGCTACTGCTTTCTATATATAAAATATAGTTCTATAATTTAAAAAAATACTGAAATTTCGGTTAAGTATTGAAGAATAAGACATTCTGATTTATTAAAAATTTAGCATAAATTATTTAGTACTTTGCATTTTTTATTAAATAAAACATTCTAAAAAACTTTCTATTCAGGACATACAAATACGCCTCATTCTTTCTTTTTTTTCAAATTTTTATTTAAATTCTAGTTAGTTAACATACAGTGCAATAGTAGTTTCAGGAGTAGAATTCAGTGATTCATCACTTAAATAAAATACCCAGTGTTCCTCATAACAAGTTCCCTTAATTCCCATCATCTATTTAGCTCATCCCCCACCTACTTCTCTTCCTCAACCCTGAGTTTGTTCTCTATCTTTAAGTCTTTCATGGTTTGATAAACTCTTGTTTTTTTTTCCCCTCTCCCATATATTCATCTGCTTTGTTTCTTAAATTCCATATATGAATGAAATAAAATGGTATTTTTCTTTATCTGACTTATTTCATTTGGCATAATACATTCTAGCTCCATTCACATCATTGCAAATGATGGCAAAATGGCAAAATTTCACTATTTTTGATGGCTGAATAGTTAATTCTATTCCATTGTAAACTCTTGAAAATTTCTAGTTTTGGTCACATTCTCACTTTGTAAGTATACGCTAATAAACACAAATTAATAATTCTTTGATAACGAATCTTATCAAGGTGCCTTCAGGATTGTAATTCAGAGCATAAGTACTCATAGCTCAGGATAAAATTTTTGTAATTGAAAAATAGAATCACTACTGGCTCCAAAACCTGCTATGAAAATGCCTGTTCATACCACATTCTCAATGTCAAATTGCTTTCTTGCAATTGTCCTGTATCTAAAAAAATATGAATCAAGTACTAGGTAATTAAGTTTTTACTTTATAATTTTTTTTTTCAGTCAGCACAGACTTCACTCAAGAAAGCAGCAAATTTAGTTTCATTGTGAAGCCTCAGCAATTTGTACTGCTGATACATTTAATTGGAAACATAGAATCAAGTGCCTGTTAAGACAAACCTGAAAAATAAATTCCCAAGTTTCCTCTTCTTCCACTCAAGCTGACACATTGCTATTAACTGTAAATAACAACATATGATGGAATGCACTTAGAATGCCAGTTGTTCCGGATTCTTTCCTCATGCAAAACATTTCTCAAATTCTGAAAGACTCAGATGTTCTTTAACCAATTGCCCTAGGAATCTGGGTGGGGATTTTTAATGGATTTAATATATGAATCATATTTACAATAGGCTATACACTTGCCTTTAATATATAATAATAATGACAGAGAAATGTTCTATATCTAAATTTTGTTTTACAGATGCTTCTCAACTTAAATTTTAAAAGGATTAAATAAATGGTTCCCCACCCCCATAAACTTCTGCTTAGCAGAGGGAACTCTTCTAAAATTCACTCTTTTTAAACCAGTTCTAAATTTCTGATTTTTTACCCACTCAAAAGTTTACTATAGTTTAGAATCACTATACTTCAATGACCACAAAATAACAAATAGGTCTAGAAAGGAGTTTATTTTGAAAATAATTGCTTTTAACAATCCAGTTATATCTATAATCCTAGAGAATATATACACAAATGAATTAGAATATGGAAAACATTTGGATGGTTAGATCAAAATGAAATATTGATTTGACTCAGTGATAATATTGTGGGAATTATTCTTTTGGATTTGTGTTATTTTAATATAATATTTGCAGTAAAGTAATATTTTTAAATAAGAAAAATAAACAGTCCAAGATTCTAGCCCATGGTTGACTAAAGTAAAGTTGTAAGGAAAGATTTTTTTTTTTCAAAATATGATAAGCTAAGCAGGTGTTCACAAGTGTTTCTACATATTGATTACTGTGGTTGTATTATGATACTAATTTTTATTGATCTATCTCTATTTTATTTATTGTTTGCACTTTCTTTTTTTCATATAGTCTCCATGTCCTACCTAAGCATGAATCCTATAAAATAAGCACAAGAGTTCAATAAAGAAAATTACTAAATATTTAAGTAAATAATGAGGGTAAATTGTTATCTGTAGTCAAATACACCGTTTAATAGAAAAAGTAAGATGTAAAAAATGAAGCACCACATGAATTTAGCCTGTTCTTATAATATCTTTTTAAAACAACATCCAGTGGGGTCATGTCCTTCATTTGCATTCTTTGTTATTGCCAAGATCTTTTCCAGCATATTAGTACTGATATAAATTTTGTTTGGATTTTCTTTTAGAGGGGAGGGGTTGTGGAAGGGACCGGATAAGGACCTGAGTGTTATAAATATTGATGATTTTCCAAAGTGAGGGAAACACTCTTCTCCAAAACAGTTTCTCACAAACTTTAAGGAGAGATAAAGTGGGAAACCCGAGTTGAGTCTAAACTTAAAACATTGTTTCTTGCCATGGTTTAAAGTTGAAAACTCATATTGAAATTCATAATTAAAGACATTCCGTGCTCATGGATTGGAAGAACAAATATTGTTAAAATGTTTATAATGTCCAAAGCAATCTATACATTTAAGGAAATCCCTATCAAAATACCATCGGCATTTTTCACAGTGCTAGAATAAGTAATGCCCAAATTTGTATAGAACTACAAAAGATCCCAAATAACCAAAGCAAACTTGAAAAAGAAAAGAAAGTCTGATGGCAGCACAATTCTGGACTTTAAATTATATTACAGGGGCGCCTGGGTGGCTCAGTGGGTTGAAGCCTCTGCCTTCCGCCAGTCATGATCCCAGAGTCCTGGGATGGAGCCCCGCCTCAGGCTCTCTGCTCAGCAGGGAGCCTGCTTCCTCTTCTCTCTCTGCCTGCCTCTCTGCCTACTTGTGATCTCGCTCTCTGTCAAATAAATAACTAAAAATCTAAAAAAAAAAAATCCCTAAATTATATTACAAAGCTGTAGTGGTCAAACAGTATAGTACTGGCACAAAAACAGACACATAGATCAGTGGAACAGAATAGAAAGCCCAGAAATGAACCCACAACTGTATGGTCAATAAATCTTCAACAAAGCAGGAAAGAATATCCAAAAGAAAAAAGACAATCTCTTCAACAAATGACATTGGGAAAACTGGACAGCAACATGCTAAAGAATGAAATTGGACCATTTTCTTATACCATTGACAAAAATAAATTCAAAATGGATGTAGGCCTAAATGTGAGCCTTGAAATCATAAAAATCCTAAAGGAGAACATGGATGCTACTGTCTTTGACATCATCTGTAGCAAATTCTTAGATATGTCTCCTGAGACAAAAGAAATAAAGCAAAAATAAGCTATTGGGACTTCATCAACATAAAAAGATTCTGTACAGTGAAGGAAGCAATCAACAAAATTAAAAGGCAATCTTTGGAATGAGAGAAGATATTTGCAATGACATATCTGATAAAAGGTTAGTATTTAAAATATATGTAGAACTTATACCACTCAACAATCCAAAAACAAAAACCCAAATTTAAAAATGAGCAGAAGACATGAAAAGATATTTTTCCAAAGGAGACATAAAGATGGCCAACAGACACATGAGAAAATGCTCACATCTTTGATCATCGGGGAAATACAAGTCAAAACTAAAATGAGGTATCAACTCACATTTGTCAGAATGGCTAAAAACAACAATATAGGAAACAACATGTATTGGTGAAAATGTGGAGAATGGGGAATCCTCTTGCACTGTTGGTGGAAATACACACTGGTGCAGAAAATCTGGATAATCATATGCAGTTTCCCCAAAAATGTAAATATAGAACTACCTTATGATCCAGAAATTGTACTACTAGGTATCTACCCAAAGAACACAAAAATAGTGATTCAAATGGATACATGCACCCTGAAGTTTATAGCAGCATTATCTACAATAGCCAAACTATGGAAACAGCTCAAGTGTCCATCAACTGATGAATGGATAAAGAATAGGTGGTATGTATATATATGAATATTATATATATATATATAGTATGCACCATTGTATATATACAATGGACTATAACTCAGTCTTAAGAAAGAATGAAATCTTGCCATTTGCGAAGACATGGATGATGTAAGAGAATTTTATGCTAAAGGAAATAAAGTCAGAAAAAGACAAATACTATATGAAACTGATGAGTACCGAAGGGGAGGTGAATAGGTGATGGGTTAAATTGGTAATGGGGATTAAAGTGCACTTATGATGAGCACCAGGTGTTGTATGGACGTGTTGAATCACTATATTGTCCACCTGATACTAATATTACACTGTATTTTAACCAACTGGAATTTAAATAAAAACTTATAAAATAAGATAATCAGTAATTAATGCATAAAGCGCCTATATCTTTACATGTGTATTTCATCTGTGAACATTAATCATACATTTTGTATTGATTCTTCAGGTTTTATCTCCTTCAGTAAGATTTTGTAATTTGTGATTATGGAGATGGCACATTTTCAACATTTTGTGGCACAAGGTATCATAAAAAAGCCATTTTATGGTTCTCCAGTCATTCAAATCTTAGTATTACTGGAGTAATGAAAAGAATTCTGCCTACTACCTGGGGATAATGTGATCATTATGTTAGAGTTTAATGGAGTAAGGAAAAAGGCCAAACACAACATGGCCCTATGTTTTATTTGACCCTGTGATCATTCAGCACCTAATGGGAATCCAGTACAGCTGCCAATTCTGACTTTCCAATTAACTCAGGAGAGTGACCAATCTTATATCTTATTTCCTAAGCAGAAATTGTATTGGGAATTGTTTTTTCTAATAAGAAAAAAAGTATGAGAGTTCTTTCTGCCTAGGTGATCACCTCCTGCTTTGATTTTGGGGTCAGCAGCCTAAAATTAATATTTTAAGATAACAAACACATAATATTTTAAAATAAAAATATGTCGTTTGTTGTTGTTGTTGTTGTTGTTTTAATCTTGGCACAGAGGAAGCGGGAAGTTACTTAGCAGGGTTCCGGGTTTCCTCACGCCCCGCCCGCTCTACCACAGCTAAATGGTTTTCGTCCTTGGGTCGGTCTGTCCTGTGGAGAGCAATCCACGTCCACCGTCCCTGCTCTCTCTGCCCGCCCGCTGCGCATCTGCCCTTCTCCTCTGACTCCGCCCCGCATCTGTCCGGAACCGCCTCCCGCCTGAGCTGACCCAGTGCGAGTCTGCCAGTCAGTCCCTCCGGACCTGCCGCGAGTCTCAGACTGCCGAAATTACCGCGCGTCACTCGGTCCGTACCCGGTGGGCATCTGGGGTATCTGGGCGGTCTCCTGTCTCCAGCGCGTGTGTCTGTCTGTCTGTCTTTCTGTGCGATCCGATCCGCCTTCTGCAGTCTGCCTTCTGGCCCCAGCGCACCAAGTGTTTAGACTGCCCTTTTGCTGACGCTGAGTGTGTTTAGCGGCCTTCTATCTGAGAGCCAGCTTGAGACCGGCCAGGCAGCCGGCGGAGGAATACACGTTTGGTCCCTGACACTGTTAATAGAATTTTAAGCCAACAGGAGCCCGAGGCCTATGTTTATGCAGAAAACAGGTCTCAAGGCCTCTGTCTGCAATGCTGGATGTGGGGTGACAGCCAGTTGCTTGATGATTTCTTACAATTAAATGGGGAACAGGAAATTTCTTTCTACTGGCTTTTGAAACCGATTTTAAATCTTAATGGGCGGAAATTATAAGTCCTCTTAGGTAGAACAGATTCGTTATTGGGATGCATATTTGTCTGATGTGTTTGTTCTGAGCCTGCTGACCAGCTGTTTCTGAACTTCATTTTCTCAGCCTCAACAGTGATTCTGAGTCTGCTTTTAGCTTTCTTCTCCTTGGCTTTCTTCTGTTTATGAACTGCTGCTTGGCCCATAGCTTAGAGAAATCAGCCTTTTTTTTCCCCTCTCTCAAGAGAGCCACCTCCCTGTACTCAGAAAGATGGGGAGTGGAGAGCCTAATTCTGCTGGCAAGAAAAAGAAGTACCTAAAGGCTGCCCTGTACGTGGGTGACTTGGACCCAGATGTCACGGAGGATATGCTATATAAAAAGTTCAGGCCTGCTGGTCCTCTGCGCTTCACCCGAATATGCCGTGACCCCGTGACCCGCAGCCCCCTGGGCTATGGCTATGTTAACTTCCGCTTTCCTGCAGATGCTGAGTGGGCCCTGAATACAATGAATTTTGACTTAATTAATGGCAAACCTTTCCGCCTCATGTGGTCTCAGCCAGATGACCGCTTAAGAAAGTCTGGAGTTGGAAATATATTCATCAAAAACCTGGATAAATCCATAGACAATAGGGCTCTTTTTTATTTATTTTCTGCCTTTGGGAACATTCTCTCCTGCAAAGTCGTATGTGATGACAATGGTTCTAAGGGTTATGCCTATGTGCACTTTGATAGCCTGGCCGCTGCCAATAGAGCCATCTGGCACATGAATGGATTGCGGCTTAACAACCGCCAGGTGTATGTTGGCAGATTCAAATTCCCAGAAGAGCGGGCAGCTGAAGTCAGAACCAGGGATAGAGCGACTTTCACCAATGTTTTTGTTAAAAACTTTGGAGATGACTTGGATGACGAACAACTGAAGGAAATCTTTAGTGGCTATGGGCCAACTGAGAGTGTTAAAGTTATAAGAGATGCCAGTGGGAAATCTAAGGGCTTTGGATTTGTGAGGTATGAGACACACGAGGCTGCCCAAAAGGCTGTATTAGACCTGCATGGAAAGTCCATCAATGGGAAAGTTCTATATGTAGGGCGGGCACAGAAGAAAATTGAACGATTGGCTGAGTTAAGACGAAGATTTGAACGACTGAGATTAAAAGAAAAAAGTCGGCCTCCGGGGGTGCCTATCTATATTAAGAACCTGGATGAGACCATCGATGATGAAAAACTGAAGGAGGAATTTTCTTCCTTTGGATCAATTAGCCGGGCCAAAGTGATGGTGGAAGTAGGGCAAGGCAAAGGGTTTGGTGTTGTCTGCTTCTCCTCTTTTGAAGATGCTACCAAAGCAGTGGATGAGATGAATGGTCGCACAGTGGGCTCTAAGCCCCTGCATGTTACCCTGGGCCAGGCCAGGCGCAGGTGGTGAGAATAAGAATGCTCAATTTGTTTCAGCCTTAAGCTGATGCCTACTTAGTTTGGGCTCCTTTGTGATAAGAGGTTATTTTATTCCAGGTTTTTTTTTTTTTTTAAGTGAATACTTTGTTTTGGGGGAAAAAAAGTGAACCTAGAAAACCTTGTTCATTTTAGTGAAGAACATAATTTCTAATTGTAAAATTATCATTTTTGTACTATCTTTTGATAAAATATCCTTAGGAATATGTAGAATAAAATTCATCTCTCCACATATTTTTTTTCCTAATTCAGTCCAGGTAAGGTTATTGATTGACTATAGTTCCTTCCTTATTCCAGTTATAATACTAAATATAATTTCTTCTATGAAAATATTCTCAAAATAAACAATATTTCTGAATCTATCACACAGAAAACTTCTAACTTGCTTTTTGGGAAATCAATAGAGCAGGGGAAAATGTATGTGATTCACTTAACATTTGTGCATAATTTTACCTTATTTAAAATGAATATTATTTTAAGGAGATGTGAGTTTCGTTATACTTTTTTTCCCCTTTTCTACTATATTGTGGGCATACCACAGAGTTGACAGTGGCTTTGACTAAGTGTTGGGAGTTTTCTTTAACTTCATGCCTAGAGAAATAAACATATTGGTGTTTTCTCAATCAATACCTTAGGAAATTAACACTTTAAGCATAATTAAAATGATGAGTTTCATCTTAAAGATCTTTCCTGAGAAATTAAATATATGAAGACAGTCTAAGGAGCATTCTTGCCACTCATTTTCTAAACTCCTTAGTAGTATAGATGGGTCATGTTAAAATAAAAAAAGATGAATAACTGCATTGAATTGCCTTTACCTATAGATAATTTTAAAATTTTACCTCCATTTCTATAAAGTGTCAGTATAAGGGTAAATAATCCGTACAGTGATGTGAAAAACTACATTGAAGATTATCTTCTATTAAACTTGTCATTATCTCTTGTAAATTTTTGAATACATCCATGTGATAATATTTACATATCTATCAAAAGTAAGGAAAAGCTTGTCTCTTGTGATTAAATCATATGCCTCCATCTATTATATGAAAGCTATTAATCCAGTATGGTTCTCTTTATGTCTGGCTGCTTGGAAGTTGTGACAAAATGTTCTGTTCTATATTGCAGTTACATTAGTTAGCATGTTATTTCTCGATTATGGATTTTCCATATTTTACTTATAGTCTCCTCTTTTCCCTACCCTTCTACCTTCCATACATATTATACTTTTGTGGGTTTTTTTACATTGCCTTTCATTTAATATGTGGGTGTTCAAATACATTTTGGAAATAGAGAAATTATTACTTAATTTATGTAAAATTTAAATAATTACTTTTAAAAAATCAGATTCATTCATATCACAGTTCCAACCATAAGAAAATGTTTTGTCTTTATTCTTAATTGGCTTTTATTATGTTGTATAGAAATCTTAGGTTACATACATAATGAAGTATAAATATATAATTTTGTTAACACTTTTGTTAGCTATGTGCCCATAAAATAATGAGAAAAAGTTGTTTCTGTGTACTTGTTTATCTACAAATTGCATTTATATTCATTATCAAGTATTTTCAAATGAAAATCACTGCTTTTGTTGATCATATACATAATACATGCTCATTTAAAAAATGTACACAATGCAGTCATTTATAAAGAAGTAAAACTTCCACAGTTCAGAGATAACCATTATTAGTGTTTTTAATGCATACATATACTTCCATACCTTTTCTCCTATGTGTACACACACTATTTACCAAACAAAAAATAACATACTATATGTACTGTGTTTTGTTAAATTTTAAACTAAAACAATCTTTTTATGTCAATAAATATTGATCTGTATCATAATTTGAGTGACTGCACAGTATTCCGTTGTGTGGATGCACTATAGGTTATCTAAGTAACACATATTGAATAAGATTTATGTGTTTTTCAATGTATTCTACATCTGTAAACAGTGTTGTGATTAACTTCCTTGCTTAAAACAGTGTGCATTACACGAGCTTGAGAAAAAGTATCTATAGCATATAAAAGCTTAAGTCCGGTAGAGAAATTAAAATACACATTACATCGATATATGTATCAGAATTTTGGAAAAAAAATTCAAGATATATCCTTTACTTAAATTGACAAAAGTAAAACTAAAACCAATGGGATATAATTTTTCATATTTTCTGAGCCTACTTGCCCAATGGTATAAACATTGTGATCATTAAAATACATGAAAACAATGCAAACAGTTGTTTATTTATTTAAAATAATTACCTTAGTAATTATTTAAGTAATTAAGTAAAATAATTACCTTAGTAATTATTTACCATATGTACTCTCTACACCTTTTCACCCATTACCAGTTTTCATTTAAATTTATAAACTTTAAGTATTAGTGTTAACTTAAAACCTTGACACATGCTTTGATTCAGTATAAATCACAAAAGATTTCTAGTAGGTAAAAATCTTCAAGTATAAGCATTTAATACATTTTGGGAAATTGTTCAAGTATTTGGTTATTATTTTCAAGAAGTCAGCCTGTATAAATAAAGGACTAATTAAAATATGTCCAAGGACAGATAAAACATACATGTTAGGACATTGCAAAATAGACAGAAACTCTGAATTTAGTTGGTAAAAAGATAAAGGAAAGATAATCTTTATTTGAACAAAAACACCTGGGTAGCATTCCCATCTTGCACTTTTCATTTTAACAACATTTAATAGACTAATAATTAAGGCTTCAAATTGGGAGCAAACCAACTGGACAGCTTATATTGGTGAAAAGACATTAAAAACATTTCTTAGCACAAGATAATTAGTAAAAATTAATAGAACAGTACTATCAATTGTCATGGTAAACTCAAGGATAGACTGTTAAACACAAGTTTTGTTTTTCTTCCTTTAAAAAAAAAATATATATTTTTTTTAGCTTTTCAAAAAAGTCACTGTACAAACTTCAAATGTACCCAGGGAGAAGAAAATTGCCTTGTGGGGTGCCTGGATGGCCCAGTAGGTTGAGTGTCCAGCTCTTGGTTTCAGCTCAGGTCATGATCTCAGGATCCCGAGACAAAGCCCTGCATTGGGCTCTGTGCTCAGTGGGGAGTCTCCTTAAGTTTCTCTCTCCCTCTCCTTCTGCCCCTTCCCTCTGCTCTCTCTCTTTCTAAAATAAATCAATCTTAAAAAAATGAATGTTGCTTTATTAAAGATTATTTTGGTGAGACTTTTCTTTAAAGAAAATTTCTTACATATAGTGGTGCCTTTCTGGTTGTATCTTTGGTTAAAGGGAAAAATAAAATGTTATATGTGTAAGATATTTTCAGCACAAGGGAGAAATAACTAAGATTACTGTGTATTTAAGGGAATGTTTAGGAATGGTGTAAATACCATCTTATCTATAAATGGCCTAATTTAAGGGAATAGTTAGAAGTGTATCAATAAATAACTGAATATAGATGATATATGTGTATGATATATATGTGTATGAATATAGATGATATATGCACCTACAGTAATACCCAGAATTTATTTAGCATTCCATGATTATTTGTTGAATTACCCTCCATTTGTTTGCCTTTCAATTCCCTTCTCAGAATTTCACAAATGAAATGAATTAGAGAATAAGCCATTTTTTATTAAATCTTATCCCATGAAGAAATAATTTGGAACCGATTTAAATAGATTGGTGCTTCTAAAGTTCTGTTACTAGTGAAATAGAATAGTCATTATACCGTTAAGGTGTTGTCAATACTTTTATAATCCTCATGCTTTCTTTTTTGTTATTGTTCAACAATTGATGAGCTTCTAATAGTTGGCATGACTCAAATGAAAGTCTATTTGTATAGAAACATTTTTTTAAATAAGTTAATGGGATATTCCTCCAAGACCAAAACTATTCCACAGAGGGCCCTGCTCCTACATTAAATCAAATGGGATCACAATAATTCCTGAAAGACTAATGCTTATGCATGTGAAATTGTTTCTTACATATTTTAGGGTGTTACTTCCCATGAAGTATGACTTAGCAAATGGTTTCTTGGAGACTCAAGAGAGTTAATGTATCCTACTTGGCTCCAAAGGATCATGATTAGTAGTTAGATAATCTAGCTAGCATTAGAAATCTGAGAAAGACTTTACTCAATGTACAAATATTGAGTATATAATTACCATAAAACTAAAAATAAATAAATAAATAAACTAACTTCATGTACTTTCACCCTCTAAAGTCAAAGTCAATTTTAAAAGATTTCCCATTTGGCAACCAAAAATGATCAGTGTTCTCATTAAATTTTTCAACAAAAGTTTGGAGCCTTTGTATTTTATTTAACTAAGAAAATACTTAGTACTTTGGAGAGACTTGCAGGAAAAGGGGCAAATGATGATATATGCTATGACCATCTCAGTTATCAGAGTAAATTAGTTTCTTTGTTTTAAAACTAGTAAGGGAAATACCAGATGTTGGCATCTTTTGCATAAAAAATAAATCTTCTATACTGTAGAATAAATAATTATACAAGTTTTGAGATTGATTTGAAACTTCCAAAATGGAGGTCCTGCATAGCTCAGTCATTAAGCATCTGCTTTCAGCTCAAATAATAATCCCAGTGTCTTGGGATCAAGCCCTGCATCCAGCTCCCTACTCAGCGGGCAACCTGTTTCTCCCTCTCCCACTTCTTCTGCTTGTATTCCCTCTCTCACTCGCTCTCTCTGTCAAATAAGTAAATAAAATCTTAAGAAAAAAAAAAAAAACTTCCAAAATGGTAAATTATACTTTTGGGAAATCAAGGACTTTTAAAATCAATATTTAGAAACACAAAAAGAAATTTTAAGCAAATTTACACAGGATGGCAAACAACTCCTTTTTTAAAATCAAAGTTGACATACTAATTATATTAGTTTCAGGTACACAACATATTGATACAACATTTCTATACAGTACTCAATGCTCACCATGGTAAGTTATACCATCTGTCACTGAACAATGTTATTAGAATATTACCCACTACATTCCCTATGGTTTACTCTTCATCTCCAGGACTTACTTTATAAATGGAAGGTTGTACCTTTTAATTTCCTTGATCTGTTTTACCTATCTCCCCTCTGGCAAGCACCAGTTTGTTCTCTGTATTTAACAATCTACTTATTTTTTAATTTAATTTTATTTTTTCAGTGTTCCAAGATTCATTGTTTATGCACCACACCCAGCGCTCCATGCAATATGTGCCCTCCTTAATACCCACCACCAGGGCGCCTGGGTGGCTCAGTGGGTTAAAGCCTCTGCCTCCAGCTCAGGTCATGATCCCAGGGTCCTGGGATTGAGCCCCGAATCAGGCTTTCTGCTCAGCAGGGAGTCTACTTACCTTCCTCTCTCTCTGCCTACATCTCTGCCTACTTGTGACCTCTGTTTGCCAAATAAATAAATAAAATCTTTAAAAAAAATACCCATGACCAGGCTCACCCATCGCCCCACCCCCCTCCCCTCTAAAACCCTCAGTTTGTTTCTCAGAGTCCACAGTCTCTCATAGTTCATCCCCCCCCTCTAAATCCCCCCAATTCACTTCTCTTTTTCTTCTCCTAATGTCCTCCATGTTATTCCTTATGCTCCTTTATCCATTCATCTTGTTTATTTGTTTATTCATTTGTTTTGTTTTATAGAGTCCACATATAAGTGATATCATATGGAATTTGTCTTTGATTTATTTCACTTAGTATAATACTCTGTAGGCCCATGCACATTGTTGCAAATAACAAAATAACACAGTCTCATTTTTTCTTAAACAAGGTCTCCTTTTTATGGCTGAGTAATATTCCATTGTGTGTATATTATATATACCACATTTTCTTTATCCATTCATTTATGGGTGGATACCTAGGTTGCTTCCATATCTTGGGTATTATAAATAATGCCACAATAAATATAAGGTGCATTTATCTTTTGTAATTAGCATTTTTACTTTCTCTGGGTGCAAGCAACTCTGTTTGTTTGTTTCAAGGTTTTTTTTTTTTTAATAGTTTATTTATTTATGAAAGAGATAGAGTGAAGGGCAGAGGGAGAAGCAGACTCCCTGATGAGTTGAGAGCCTGATATGGGGCTGAATCCTCAGACTCCAGGATCATGACTTGAGTAGAAAGCAGATGCTTAACCAACTGAGCCACCCAGCCATCTCTGTTTCAAGTTTTTATTTGAATTCCAGTTAGTTAACAAATAGTGCAGTATTAGTTTCTAAGAGAATTTCATGATTCATCACACACATATAGCACCCAGTGCTCATCACAGTAAGTGCCTTCCTTAATACCCAACACCCATTTAACCCATCCCCTTGCTCATCTTCCTTCTAACAAACCTCAGTTTGTTCTATACAGTTAAGAGTCTTTTGTGTGGTTTTCTTCTCTTTTTCCCTTACGTTCACCTGTTTTGTTTCTTAAATTCCACATACGAGTGAAATCATATGGTATTTGTCTTTCTCTGACTGACTTATTTCAGTTAGCATAATACTTTCTAGCTCTGTCCATGTCATTGCAAATGGCAAGATTTTTTTAAATGACTGAGTAATATTCCATTATACTTATAAAACACTTCTTTATCCATTCATCACTTGATGGACATTTGGGCTCTTTCCATTATTTGGCTATTGTTGATAGTGCTTCTATAAACAGTAGGTGCATGTGTCCCTCTGAATCAGTATTTTTGTATCCTTGGGTAAATATTTAGTAGTGCACTTGTTAGATCATAGGGTAGTTTTACTTTTAACTTTTTGACTTTTAACTCCATACTGTTTTCTGGAGTGTTTGCACCAGGTTGCACTCCTATCAGCAGTGTAAGAGGGTTCCCCTTTCTCCACACTCTTGCCAACATCTATTGTTTCCTGTGTTTTAAATGACCTTTTAAAAGACTTTGGCCAGACAACATCCCTTAGTAGAATAGGCATAGAGAAGAATTTGCAAGCTTTTCTTTTCCAGTGCTTTAGGAAACACAGAATATATCCCTAATTTATTTTATTGCAGAGAAACTTATTATATGTTGATTTCCTTAAATAAAGGAATAAATATAATACTTTTTGTGATGAAGGGAAGATTTATTACAATATGGTAAGAATAGTGACAAAGTAATGAAAGTCAAGATGAAGAATATTTTTTCTCTAATCATTAAAGAATTTTTTTTAATATATGGGATTTATTAATTAAACAAAGGATAATTTTAAAAGGGACACAGTGAAAGAAAGAGCAATTTGAATGTTATAAGCATTTAAGAGTAAAGGCAATAAATGTCTGCCTGGCTAGATATCTACTTTACAGTGAAGCATCATGAATAGTTTTCAATTAATTTGTATGGTTCGTTTTTTTTTTTCCCCCTTAAGGTTTATTTATTCATTTTAGAGAGATTGAAACAGAGCACAAGTGAGTGGGGTAGAAGGATAGGGAGAGAATCTCAAGCAGACTCTGAACTGAGCATAGACCCCACATGGGGCTCTACCTCATGACCCTGAAATCATGACCTGAGCCAAAATCAAGAGTCAGATGCTTAACCAACTGTGCCTCCCAGGTGCCCCTGTATGATTATGCTTAACATTTATTTGACTAGTACAGTAATAGTAACCTGTAGGAACCTTTCATTTGTAAGTGAATTTCTTAAAAAAACAAAATCATCAGTGCTAATCTTCTTCTCTCTACTCACTTTCATTTGTCACCTAATCTCAACTCCTTCCTTTGCTGAACACAGAAGTTTTTATAAGGCATTTTTAGTTTACATAGTTTGTCTATACATTATTTCAAACATTTCTAGTAGATGTGTGTTTATGTGATTTTGTACCAATTTTTTGAAACAAAAATTTCAGGACTTGCACGTTAAGCCACAGTAGATGGTATTATGTGTACTGTTTATATACAGATGAAAGTATCTAGCTTAAAAAATGTAAATATCAAAATTATGCTAATTAAGCCAAAAATAAACCTATGGGCTCTGTTTCATAATGTATATATGCTCGAGAGCATCTGAGTACCAATGACTGGATAATACAACTAAAATTATATATTGCTAATACGGTAAAAATTTTGAGATGTGAAAGCAACATCTCAAGCATAACAAGAAATAATGCTGAGACACTAAGTTTTTCTGAAGTGGCAGCCTAGGCAATGAAATGAACTATATATAGACCTTAGTTGTTTTATGGGGATATACCACAATGATGTAACACTCTCAAAGATTAAAATATATATAAGAAGATACAGCTTTCTGAAACTTCTTTTATATCTGGATATAAGTGAAAAAACTATGGTGATTGAAAAGCAAGTATGAACTAAGTATGTCTCCCACTTTAGTCTCCAAAAGGAAAACAATTTTACTTAGAATTATTTTCTTAGACCACTGGGTCATTTAAGCAGGGTTTCTCATATAAGCAATTGCATGTTTGAATTGTATCTCTAATCTGGGCCCAAGAATTTAGGGCTGTAAGAATTGCGTTTTGGGCGCCTGGGTGGCTCAGTGGATTAAAGCCTCTGCCTTCAGCTCGGGTCATGATTCCAGGGTGCTGGGATTGAGCCCTGCGTCAGGCTCTCTGCTCAGCGGGGAGTCTGCGTCCCTTCCTTTTTCTCTGCCTGACTCTCTGCCTACTTGAGATCTCTGTCAAATAAATAAAGAAAATTTTTTAAAAAATGTGTTTTAATTCACTGGGATCATACATTTTTTTATTTTTATTAATTTTAGATTTTTCCCCCAACATAGGGCTTGAACTCACAGCTCTGAGATCAAGAGTTGCGCACTTTACCAACTGAGCCAGCCAGGCACACCATGGGATCATACATTTTTTAAAAATAGTGTCTGGTAAAACTGTTTATCTTGCTTAATGTGCAAAAGTAATCTATCAGGTTTCTGAGTGAAATTGAAAATGTAATTAAGTACTTGAAATGATATGGAATTTGTCTCTAAATACAAAATTAAAACTCATTGAATAACTAAGAACAATATATTAAATAATTTAGTTAGTAGAAATTGAATTAAAATAGAATAATTTGGGCGCCTGGGTGGCTCAGTGGGTTAGGCTGCTGCCTTCGGCTCAGGTTGTGATCTCGGGGTCCTGCGATCGAGTCCCGCATCGGGCTCTCTGCTCAGCAGGGAGCCTGCTTCCCTTCCTCTCTCTCTGCCTGCCTCTCTGCCTACTTGTGATCTCTGTCTGTAAAATAAATAAATAAATAAAATATTTTTAAAAAAATAGAATAATTTCAGATGAATTAAATAAATATGTTTTGAAACACAAGAAATAAATTAATATTCATTAATACATTGTCTCCAGAGACAGAACTTTCACCAAAAATATGTAGAAGTGATATTGGAAACAGAAGAGCAAAAAAGTCGTGGAAATCCTTCACATCTACTCAGGGAACCCACATTTCTCTGATGCACCATTAGTATAAACAAACAAACAAAAGCAATGAAAATGTCAAGAAAGTAGAGAAAAGAGGAAAGGTTTAATTCTTAGAAATATGAACTTGAGGCAACATGTATAAACTTCTTTAAGAAGAGTCCATAATTTCAAAGATATTATGTGGAAAAAAAGCCAAAGATATTATGTGGATACTTATATAAAAAGAGAAAAAATGAATTTCCTCACGTTTTAAAATTGGCACAATTCAAAATATAATAATGACAATAATAAGAGTACATTTGGTAATACAATTCTAATGAAAATAATTTGGGAGATTACATTTAGCTTAATTAAGATTCAAAGTTGGTTTTTTCAGTCATCAAATCAATTGTTAATGTGTTCTCTATCAAAAGCCTTTTTTAGCTTACAGGCCATAGGAAAAAGAGTGGCAGCCCAGATTTGACCTGCAAGTTATAGTTTCTCCACCCCTGATCTAGAATCGCTGGTCTACATACTTTAGCCTAGAAAGTATTTCCCAAGGTTAGTTGCTTTGAATAAGTAATACTATAATATATATATAAACTTTATTAACTGATATAATTCATTAAATAAGTTAGAAATCAAGTAAAGTAAAACAACAATGGTAATAGTCAAACCATATATATGCTAGATCATAGTACAAGTGGCTCATTTTTTCCCAAATTTCTGGATAGGAAAAAAAAATCTAAACAAATTCTAGATGTAAAGTATCTGAAATGATCAACTCATGAAAAGCACCTAATTTTATTTTATTTTTAAGATTTTATTTATTTCTTTGACAGAGAGAGAGACAGAGTGAGAGAAGGAACACAAATGGGGGGAGTGGGAGAGGGAGAAACAGGCTTCCCACCAAACAGGAAGCCTGATGTGGAGGTCAATCCCAAGACCCTGGGATCCTGACCTGAGCTGAAGGCAGACACTTAATGACTGAGCCACCTAGGCATTCCAAGCATCTCATTTTAGTAAGAAAATTGTATACATAAACAAAATAGGCATGTGTATACTCTGTGTGTGTGTGTGTATGTGAAGACTATACAGTTACATCAAGACATTGAGTAATTTTCTTTGGTTATAAAATTATAGATTATTTTTTGGGTTTTTTCTTCATTATTTATATTTTCTAAATAGTTTATGAATAAAATGTAGAATGTCTTTAATAAAGAAAACTATTCAAAATATTATTACAAAGATTTTATAATAACTAAAGTCTTAATGTCCTTACCCTCTAAGTCTGTTCCTCTTTGTATCTTCTTCATCTCAGTAAATGGCAGCTCCTTTCTTGGTGTTTTTGGGCCAGATACATTTGAGTAATTATTAACTCTTTTCTTTTGCTCACATCTCACATCCAGTCTGTCAGGAAATTATGATGCCTAAGTCTTGAAAATATACTCAAAATCTTATAATTTATTACCACTTCTTATAGCCAATAGCTTAGTCCAACCACCATCATGCCTCACTTAGATTATTTCATCAGTCTCCTAACAGATCTTCCTACTCTTTCCCTTTTCTTACTACACTTTCTTCACAAAACTGATTGAGTGAGTTCTTATAAATATAAGTTGGATTATGTAACCTCCCTGCTCTGAATGTCCAATGGTGGTCGCACTCACAGTGAATTTCAAATTCCTTACCAAGACCTTACCTTGCTGATTAAATATCTTACTCTTCTTTCCCTCACTCCACATCACTACCACCACATTGTTACTTCAATATCTCAGAAATACCAAGTTCATTCTTATGTCATTTCATTTGTTCCTGCTGTGTCCCTTCACCTGGAGCTCTCTTTATCCAGATATTTACATGGGTTATTCTGTCAATTTACTTGGTCTCAACTAAAATGACACTAAATAAGAAAAAATTTTCTCACCCATCTCTACATATAATTGCAAACCCCACTCCCTTCCTGAGCTCTTTATTCTTCTTACTTAACCGACTTCGTTTTTCCTCAGCGTGTAAAAATATGTGGTATGTTTTATGTTTATTTCCATTGATTTTCCTCACCCACTACCACTAAACTGTATTCCAGTGCCTAAAGGAGTAACTTATATGTAATGATAGTAAATAAAATTTGTTTAACAAATGAACTTCATGACTTAATAGAATGTAACATGACAGGAAAGAGTGATGATTATATAGAATATGGCAGAATGAATTTTCTTAATATTTAAGCAACAGCAACACGAAAACCTTTCCACAGAGAACAAAAAGGCAATGAAAAGAAATTAAACAAAATATTTATAGTGCATATGAAGCTGTCTGAAAATTGGAACAGTGTGTATTTTTTATACTTTTCTATTTTTTGGATATTTCAAATTTTATTTAATGAATATATATGGTTTTATAATGGATAAAATTGATCAACTTTAAAAATTCTTAAAATACAATGTAATAAATTAAAAATTAAAGCTTAATAAGTTTTTCTAGATTAATATTTTATTCTTATATTTCTCTTAACTTGATGAAAATTGAAAGGTAACTAGAAATGGAAATATTCATACAAATTATGCCAGATCAATGGTTATAATTTTTAATTTTGTATAAAGAAATTGCACAAATCAATACAAGAGCACATGGGCAAAATTTGTAGGGGAAATATACAGACATCTTTAGAAGAAAAAGAGGCAAATAATAACTATACAGCAAATATATGACAATATCCAAGGTAACTATTAAGAAATGCAAATTTGGGATGCCTGGGTGGCTCAGTAGATTAAGCATCTGCCTTCGGCTCAGGTCATGATCCCAGGGTCCTGGGATTGAGCCCCATGTTGGGCTCTCTGCTCAGCAGGGAGTCTGCTTCTCCCTCTCCCTCTGCTCATCTACCTGCTTGTGCTCACTCTCACTCTTTCTCTCTCTTAAAAAAAAAAAAAGAAATGCAAATTTACTGAGATACCGTTTTCACTTATCAAATTAGTAATACTGGAAAAAAAGTCAATATTGGTGAGATTGTAGTTAAAACAAGCACTCTCAACTATTGCTAATCATGGTTTAACTTTCTAAAGCTTTTAAAAAACTATTTTGGCAATTTGCTTTTGTATCCTTAAAATCATTCATAGCTTTTGAACAAGCGATTACCATCATAAAAACTGCATATGTACAGTTCTTCATTATGCTGGAAATTTTCATTATCAAGCCCTCATTAAAGATATCTGGAGTAATTTACATGCCTCATCACTCTCCTAGGGCCATGAGAACACCCCAGTCTTATACCACAACATAAAGTCCAAGAAAAAAAAATGTGTTTTATGTTAACAAGTTTAACTATTGCATCTTAGAAAAACTCATTTTCTTCAAATATGGCCTTCTCTTATCTATCCACTTTCCTCAAGGACCTACATCTACCACAGAGCTGAGATCATAGTGGGAGTGCAGTACCTATTTGTTAATTGAGTTATTGAAAACACACATCCTGTTTCTCTTCTGATTGTTGGTTTTCAATTGTTAGAAATAGAGGATAATATCCAGAAAGAGGGGAGAGACTCAAATAAAATTATCATCTGCCAACCCAGAATTCATAGTTTGTGCACACATGCATGTGGGTGTGTGTATGGGATTGTGGGTGTGTTTGTTTATATGTGTTTGTGTGTTTGCAGGGAGGGATGATCATCACAGTTGTCTGGTCAAAGTAATTACAATACTTGAGCCAGTTATAGGAGCAAAGATAATTGCCAATATGACTTCAACATTTACTAACTCAGAACTTCAAGGGAAAAGAAATGAAAATGTAAAGGTTTGACCAAGTGAAGTACATCTGGAACAGAATAAAAGAATTAAGGAAAAACCATTATTGAAAGAAATAGTTTGTGTTTTTACCCAGTATGGGAGGAAACATAATATTCTATATAATCATCCTAAAAAAATAAAACAACACAAATAGCATAAAAACTTGGGAATGAGTATAATGTAGATGTTAGCCTCAATAGGTATCTGTAGTCATTTGTAAAATGAATGTTTAACCAACAGAGCAACTATTGATAGATAAACAAAACAAACGTGTCATGAATCTATTTATAGGAATGATAAGAACTGAAACAAATGCTTGTATTTGCTTCAAATTAAGCAGAATACTTTGGTAATTATTTTTATCTATATGAAGAAAGTTGAGTAATTAAAATGACACCTCATGTTTCTTTTTTTTCATCTGTATATGTCTATATATAGACTATATTCTGTTCTCAAATTTTAATTAGTGATAGGGAAAACCACTTCAGTAAATATAAAGCATTGGAAATCTTTTTTTTTTATTCCCTTTAATTTTGAAAAGCATATCTCTAAATTCCCTTTTACATTAAAAAATGTAATGTGTAATGTGTAATGTGAATTATGATTTTTTTTTTACCACTAACCATGATAGCTTATGTAGTCGTGCCTCCTCGGTCATTAATTCTCTCTTATTTGATAGTTTATTTGAGAAAAAACACACTGTGTAATTAAATTTAGATTTTTGTTAACTTGTAGCCTAGGTTAAAACAATCAAGTGCTTTTAACTCCTTATACCATTTAAAGCTATAATATATTTTTTCTTATCTATGAGTAAAAGGTTTGGGTCATTTAGAGGATGGGGAGATAATCATCTTTTAGTAATTGAGGAATGGTATTCACAAAAAAAAAATGTGAGAATGAACAATAATGCATGTGTATTTTTTCCTAAGATTAAGCCTACACCTATAACCATGAGTCTATAGATCTTTGTCTTTGGTACATCAAATAATCTTCACTCTCCCAATTTAAGTATGGGCTCGAAACCTCCACTATAAAATTACTCTGATGGGGAGTAGAAGAAATATCTAAGTAATTTGCATATATATTCAAATCAATTTTTAAATCTATATGCCCTTCTCAAAATTGTGTCATACTTCCAGAAATTAAATATTTATACAATAAGATTTTCTTCCTGCCTCTACTAATACTATCAGTACTAGTATTGGATTGATGATCAGAGCAGAAAAATATCTGTGACTGCCATTTCATCCTGAAAGGATTTCCAAGCCCTGTTCTTCTTCTTTTTTTTTTCTTTCTCTTTTTAGAGAGAGAGAGAGTGCGCGAGCGAGCGATCACAGGCAGGCAGAGTGGCAGCAGGGGCAGAGGGAGAAACAGGCTCCCCGCCAAGCAAGGAGCCCGATGTGGGACTCGATCCCAGAACGCTGGGATCATGACCTGAGCCGAAGGCAGCTGCTTAACCAACTGAGCCACCCAGGCATCCCTGTTCTTCTTAATATCTATATATATACCTAGCTTCCTCCATAATATTAAACCACTTATTATGGCTAAGGAAGTTTAGGGTAATCTGTTGTTTCTATATGGTTATATACCTGTGTATATCCAAGAATATCTACATAGACCACATTAGTGTGTTCTTTGAAAATGCACCAATATAAATAAGTCCAATTCTTTTTGAAAATGTTCAGTGCTACATAAAATTAAGCAAATTTATCATACACAAATATAACTAAGACAAGACTAATTCAAGACAATAAAAATGTAGTATTAAAAACATTTCAGAGTTAGCAAAGAGTCCTTCAATAACAAAGTAAGTGAAAGACATGATATTTCACACATAGACTTTTCTATGACTTAATTATTTTAGAATTCACTACATTCCCATTTAATTTTAATGTTTTTAAAAAATGTCTTCATAGTTTTTTTTTTAATTCGAAGTCAACTTTCTCAGAAGAAGAAGTAAAAAATGCTGCTATAACCATTTCTTTCTGACAATGTAACATTTGTTTTAGGTAGTACAGGAAAATATAAATACATACATAAATAACACATATAGATATAGATATGGATATAGATATATATAGCAAAAGGGAAAATGACTAGAAATAAATAAAACTACTATTATGTACAGAAGATGAAATTTTGCAGATTGGAAACACAAATCTGCAAATAAACTGTTAGAATAAAGTGCCTTGGTGGTTTGTCATTTAAGCACAGGACTCTTGATTTTGACTCAGGTCATGATCTCAGGGTCTGAGATTAAGGCCCACATCTGGGTCACACTCAATGGGGAGACTGTTTGAGATTCTCTGTCTCTCACTCACTCCCGCTGCTACTCATGTTCCCTCTCTCAAATAAATAAAATCTTAAAAAAAAAACTATTAGGAGTTGTCTGGGTGGTCCAGTTGGTTGGACATCTGCCTTCAAATCAGGTCATGATCTCAGGGTCCTGAAATAAATCCCACTTCAGTCTCCCTGCTCGGTGGGGAGTTTCTCTCTCTTTCTTCCTCTCCCCCTGATTATGCTCTCTTTCTCTCTCAAGTAAATAAATAAATAAATAAATAAATAAAGTTTAAAAAAAACTATTAGGATAAAAACTGTATTTCTGATATTACTGGATACAAATTTCTTTTATTTTTTTTATGTCCAGTTAGATAGTGTATCATTAGTTTTTTTTATTTTATTTATTTTACAGAGAGAGATATCACAAGTAGGCACAGAGGCAGGCAGAGAGAAAGGGGGAAGCAGGCTCCCTGCTGAGCAGAAAGCCCCATGTGGGGCTCAATCCCAGGACCTTGAGATCATAACCTGAGCTGAAGGCAGAGACTTAAACCACTGAGTCACACAGGCGCCCCCATCACTAGTTTTTGATATAGCGTTCAGTGATTGATTAGTTGTGTATAACACCCAGTGCTCTTCCCTAGTACACATCACCCTACTACCCCAACCCCCAATCCCTCCCCCCAAAAACATCAGTTTGTTTCCTGGAGTCCATAGTCTTTCATGATTCATCTCCCTCTTTGATTTCTCCCCTTCAGATTTCCCTCCCTTCCCCTATGGTCCTCCGTGCTATTGCTTATGTTCCACATATGATTGAAACCATATGAAAATTGTCTTTTTCTGTTTGACTTAATTCAGTTAACATGGTCTCCTGCAGGCCCATCCATGTTGGTGCAAATGTTGAGTATTCATCTTTTCTGATGGCTGAGGAATATTCCATTGTATATATGAACCACATCTTCTTTATCCATTCATCTGTTGAAAGTCATCTCTGCTTTTTCCACATTTTGGCTATTGTGGACCTTGCTGCTCTAATCATTAGGGTGCATGTGCCCCTTCTTTTCACTACATCTCTATCTTTTGGGTAAATACCTAGTGCAATTGCTAGGTCATAAGGTAGCTCTATGTTTATTTTTTTGAGGAACCTCCACACTTTTCCACAGTGGCTACACCAACTTACATTCCCACCAACAATGTAAGAGGGTTCCCCTTTCTCCACACCCTCTCCCAACATTTGTTGTTTCTTACCTTGTCACTTTTGTTTTAATTCTTATTTTTTCAGTGTTCCAAGAGTGATTGTTTAAGCACGACACACAATGCTCCATGCAATATGTGTGCCCTCTTCAATACCCACCACCTATCCTTATCCCTCCATCCCCCTCACCTCCAAAACCCTAAGTTTGTTTCTCAGAGTCCACAGTCTTTCATGCATCGTATCCCCCTCCAATTTCTCCCAATTCACTTTTCCTTTCCTTCTCCTCATGTCCTCCTTGTTGTTCCTTATACTCCACAAGTAAGCGAAACCATATTATAATTTACTCTCTCTGCTTGACTTATTTCACTCAGCATAATCTCCTTCAGTCCTGCCCATGTTGATACAAAGTTGGGTATACATCCTGGCTATATAATATTCCATTGTATTCATCCTTGATACAAAAACTGGTTATTACATCATGGTTACATAATATTCCATTGTATATATGGATGGTATCTTCTTTATCCATTCTTCTGTTGAAGGGCATCTTGGCTCTTTCCGCAATTTGGCAATTGTGGCCATTGGGGCTATGAACATTGGAGTACATATGACCCTTCATGAAGTAAGTTCATCTATTAAATATGCTTTGGAGAAAGTTGAAGAGCACATTATGCATGCAATTTCACAAGGATTGCAGTTGTTTTAAGTCAGGACTTGTATTTTTATTTTTTTATGTTTCAAGTTATTATTTAAATTCCAGTTAGTTAACATATAATGTAATATTAATTTCAGGAGTAGAATTTAGTGGTTCATCACTTACCTATAACACCCAGTGCTCATAACATCAAGTGTCTTCCTTAATACCCATCACCTATTTAGCCCATTAGACTACCCACCATCCCCCCAGAAATCCTCAATCTTTTCTTTATTGTTAAGAGTCTTCTTTTTGGTGTGCCACCCTCTCTTTCCCTTCCGCTATGTTCATCTGTTTTGTTTCTTAATTTCCACATATGGGAAAAATCATATATTTGTCTTTCTATGACTGACTTACTTTGCTTAGCATAATACACTCTAGCTGCATCCACATGACTACAAATGACAAGATTTCATTCTTTTTCATGGTTGAGTAATAGTCCATTATATATATTGTGGTCAGAAAATATGGATGGCATGATCTCAATCTTTTCTGTTTTTGTTGAGGACTGATTTGTGACTCAGTATATGATCTATGTGGAGAATGTCCAATATGCACTTGAAAATAATGTGTATTCTGCTTCTTTATGATGGAACGTTCTGAATATATCTGTATAGTCCATCTGGTCCAGTGTGTCATTCAAAGCCATTGTTTCCTTTTTATTTCCTGATTAGATGACCTGTCCATTGCTGTAAGTGGGGCGTTGAAGTCCCCTACTATTGTTGTATTATTATCATTTCTATAGAAATTTGCATATTTCAACTCTAGACTTCTTTTTTTTTTAAACTCTAGACTCTTGGGCGCCTGGGTGGCTCAGTGGGTTAAGCCGCTGCCTTCGGCTCAGGTCATGATCTCGGGGTCCTGGGATCGAGTCCCGCATTGGGCTTTCTGCTCAGCAGGAAGCCTGCTTCCCTCTCTCTCTCTGCCTGCCTCTCCATCTACTTGTGATTTCTCTCTGTCAAATAAATAAATAAAATCTTGAAAAAAAAACCCTCTAGACTCTTTAGTCTCTAGTTTGACAAGCAGTCTCATTCTTGTTCCTCTTTTTTTTTTTTTTTTTTTTTAGAAAGGAAGGGAAGAAGGCTCCCCGCTGAGCAGAGAGCCCAATGTGGGGCTCGATCCCATGACCCATGACCCTGAGATCATGACCTGAGCCGAAGGCAGAGGCTTAACCCACTGAGCCACCCAGGTGCCCCTCATTCTTGTTCCTCTTGTGTGGGAAAGTTACACATAGCTACCCTCATTCTGTTATTCCTATTTGTACTAGGAATGTAAACTCTCAAGGCAAACCTACTGTATTTGAATCCAACATTAGTAACTGACATTTGGTAAATGATTCACACCACTTGCTTAACTTTTTTCATAAGTATCCATGGACACTTGGGGTGCTTTCGTATCCTGGCTATTACAAATAATTCTACAATAACTGTGAGGTCCATATGTCCTTTTGAATTAGAGTTTGAGTATTTGGGGCAGTAAATATCCAGGAGTGTGACTACTGAATCTTATTGTAGTTCTATTTTTAATTTTTTGAAGAAGAAACATGCTGTCTTCCATAGCAGCTGCATCAGTTTGTATTCCCACCAACAGTTCATGAGAGTTCCTTTTTCTCCACATTCTCACCAATATTTGTTTTTTCTTGTGGTTTTGATTTTTAGCCATTCTGACAGGTATGAGATGATATCTCATTGCAGTTTGATTTGCATTTCTTTGATGAATGATGATGAGCATCTATTCATGTGTCTGTTGGCCATCTGTATGTCTTCATTAGAAGAATGACTATTTATGTCTGCCCATTTTTACTCGGGTTTTGGTTTCTTGGGTGTTAAGTTGTATCAGTTCCTTATCTATTTTGGATACTCTTTATCAGATATGTCATTTGCAAATATCTTCTCCCATTCTATCAGTTGTCGTTAGGTTTTGTTAAATGCTTCCTTTGCTGTGCAAAAAGCTTTTCATTTTGATATAGTTCCAATAGTTTATTTTGGATTTTGATTACTTGCCTTAGGAGATAAATCTAGAAAAATGTTGCTACAGTTGATGTCAGAGACATTACTGTCTGTTCTCTTCTAGAAATTTTATGTTTTAAGTTCTCACATTTAGGACTTTAATTCATTTTGAGTTTATTTTTGTGTCTTGTATTAGAAAGTGTCCAATTTCATTCTTTTGCATGTAGCTTACCGGTTTTCCCAACACCATTTTTTGAAGTGACTGTCATTTTCCCATGGCATATTCTTACTTCTTTTGCTGAAGATTAATTGACCACATAATCATGGTTTTGTTGTTGGGATTTCTATCCTGCCCCATTGATCTACATGTGTATTTTTGTGCCAATACCACACAGTTTCGATTACAACCGTTTGGTAATATAATTTGAAATCCAAAAATGGTGTTACCTCCAGCTTCCTTTTTCTTTTTCAAGATTGCTTTGGCTAATTTTTTTTTTGAGTGTGTGTGTGTGTGTGTGTGCGATTCCATACAAATTTTAGGATGGTTTGTTCTAGTTCTGAGAAAATACTGTTGGCGTTTTGATAAGTATTGCATTATATCTGTAGAGTGCTTTGGGTATTATAGACATTTTAACAACATTTGTCATCCATCCATGAGCATGAAACGTCTTTCTATTTCTTTTTAACATCTTCAATTTCTTTCATCAGAGTTTTATAGTTTACAGAGTACAGCCCTTTCACTTCCTTAATTAAGTTTATTCTTAGGTATTTTATTATTTTTGGTGCAATTGTGAATGGGATTGTTTTCTTAAGTTCTCTTTCAGTTGCTTCATTATTTATGTACAGAAACGCAATGGATATGTATACATTGATTTGTATCCTGTGACCTTACTAAATTTATTTGTCAGTTCTAATAGTTGCTTTGGTGGGGTGTTTAGAGTTTTATTTTTTTGTTTTTTAATATAGTATCATGTAATCTGCTTTACTTCTTCCTTACCTATTTGGATGTTTTTTATTCCTTTTCTTTTTGACTAATTGTTGTGGTAGGAATTTCTGTACTATGTTGAACAAAAGCGGCGGGAATTTACATCCTTGCCTTGCCTTGATCTTAGGAGGAAAGCCCTCAGTTTTTCACCATTGAGTATGATGCTAATGTGGGTTTTTCACACATGACCTTTACTAAATTGAGGTGTGTTCCCTCTAAACCTACATTATTGAGGGTTTTTATTATGAGTGGATGTTGCGCTTTGTCAAATGTTTCTTCTACCTATACTGAAATGATTATATGTTTTTTATCCTTTCTCTTATTGATATGATGAATCATGTTTATTTGTGAATATTGAATGTATTTTGCATGCCAGGAATAAATCTCATTAAATCATGGTGAATTATTTTTTTAATGTATTGTTGGATTCATTTTGGTAACAATTTATTGAGGAGTTTTACATATGTTTATAAGACATACTGGCCTACAGTTCTGCTGGGGGTGTGTGTGTATATGTGTGTGTTAGTGTCTATACCTGATTTCTGTATCAGGGTGTTAATGTTCTCATAGAATAAATTAGCAGTTTTCCTTACTTTTGCATTTTTTGGAATAGTTTAAAAAAATAAGTATTCTTCTTTAAATGTTTGGTAGAATTTGCCTGTGAAGTCAATTGGTCGAGGACTTTTCCCTGATGGGAGTTTTTTGATTACTCATTCAATTTCATTGCTGGTAATCAATCTGTCTAAATATTTTATTTCTTCCTGATTCAATTTTGGTAGTTTATATGTTTATAGGAATTTATCCATTTCGACTAGGTTTTCCAATTTGTTGGCATATAATTTGTTAATAATTCTTTTTAAAAATTATTATTATTTATTTGGCAGAGAGAGAGAGAGAGACCACAAGCAGGGGGAGTGGCAGAGGGAGAGGGAGAAGCATACTCCCCACTGAGCAGGGAGCCTGATATGGGGCTCAATTCCAGGACCCTAGGATTATGACCTGAGCAGAAGGCAGCTGCCTGACTGAGTCATCCAGGTTCCCTGGCATATAGTTTTTATAATATTTTCTTATAATCCTTGGTGGCTTAAAACAACAGATTTGGGGCATCTGGGTGGCTCAGTGGGTTAAAGCCTCTGCCTTTGGCTCAGGTCATGATCCCAGAGTCCTGGGATCAAGCCCCACATCAGGCTCTCTGCTCAGCAGGGAGCCTGCGTCCCCTGCTTTCTCTCTGCCTGCCACTCTGCATACTTGTGATCTCGGTCTGTCAAATAAATAAATAAAATCTTAAAAAAAAACAGATTTGTTTCCTCAGTTCTGGAAGCCATAATTCTGAAATCAAGGTCAAATTAAGGCTATGCTTCCTTACAAATCTCTAAGGGAGAATTCATTCCTTGCCATTTCAACTTCTCAGGGCTCCAAGCTTTTCTTTACTTGTGGTCACGTTGCTCCTATGTGTTCCCTCCATTGTCACATTTCTTTCTTCCTCTTCTGTTTAATGTCCCTCTGCCTCACTCTAATAAGGCTACTTGTCATTGGGTTTAAGCCCCACTGAGATAATCCAGGATAATCTCCTCCTCTCAAAATCCTTAATCATATATTTTGCCATAGAAGGAAATATTCACAAGTTCTGGGGTTAGGAAGTGGATATATCTTTTTGGGTGCCACTATACCCAGTTACCATAGTGGTTTACATCTAGCAGATTCAAGTTCAATAAAATGAAGCATATTTTTGGTCTATGGTAATAGTAAATATTTATGTGCCAGGAAAGATTTTAAACTTATATCTACAGACTCATTTTATCTTTCCAGCAAACTTCTGAAATAGGTACCCTTATAATTCTCATTTACAGATGTGAAAACTGAGTCATAAAGAAGTTAAATAGCATGCCCAAGATAGATAGTTAGAGGTGGAGGCAAGATTCACAGGTAGTCTGGCTCCAGAGTCAGCATTCTTTTTTTTTTTTTTTTTAAGATTTTATTTATTTGGCAGAGAGGCAGGCAGAGAGAGAGAGAGGAGGAAGCAGGCTCCCTGCTGAGCAGAGAGCCCGATGCGGGACTTGATCCCAGGACCCTGAGATCATGACCTGAGCTGAAGGCAGCGGCTTAACCCACTGAGCCACCCAGGCACCCCAGAGCCAGCATTCTCAATCAGAATGACCTACATCCATATAACTTAGATTTGCATCCATGGAAGTTACATTTGCTCCTAAGTGTTTTGTTAAATGTATTTGTCAAAGGTAAAAATATGGAAGATGGTTTACAAGGTAAGAGGAGAAAGAACAAAATATCTGTAAACAGTTCTTGAAAATTCCCATGTGCTTTTAGCATACTGTTAAATGTATTTGATAGATTATGTGTATTATATTTGAATGTGGAAAAATATAGGACTTATCTAAAAATGGTCTAAATACCAATATATTGGTATAATAATATATAATATATTATATGAATTATATTATATATAAGATATAATATAATAGTGACATTTGCAGAAAAATTAAGGAAGTAAGGTCCTACACATTTCTTACTTGTTTTACCTTGAACTTCCCTCTAATGCAGAAAAATTCCATAATATGGAGAAAAAATTGTAAATTGAAGAAAACTGCAGATGAGGAGTTATTAAAAACTAAATCCTAGGGGTAGAGCATTTCATTTTTAGACTATGGTGGTTTAATCATAAACTAAAACTTATAGAGGTCATACCAAGATTACAAGAAAAAAAATATTTTGGGAGGTTTATGTTTACCCTCATGGAATGTATCTTGAGCAGGAGAGACTAAAGCAGAGAAGGTAAAGCACAGATAAAAGGCTAAATGAGGCCCATGACTGACCTAAGAAGAGCTGTACAATATATTACAGCTTTTTAAAAAAAATTGTATTTATTTATTTACTTGAGAGAGACATAGAAAGCACGAGTGGGAGGAGGAGCAGAGAGAGGGAGAAACAGGCTCCCCCCTGAGCAAGGAGCCCAATGCAGGACTCAATGTGGGGCTCCATCCCAGGACATATATTTAACCAGCTGAGTCACTCAGGAACCCCACTTTTTAGTAATTCTCCCAGTTCATCTCCTCCTCTGCTCTTTATCAAGAACACTACTCAATGTATTCATACTCCTTTAAAAACTATAGACACTGCTCTGTAAGTTTTTATGTATGTACAACTGTCTCTTTTTTAAAAATCACACATACACACACTTTTTTTTTTAAAAGATTTTATTTATTTATTTGACAGAGAGAAATTACAAGTACACTGAGAGGCAGGCAGAGAGAGAGAGAAGGAAGCAGGCTCCCTGCTGAGCAGAGAGCCCAATGCGGGACTCAATCCCAGGACCCTGAGATCATGACCTGAGCCGAAGGCAGCAGCTTAACCCACTGAGCCACCCAGGCGCCCCACACACACACATTTTCTTTTGAGCCCACATCTCCATCTCAGTACTGCCTTTTATATTGCCACTTTTCCAGAAAAGCATTTTCATTTAGCATCTAGCTTTCATCACCTACCAGTCACTTTGTAACCTGTTGAAAATTAGGTAACCACCATCACAACCACTAATTAAATGCCTACTACCATCACTGTAACTGCTCTTGTCAAGTCATCCTACGTTAACATTCTTTTTGCTAAATCTGAAGAACATTTCTCAGTCCTTATCTCACTTGACAACTCTGTTACATTCAACATTAGTAATCACTTCTTCTGGAAACATCCTCTTTCCTTGCTTTCTATTGCATTATTATATTTGTCAGTTTTTTCTTTGACTTCTCTCATATTTCTTGTTTGGCTTTCTTTTTAAGCTCCTCTTACTCTGCACCTCCTTCAGCTGTTATTGTTTATCAAGGCACTAATACACTGTTAATCTGGAGTCCACAGACCTCTAGGAGCCCATGGATAGTATTCAGAGGGCTGTGATTTGGATTGGGGAAAACTAATTACATCTTTACTTTTACTAATCTCTTAGAGTTTATATGAAAGTTATCATTATCTTCAAAAAATCAAAACAGCATTGAATAATACCTGTAACTTTGTCACCAACAGATAATTTTATATAGCATTTCAATTGTTAGTTACCTCAATATGTGATTTAGAGTCCTCATTACTTTGAAATTAAAGCCTTTTAGGCCCACTAGGTCATGCTATTTAATGTATTAAAAAATGTATATTTGTTTATAATGTGTTTTTAAATATTTTTGTAACTATTTCAATGTATTTGTTTTCCCCTAATTATATTATCATATACTATATGTATACATATATACATGAAATGTATACATATTATATATACATATATACACACATGCTCACCTACACACACAACTATATAATTAAGAAGACATAATTCTAAGAAGGTATTCATAGGCTTTACCAGACTGCTGAAGGGGTTAATGGGACAAGAAAGGTTAAGAATCCTTCGCTTTACCATTTCTTTACCATTTCAAGGTCATTTTCTCTTATAGGTTTATGCATTTTCTCTGTGTCATCTCATTGTTTTTCCATCAATTGAGCTGCCATCTCTGCACAGATTATTCCCGGATCTACAGCATTAAGTACACCTGGTGGCTCATTTGGTTAAACTACTGCCTTTGGCTCAGGTCATGATCCTGAGTGCTGGGGTCAAGTCCTGCATCCGACTCCCAGCTCCACGGGGAGTCTGCCTCTCCCTCTAATCTTCTCCCCTCTCATGCTCTCTCTCAGATAAATAAAACACAGACAAATCTGTCTGTCTCTCAAATAAATAAATAAAATCTTTAAAAAAATCTACCCACACCTCCACTTACATATTTCAAAACTTGCCTAAACCTAAAATAATAACCTCCATTCTTCCCCAAACTTATTCTTTTCTTTTCTTTTTCTTTCTTTCTTTCTTTTTTTTTTTTTTTTTTTGGTCTTCCTTATGTCAGTAGATGATACAACCACCTGTCCAGTTGCCCAACCCACTAACTTGAGAGACTCTTCCCAATCCCGTATCTGATCTTATTTCTTCTTCCCTTGTATAGGCTATCATTACCTCTCACCTTAACTACCATGACTGCATTCTAAGTGGTCTCCCCATCTCCAGCCTTACCCAAGTTAACTTTATATTCTATGCTCAAAAATGATGTATTAAAAATACAAACACTATCATTTCACTCTTCTTAAAACAGTTAATTAACTTTCCAATCTCTCCCCTCAACAAATTATCATGGTTTGGGGCCTTTGTTCTCATCTGACCCTATCCTTATCTAGTACTCCAGTCTCATTGATCTTTAATTTCCACCATATACTCTGTCCTAGCCATTCTGAAAATATTTCATTTATTTTTATTTTACTTTGCTTTCCCTAGACTTTCTTCACTCATGAATTCTCTCTTCCTACCATCCCTCTCACCCCATCCTAACGCTTATTCATACTTTCTTTCTTTAAATAAAATGAAATTTTATCCAGGAAGTCTTTGAGACATTATCTTATATCCGCTATGCTTACCAACCCTACATTTCAGTCCTCCTCCCATCCATATACATACACCAACAGGATAGGTGGCTGTCGGGGACTGCCTCCGGCCGGGAAAGTCCCCGCCATTACAAGAAGGCGCTTGGCTCACTGCTAGCAAAACATGCTGCAAGTATACAATGAACTTTCTGGTGAAGCCTGCCTAACGGAGGACATAGTTATTGGCTGTATCAAATTTAATCAGCGTAGTAACAGGACTCTCATTGGCTCTCCCCATTGCTTGACCCCTTATTGGTCACCCTGCTGTATATAAGCTAAGGAAGTTGATTAAATAAACGGAAATGAAGCATTAACACCGTACCAGGCTCATTGTTGTCCTTGCAGGCCGAGGGCGACAGGTGGCTTTTAAATGTGCTTCCTGGACACACTCTATTCCCCAAAGTGTTATCATTTTTCCCCATACTATATACATAGTGACACTGTAGAATGACTATTTACTTGTCTACTTCCCACATTAGGCTGCATCCTCATCATGCATAAAACATAATAGAGGTACACATGATATTTTAGGATGAATGACTATATTAATACATAAATAACATTGAAAAACACTAGGCAAAAAAATAGTAACATTTAACAAAACTAATAATGTACTGTATCGTGACTAACATAACATAATAAAACATATATTAAAAATATGCCTGCTAAAGATAAAATTCATCTGAAGACTCATTTCTCAGATGTGCAAACACTGTGAAGATAAACACTGGATACTGCCTCCCACTTTGGCATTGTGAGCTTCACCACCAATAGGTAACTTGAATTGCTTTTACCATAAACCAATTTTATTATCTTTAAATCTGTCAGCTTTTTACATTTTGTGTTCTTTTCAGTTATGGCTGCTTAGATCTACTTTCAGTTGATGCAGCACATTGATTTGGAGTTTCAGATTTTCCAAGGCAATATTTGTGGTAACAAGTGTTTTCTAAACATAGTTCCTTTATTTAAAAATGGGGAAAAAAAGAACGTTTAAGAAGTGACTTTTATATACAAATAATATTGTTTTAAGTCTTCATATTAAATAGATGCATCCTATAGGGATAAACACTTAGCATAACACTTATGCATAAACACTGAAACCTTAGCATAAACACTGAAAAATAACAGAAAGCACGCTTCTTTTTTTCAATTTTAAAAAATTTTTGTTAACAAATAATGTATTATTAGCCCCAGGGTACAGGTCTGTGAATCATCAGGCTTACACACTTCACAGCACTCACCATAGCACATATCCTCCCCAATGTCCATAACCCTACCACCCTCTCCCTACATTCCCCCCTCCCCTAGCCCCTACCTCCCACTGACCACCCTCAGTTTGTTTTGTGAGATTAAGAGATTTTTATGGTTTGTCTCCCTCCTGATCCCATCTTGTTACATTTTTTCCTTCCCTACCCCTCAAGCCCCCCACGTTGCCTCTCAAATGCTTCATATCAGGGAGATCATATGAGAATTGTCAGAAAGCACTCTTCTTGATGAAGGAAAATAAATTCAAATAAAATACATACCATGGGGAGATGGAGAGGAGAAGTGAATTGGAGGAAATTGGAGGGGGAGATAAACCATGAGAGACTGTGGACCCTGAGAAACAAACCGAGGGCTTTGGAGGGAAGAGGGTTAAGAGGTTGGGTGAGCCTGGTGGTGGGTATTACAGAAAGCACATATTGCATGGAGCACTGGGTGTGGTGAATAAATAATGAATTCTGGAACACTGAAAAGAAATAATAAAAAAAAAAAAAGTCATACCACATTAGATCAGGAATCCTAACCTTTTTTGAACTGAAAGGAGCCTCTAGGGATCATCTAGTCAGTCCCAAAATTTTTTCAAAAGAACATTTTTTTTTCTTCTCAGCACTCTCTAAGATATTCCAGTTGCCCAGTTAGGAAGCCAGTGCAATCAGGGAGAACAGAGATGAACAAGATCAACAAGAAAAATCACTGAAGAAAAAGTGAGTTCCTATCAGCTAATTTAGACTTTGTAATATGAATATGTGAATGTGATAAAGTGGCTGATGAAATAACCTGCAGCCATTTGGCCAAAGCAGGAAGATGGCACCAATGTTTTTCATTAAGCAGATAAATCATACTTGTTACTCCAAGATTTCTATAGCCATTATTTGGAAGAATATGGTAGCAGTAATTCTAAACTAGTTAATAGTAATCAATGCATGATTTTACATTGGATAAGCCAGCTAACAGAAGGAAGATTTATATCATGAAAATTCCTGTCAATGTACAATAACCACAGGGAGAAACACTGAAGCAAATAATCCCACAAACTAGGTGTGACTAATAATGTTTTCTAGGGCCTTTGAGATAAAAACTTTAATTCCTATCCTTGCCCTTTACTCTTCTCTGTGATTCTCTCTTCCCTGTGGTATTTTAGCATTCTTTTTACCCAACAGTTAAGGGAAAATGATTATAGGAAAAATGAAACTATGTAAAATATATAATTTATTTTTTTTACTATTATAATATACCCAAATACTTGTGTTTATATCTTCTTCTTCCCAGTTTCTCTCGCTCTCTCCCTCTTTCGCTCTTTTCCTTCTGTCTCTCTTTCCCTCTCTCTCTCTCTCTCTAACTCACAAAGGACAACCAGGATGTATAATAGAATGACTGAGTTCATCGTTACTATTTACACATTAGTATTATTATTTATACTTCACTAATTCAAGCTAAGTAGTTGATCAGACTAAGAGAGGGAAAATTTCAAATGAAAGCATATATTTAAAGTTGACTACCTTGTATCATCCAAAACGTTTTTGAAAACAAATCCTTCTTGGCCTTGCAAAAGCAGTTCACATAACCTTCCAACTCTTTCTTGATTGACATCCTTTTGGCTTACATGATGCTACTCTATCTTAATATCATTCCTACCATATGGACCAGTATTTCACTGACTATCTTTTAGGTTCGCCTTCTTCCTTCAACCCCTAAAGTTAAATAAATAGATGCCTTAATCCATTTGGACTTTTATAACAAAAATGCCATAGGCTGGTTGTCTTAAAAACAATAAAAATTTATTACTCTTTTCTGAAGATTGGGAAGTTCAAAATTAATGTGCTGACAGAGTCACTCTCTGGTGACTCTGCTTCCTTGCTCATAGATGACTGTTTTCACATTGCATCTTCACTTGCTGGAAATGGCAAAGGAGCTCTCTGGGGTGCCTTTTTAAAGATACTGATCTCAAGAAGATCTAACAATTTTAAATATCTATGCCCCTAACATGGGAGCAGCTAACTATATAAACCAATTAATAACAAAATCAAAGAAACACATCAACAATAATACAATAATAGTAGGGGAATTTAACACTCCCCTCACTGAAATGGACAGATCATCCAAGCAAAAGATCAACAAGAAAATAAAGGTCTTAAATGATACACTGGACCAGATGGACATCACAGATATATTCAGAACATTTCATCCCAAAGCAACAGAATATACATTCTTCTCTAGTTCACATGAAACATTCTCCAGAATAGAGCACATCCTGGATCATAAATCAGGTCTCCACCAATATCAAAAGATTGGGATCATTCCCTGCATATCTTCAGACCACAATGCTCTGAAGCTAGAACTCAATCACAAGAGGAAATTTGGAAAGAACCCAAATGCATGGAGACTAAACAGCATCCTTCTAAAGAATGAATAGGTCAACCAGGAAATTAAAGAAAAATTGAAAAAAAAATTCATGGAAAAAATGATAATGAAAACACAATGGCTCAAAATCTGTGGGACACAGCAAAGGCAGTCTTGAGAGGAAAATATATAGTGGTACAAGCCGTTCTCAAAAAAACAAGAAAGGTCTCAGGTACACAACTTAACCCTACACCTAAAGGAGCTGGAGAAAGAACAACAAAGAAAGCCTAAACCCAGCAAGAGAAGAGAAATCATAAAGATCAGAGCAGAAATCAATGAAATAGAAACCAAAAAACCAATAGAACAAATCAACAAAACTAGGAGCTGGTTCTTTGAAAGAATTAATAATATTGATAACCCCCTGGCCAGATTTATCAAAAAGAAAAGAGAAAGGACCCAAATAAATAAAATCATGAATGAAAGTGGAGAGATCACAACCAATACCAAAGAAATACAAACAATTATAAGAACATACCATGAGCAGCTCTACGCCAACAAATTTGACAATCTGGAAGAAATGGATGCATTCCTAGAGACCTTTAAACTACCACAACTGAACCAGCAAGAAATAAAAAACCTGACAGACCCATAACCAGTAAGGAGATTGAAACAGTCATCAAAAATCTCCAAACAAACAAAAGCCCAGGGCCATACAGCTTCCCAGGAGAATTCTACCAAACATTTAAAGAAGAATTAATTCCTATTCACCTGAAACTGTTCCAAAAACTAGAAATGGAAGGAAAACTTCCAAACTCATTTTATGAGGCCAGCATCACCTTGATCCCAAAACCAGACAAGAATCCCATCGAAAAAGAAAACTACAGACCAATATCCTTGATGAACACAGATGCAAAAGTTCCCAACAAAATACTAGCCAATAGGATTCAACAGTACATTAAAAGGATTATTCACCACGACCAAGTGGAATTTATTCCAGGGCTGCAAGGTTGGTTCAACATCTGCAAATCAATCAATGTGATACAACACATTAATAAAAGAAAGAACAAGAGCCATATGATACTCTCAATAGATGCTGAAAAAGCATTTGACAAAGTACAGCATCCCTTCCTGATCAAAACTCTTCAAAGTGTAGGAATAGAGAACACATACCTCAATATTATCAAGGCCATCTATGAAAAAACCACCACAAATATCATTCTCAATGGAGAAAATCTACAAGCTTTTCCGCTAAGGTCAGGAACACGGCAAGGATGTCTATTATCACCACTGCTGTTCAACATAGTACTAGAAGTCCTAGCCTCAGCAGTCAGAAAACAAAAAGAAATTAAAGGCATCCAAATCAGCAAAGAAGAAGTCAAACTATCACTCTTTGCAGATGATATACTATATGTGGAAAACCCAAAAGACTCCACTCCAAAACTGCTAGAACTTGTACAGGAAATTAGAAAAGTTTCAGGATATAAAATCAATGCACAGAAATCAGCTGCATTTCTCTATACCAACAACAAGACAGAAGAAAGAGAAATTAAGGAGCCAGTCCCATCTACAATTGCCCCAAAACTGTAAGATACCTAGGAATAAATCTAACAAAAGAGGGAAAGAATCTATACTCAGAAAACTATAAAGTACTCATGAAAGAAATTGAGGAAGACATAAAGAAATAAAAAAAATGTTCCATGCTCCTGGATTGAAAGAACAAATATTGTGAAAATGTCTATGCTACCTAAAGCAATCTACACATTTAATGCAATCCCTATCAAAATCACACCCATTGTTTTTCAAATAAATGGAACAAATAATCCTAAAATTTATATGGAATCAGAAAAAAACCTCGAATAGCCAAAGGAATATTGAAAAAGAAAGCCAAAGTTGGTGGCATCACAATTCCAGAGTTCAAGCTCTATTCCAAAGCTGTCATCATCAAGACAGTATGGTACTGGCAGAAAAACAGACACATAGATCAATGGAAAGGAATAGAGAGCCCAGAGATAGACCCTCAACTCTATGGTCAACTAATTTTCAACAAAGCAGGAAAGAGTGTCCAATGGAAAAAAGACAGTCTCTTCAACAAATGGTGTTGGGAAAATTGGACAGCCACATGCAGAAAAATGAAACTGGACCATTTCCATACACCACACACGAAAATAGACTCCAAATGGATGAAGTACCTCAATGTGAGAAAGGAATCCATCAAAATCCTTGAGGAGAACACAGGCAGCAACCTCTTCGACCTCAGCCACAGCAAATTCCTCCTAGGAACATCACCAAAGGCAAGGGAAGCATGGGCAAAAGTGAACTATTGGGACTTCATCAAGATCAAAAGCTTTTGCACAACAAAGGAAACAGTTAACAAAATCAAAGACAACTGACAGAATGGGAGAAGATATTTGTAAATGACATATCAGATAAAGGGCTAGTATCCAAAGTGTATAAAGAACTTAGCAAACTCAACACCCAAAGAACAAATAATCCAATCAAGAAATGGGCAGAGGACATGAATAGACATTTCTGCAAAGAAGACATCCAGCTGGCCAACAGACACATGAAAAAGTGCTCCACATCATTTGGCATCAGTGAAATACAAATCAAAACCACGAGATACCACCTCATACCAGTCAGAATAGCTAAAATTAACAAGTCAGGAAATGACAGATGCTGGCGAGGATGTAGAGAAATGGGAACCCTCCTACACTGTTGGTGAGAATGCAAGATGGTGCAACCACTTTTGAAAACAGCATGGGGGTTCCTCAAAAAGTTGAAAATAGAGATACCCTGTGACCCAGCAATTGCACTACTGGTTATTTACCCTAAAGATACAAACATATTGATCCAAAGGGGCACGTGCACCTGAATGTTTATAACAGTAATGTCCAAAATAGCCAAACTATGGAAAGAACCTAGATGTCTATCAACAGACGAATGGATAAAGAAGATGTGATTATATATATAATATATATATATATTATATATATATATGAATACTATGCAGCCATCAGAAGAAATGAAATCTTGCCATTTACGATGATGTGGTTGGAACTAGAGGGTATAATGCTTAGTGAAATAAGTCAATCAGAGAAAGACAACTATCATATGATCTCCCTGATATGAGGAAGTGGAGAGGCAATGTGGGCGGTTTGGGGGGTAGAAAAAGAATGAATGAAACAAGTTGGGATCGGGAGGGAGACAAACCATAACAGACTCTTAATCTCACAAAACAAACCGAGGGTTGCTGAGAGAAGGGGGGTAGGGAGAGGGTAGTGCGGTTATGGACACTGGGGAGGGTATGTGCTATGGTGAGTGCTGTGAAGTGTGTAAATCTGGTGATTCACAGACCCGTACCCCTGGGGCCTATAATACATTATATGTTAATTAAAATAAAACAAAACAAAAAATAAAACTGCTTAACAGAAGTTTTTATACTATTTAAAAAGGGTTCCCTGGTTGAATAAACTCTCCATAAACCCCTGCTGAAGAGCTGCAATACATATTGCATTTTGAATACACAGGTGGTCTTTCTCTAAATAGAACTCTTTCACTCTGACAGCACTCCTACCTACCCCAGCTCGAACATGTTCCTTTGCTGTTCCTTAGAAATCTTCAGCTTCAGCACAGACACCATCTTTGCCCTCTCCCCTCCAAGTTGTTTTTCTACAGTATTGCCTTCCCTACCCCAGGATTCTAAGGTTGCCTCTTCTTAGTACTCTTTCTCCTTCTCCTCCTGGAGGCCCAATCCAGTTTATTATTTTCTACACGTGCCTTGGACACAAAAGATTTATCTTATAGTTTTTGGATTTCTTTTAAGTTATTATTAGCTGAATAAGCCAGTTAATTTTGTTAAGAGTTTATTGAACTATTATATAGAGCTTCTTGGTAGAGCAAATCTACTGTAAGAATAAAGATATTGTTTATCTGACAATTTTACCAGTCTAGACAGCATCTCATGTCATAGTTGTTCTGTAAAGTATAAGAACCAGGCACAGTATTGCAGAGGAAATTTTTACTTTTTGATTTTTATGCATTGTTAACCTAGAAAGGCTTTTGAAGAAAAAGAGATTAAAATGACACAGAGTTAAAAATAAGTTCAGTACAAATTATAGTAGGATTTAATTCTCAATAAATATTAGTTTATAAAAATAACTGACAAATACAGTTTAATACTTTTAATATAAATATATAATTATTGAGGTTCTTGACTAAATTTGAAGATATATATTTTACTGTCTAGATCACTAATTGATATACATTTTGAAGTAATCATGGAACTTCTATTGCAAATGGATTTTTTAAAGATTCTGTTTATTTGAGAGAGAGTTGGAGATACAAAGAGTGAAAGACAGAGAACACAAGCAGTGGGAGAGGTAGAGAGAAAGGGAGAAGCAGATTCCTTGATGAGAAGGGAGCCTGATGCCATACCTGAGCTGAAGGCAGCCCTCTAACCAATTGAGCCACCCAGGTGCCCTTGTAAATGCACTTTTAAAATATTATTGTCTTTTCAGAAATCCATTTAAGCTCCCCACCCCAAGTGATCCTTATTTAAAATGGGGCAATTTTAATAATTCATAGAACATTTGGAAACCTCTGTCATTTAACAAGTTTATGACAAAGTTAATTTCACAATTTTTAATATTTTATTGAAATTCTTCTATGATTGTTACATTACTATGGTTACTTTTGGAGAATAATTTATAACTGATGGGAGTGGAAGTATAGGTGTTAAGTCATTCAGTTGCACTGTTCAAAATTTATAAAGATTTTTGAATAACATATCATTACTTGTGATGAATTACAAAAGGCTTATCAACATAGCCTACCCACTTCATCATCTTCCATAGACTAAATGACCCAAGAATGTAATACATAAAATGTAAGGATAGAGTCATAAGTTATTTTGGTATTTATAGGACAGTTCTAAGAAGGCTTTCCTCTTGGGATCATGACACTCAGCCAAGGAGGTAATATTTCACTGATACTGAACCTAGAGCACCAGGGAAATGGACCAGTCTAAACTAGGCAATGTTCCAACTGCATATCAGAGCCTTCACACTGGTACTTGCAGTGGGTACCAGAGTGCCACTCAGAATAACTGAGGTAGATAGCTAATTATACAAGTTAGATCACTAGAATTGGACTCGGAGTAAAACTTGTATTTGTTGGATTCAGCTCAAGACACTGACTACTAGGTCTGAAAACACACTGAATTTGAAAACCTATTAGATTTTTAAAGGATTCTTTGATATGACTGGATTAGGTTCAGTCTAAAGGTAAAGCTCCCTTAGTGTTTTGAACTCCAGTAACAATACTAGAGAAGATGGAGCCTAGTGATAATAACAACGTTCACAGTAGAAGGAATCCAGAAACAGTATTTTATTTTCATTGCCAATTTTGTTATGATTTTTTTTCTTTAAAAAGAGAACCCTCTATGCTCCAAACACTTTTTCCTTCCCTATGTAGCCTGTCAAAAAAAGACAAACACAACAGAATCAGTCATGTGCCAAATTGCATCTATAGTTTAACTTTCTTTAGAACTTAGTCAACAAATAGTGATTAATTGAAAAATTCAAGACTTTTTTTTTTTTTTTTTGCATGAGAGTAAGGTGAATCACTGCTCTTCACCTTATGTGAAAGGAAATCTTAAAGTAATAGTGGAGACCAGCTGTGCTTTGGTAAATGAGAAGTCTTGGTTTTAACACTCTATCCAAACACAGAAACTGACATTCATCTAAGTTTCAGTAATGATAAAATAAAAATTTCCAGTCTTAAAAGAAAACAGAAACTCTACATTAGTTATCTAAACACACATCTAATCACTTAAAATGAGATATCTGCAGCATTCTATTAAAAAAAACTGGCTCAAAGTAGCAATCTACTAAACACTATGTTGATTAAAACATAACAGTTGTTTAAAAAGTTAAATAATTTTCTACATTTCAATCAAATACACAAATACACAGTATATTTGTTATCATACATCAAAAATATAACTGATTTCACAAACTATATAAAAGTTCAGTTAATTAGTTCATAGCCATACCTTAAAACAGAAATAAAGAGTCTTAAAGAAGGCTCAGAGTGGTACGATATTAGCCCAGAACTCTTTAAAAAAATGTATATTTTTACCAATGCTAGTATATTGCTCTGGAAAAATTACATGATTAGTCTCTTATGTGTGTGTATTTCCTAAATTTAGAGCAAGAGCTGACACCTATTTCCTGAGGAGATGACTACATAGGAGTATTAGTAGAATGGGGGAAAAAAAATTAAACTCAATCTCCATGTTAAAAGAAACAATAAAATGTTAAAAGAAACAATAAAAAATAATTCTGCTTTCCACTTTGGAGAACAGTGTGGAAATTCCTTAAGAAAGTAAAAATAGAGCTTCCCTATGACCCTGCCATTGCACTCCTGGGTATTTACCCCAAAGATACAGATGTAGTGAAAAGAAGGTCCATCTGTACCCCAATGTTTATAAGCAGCAATGGCCATGGTCACCAAACTGTGGAAAGAACCAAGATGCCCTTCAACGGATGAATGCATAAGGAAGATGTGGTCCATATACACTACAGAGTATTATGCCTCCATCAGAAAGGATGAATACTCAACTTTTGTAGCAACATGGACGGGACTGGAAGAGATTATGTTGAGTGAAATCAGTCAAGCAGAGAGAGTCAATTATCATATGGTTTCACTTATTTGTGGAGCATAAGGAATAACACGGAGGACATGGGGAGATGGAGAAGAGAAGGGAGTTGAGGAAAATTGGAAGGAGAGATGAACCAGGAGAGACTATGGACTCTGAAAAACAATCTGAGGGTTTTGAAGGGGCGGGGGGTGGGAAGTTGGGTGATCCTGGTGATGGGTATTATGGAGGGCATGTATTGCATGGAGCACTGGCTATGGTGCATAAACCATGAATTCTGGTACACTGAAAAGAAATTATAAAAATAAAAAAAATTAAAAAGAAACAATAAGAAAGGGGAACCCTCTTACACTGTTGGTGGGAATGCAAGTTGGTGCAGCCTCTTTGGAGAACAGTGTGGAGATTCTTCAAGAAATTCAAAATAGAGCTTCCCTATGACCCTGCAATTGCACTCCTGGGTATTTACCCCAAAGATACTGATGTAGTGAAAAGAAGGGCCATCTGCACCCCAATGTTCATAGCAGCAATGGCCATGGTCACCAAACTGTGGAAAGAACCAAGATGCCCTTCAACGGATGAATGGATAAGGAAGATGTGTTCCATATACACTATGGAGTATTATGCTTCCATCGGAAAGGACGAATACCCAACTTTTGTAGCAACATGGATGGGACTGGAAGAGATTATGCTGAGTGAAATAAGTCAAGCAGAGTCAATTATCATATGGTTTCACTTATTTGTGGAGCATAACAAATAGCATGGAGGACATGGGGAGTTAGAGAGAAGAAGGGAGTTGGGGGAAATTGGAAGGGGAGGTGAACCATGAGAGACCATGGACTCTGAAAAACAATCTGAGGGTTTTGAAGGGGCAGGGGGGGGGGAGGTTGGGATACCAGGTGGTGGGTATTGGAGAGGTCACGGATTGTACGGAGCACTGGGTGTGGTGCAAAAATAACAAATATCGTTATGCTGAAAATAAATAAAAATAAATTATAAAAAATAGCAAAAAAAAAAAATAGAAAGAAACAATAAAATGAATTCTGCTTTCCTCAGCAACCAAAACCTCTTTGTCTCTTTCACTTCACCAAGAAACATCTGAATAACTCAAGATAAAGACTGTCCTAAGGAAAAGAGGACAAAGACCATTAACAGCACTATGGTCCTTCAGTGCTTTAAAAGACACATTTTCTCTGCTCCTGTGTTTCCATCACAATATAGGTAAATAACACAGAGATGAAAAGCCACATCCAGTACAGTTTTCAACTACTCATCTATAGAAAAATAAGAGTATAGTAGGAGAAACAGAAACCTTGAGGACAATACCACATGCCTTTACTCATTTAATTGCATTAATCAGAGCTCAATGCTTCAGCAAAGTTCATCTATACACACGAGGCCATAAGTCCCAGGCTTCTATGAGAGAAATTCAGCTGCAGTCTCTGTCCACAGCAAGTCTGTATAGCTATTCAAGCCTAGAGAGAGAGAGAAAAAAAAATATATGGTATGATTTCCAAGTAACTGTCTTACCTGTATAAACTGTATTTAATTACAGAGGTTGTTGGTGTAGTCAGGAATTCCTGCTGAAATCTTTCCCTCTTTGAAAGTCCTTACTTGGGTATTTCTGTTTCTTATCATCCCTTCTTTGGGCTTTGATAGCTTTCCTCAGAGTAGGGAATCATTTCAAACTTTTCCCAATTATTTGCCAGAGTATTATAACAAACTTCTACTATTTTACTATATTGGTAATGTTGTAAGGCTAGTTCCAGGACAAAACAAAAACAAATATCATATCCAGGAGGGAATGGAGAATATTAGTTTCATTTCACAGGTATACCGTTTACAAATTCTTATCACCTATAGTGATGGAGAGGGGGAAGGGGGTTGGAAGGTTGTATTCATTCTTCTAAGCATTCACTAACAGCACCCTCTAGTTTCTCTAGTTGAGCAATGCTTTTTGTCATCAGCTAGGTAAGGTATTTCTACAGTTAAACTGCTGAAGGCCTTAGAAGCCTCATATCAGATAAAGGACTAGTGTCCACAATCTATAAAGAACTTAGCAAACTCAACACCCAAAGAACAAATAATCCAATCAAGAAATGGGCAGAGGACATGAACAGACATTTCTGCAAAGAAGACATCCAGATGGCCAACAGACACATGAAAAAGTGCTCCATATCACTCGGCATCAGGGAAATACAAATCAAAACCACAATGAGATATCACCTCACACCAGTCAGAATGGCTAAAATCAACAAGTCAGGAAATGACAGATGCTGGCGAGGATGCGGAGAAAGGGGAACCCTCCTACACTGTTGGTGGGAATGCAAGCTGGTGCAGCCACTCTGGAAAACAGCATGGAGGTTCCTCAAAATGTTGAAAATAGAACTGCCCTATGACCCAGCAATTGCACTATTGGGTATTTACCCTAAAGATACAAACGTAGTGATCCAAAGGGGCACGTGCACCCGAATGTTTATAGCAGCAATGTCCACAATAGCCAAACTATGGAAAGAACCTAGATGTCCATCAACAGATGAATGGATCAAGAAGATGTGGTATATATACACAATGGAATACTATGCAGCCATCAAAAGAAATGAAATCTTGCCATTTGCAACAAC
>NC_081575.1:53405920-53468638 GCF_022355385.1 Mustela nigripes | reverse complement strand
AAAGAAATGAAATCTTGCCATTTGCGACAACATGGATGGAACTAGAGCGTATCATGCTTAGCGAAATAAGTCAAGCAGAGAAAGACAACTATCATATGATCTCCCTGATATGAGGAAGAGGTGATGCAACATGGGTGCTTAAGTGGGTACGAGAAGAATAAATGAAACAAGATGGGATTGGGAGGGAGACAAACCATAAGTGACTCTTAATCTCACAAAACAAACTTAGGGTTGCTAGGGGGAGGGGGTTTGGGAGAAGGGGGTGGGATTATGGACATTGGGGAGGGTAGGTGCTTTGGTGAGTGCTGTGAAGTGTGTAAACCTGGTGATTCACAGACCTGTATCCCTGGGGATAAAAATATATGTTTATAAAAAATAAAAAATTATATTAAAAAAAATCCTCTTTGGAGAACAGCGTGGAGATTCCTCAAGAAATTAAAAATGGAAATTCCCTATTACCTTGCCATTTCCCTACTGGGTATTTACCCCAAAGATACAGATGTAGTGAAAAGAAGGGCCATCTGTACCCCAATGTTTATAGCAGCAATGGCCACGGTTGCCAAACTGTGGAAAGAACCAAGATGCCCTTCAACGGATGAATGGATAAGGAAGATGTGTTTCATATACACTGTGGAGTATTATGCCTCCATCAGAAAGGACGAATACCCAACTTTTGTAGCAACATGGATGGGACTGGAAGAGATAATGCTGAGTGAAATAAGTCAAGCAGAGAGAGTCAATTATCATATGGTTTCACTTATTTGTGGAGCATAACAAAGAGCATGGAGGACATGGGGAGTTAGAGAGAAGAAGGGAGTTGGGGGAAATTGGAAGGGGAGGTGAACCATGAAAGACTATGGACTCTGAAAAACAATCTGAGGGTTTTGAAGGAGCGGGGGGTGGGAAGTCAGGGTACCAGGTGGTGGGTATTACAGAGGGCACGGATTGCATGGAGCACTGGGTGTGGTGCAAAAATAATGAATACTGTTATGCTGAAAATAAAAAATAAATTAAAAAAAAAAGAATTCTGTACCTACCCGGTTTTCTCCCATTCCTGTATCTTTAGCTTCTGCAGAAATTCATTTGTCCTCTGTGTACCTACACCAATTTCAGCCTTATTTTCATTTATGACTTGAATGTCTCAACAGTAGAAATATCCACCAATTAAATGTAAAAGTGTCCATATAAATTATGATAGTAAAAATCTTTGGACTTGAGAAAGTATTTCTAACTCTTCAAAGCACTTTCAAAAACATTATTGTTTTTTATGTCACAATATTGTTCCTTCACCCTGCTGCACACATGTATGTTTGTTGTTTTTAGAGAGAAAAGTAGAATGATTTCACTTGGGACAAAAATAAATAAAAATACTTGCTGGATGAATACCCGGTCTTGCACGGAAGTGTAGAATCACTATATTGCACACCTGAAATTAATATTACATTATATGTTAACTAACTGGAATTTAAATAATAACTTAAAAATAAATAAATAAAAATGAATTATTAACTAAAGTTTTCTCCTTAGTTAGTCCCTAATCCATCAGAGTTTAAGTTTCTTATTTATTTAAGAAAGAAAAGGAGGGGGAGAGGGAGAGAGAGAGTCTTGAGCAGACTCCTTGCTGAGCAGGGAGCCCAATATGGAGCTCTATCTCACTACCCCAAAATCAGGACCTGAACTGAAACCAAGAGGCAGAGGCTTAACTGACTACACCACCCAGGTGCCCGTAAGTTTCTTAAAAAAAAAAAAAAAAAAAAAAATTTACTTAACCTCTTTATTCCAAACTCCTAGACAGTGACAAATTTTAGCTTATTATCAGATACTGTGATAAGAATTTTAGGTGCATTATTTTATTTAAATATCATTATAGAGGTGCCTGGGTGGCTCAGTAGGTTAAAGCCTCTGCCTTTGGCTCAGGTCATGATCCCAGGGTCTTGGGATCAAGCCCCTCATTGGGCTCTCTCTGCTCAGTAGGAGGCCTGCCCCCCCCCCCCCCGCCCCCTCCCTCTCTCGGCCTGCGTCTCTGCCTACTTGTGATCTCTGTCTGTCAAATAAATAAAATATTTAAAATAAATAAATAGATAAATATCATTATAATAATTTGAGGTAAATAAGGTTATTATCTACATTTTGGGGGTAAAGAAATTGAAGCTTTTTAGGATAGTTCATTGAACACATATAGAGAAGCATCTGGGTGACACAGTCAGTTAAGCCTCCAGCTCTTGGTTTCTGCTCAAATCATAATCTCAGGGTCCTGAGACTGAGCCCTGGGTTGGGCTCTGCATTCAGCATGGAATCGGCTTAAGTTTCTCTCTCTTTCTCCCTCTGCCCCTCTCCCCCATGCACTCTCTTTCTCTCAAAATAAATAAATAAATACATAAATACATAAATAAATCTTACAAAAAGAAAAACATGTATAATCCAAGTCATATATGTAATTTAAAGCTTTCTAGCAGCTACATTTAAAATATTGAAAACAAATGGTGAAATTATTTTAATAATATGTTTAACCAATTAGTCAAACTATTATCATTTCATCATACAATTTATGTAAAGTATTAATGATATATTTTACATATGTGTGTATGTGCATGTGGTAAATCTTCAAAATAAGGTATTCATTTTATACTTACAGAGCATCCCAATTTGGATTAGTCACATTGCAAGTGCTCAATAGTCTTATGTGGCTAGTGTTTATCTTATACAGTACAAGTCCAGAGATTAATTTGCCCACAGCCACAGACCTAAAAATGCCAGAGCCAGAACTCCAAATTTGATCTAAAATCACAGTTCTTTTCTGAGCCACTGGGCACACTAATTGGAATTATTGCAGATGGTTAATATTAAAAATGAAAAATATACAGAATGTAATTCATCCAGTATTACAGTTTTATGGTCACATGCCCACCTACTTTCTCAATAACAATGATTATTCATAGATTGTAACACTTATGTACAATGTACAATGCAAGTTGTTGTGGACAACACAAAGATGAATGGGGTTTTATGCAAAACAACTATCACATGATACAAAGTATCATTCTTATCTATCTGCATGGCCTGTGCATTCTCTGTGCAAACAGTACATGGGAAGTCAAATTGCAATCACACTGCTTGATAAGGGATGTTTCAAGGCAAGGGCAACTGAAATCTCAGAATATTTGATTTGCTTCATCAATCTCATATCAATGGTGGTTCACTAGTGAGATGACAATGAATATGAATAGGAGCTACCAAGGCTCATCTCTCTGACTCTTTTTTGACAAGGTTTCCATGGCCGATTTAAGGACTCACTCTTTGGTGTAAAAGTCAGAGTAGGCTGGCTGGGTCTTTTTCACATTAACACATTATTTCTCAGTTTTAATTAATTCTTACCAGCCTGAGAAACATCCTTACTCATTGAAGTATTTTAAATCTCTTCTCTGATCCATTCTAAAATTACAAAATGGCTTCATAGTTTAATCTTCACAAATCAGACAGATTTCTGTTTTTCTAGGGTACACATTACCATAATTTCCCTTTTCTGATCTTAGCAGAACCCAGGATCAATTTCCAAGTTAGAACACTAAACAAAGAAAATGCAATAAATGTCACGGCTCTTTCATGGTATTTCCTCTAAAAACCAAATTCCTACAGTATCCTTTTAACTTTTGAAGGCTTTTGTTAATGATATAGTTTTTAATGTAAAGCAAATTCTGAAAATGTGTAGCCACGCAACAGGAGGTCAGCATAGTGGACTAGAAATGGCATGGGTTTGAATTTCCCACCTCTCTATACTTTATACCTATAGAAACTTGGGCATTTTATCTAATCTCTGTGAATCTCTGTTTCCCCATTGGTTAAAAAAAGAAAATGAAACTAATAAGAGCTATTTCACAGAACGGTTTTGAGAATTAATAGGACAATGTAAATAATATTTGTGGTGCGTAAAAGACATTTAATCAGGGAGTCCTTCTCTTTGTACATAAGAAGAGTTGAGTCCCCATCAGTTCCTTTAGAGTTAAAGCACCAAAAGGAGAGCTTTTGCCACATGCTCTGGCTTTTGGTTATGTCATTGCTCATTGATGCCACCATCAGACAGAACACAGAAGAGAAAATGGGAAACATTTTCATTATTATCAGATGTGGATATCTGTCAGTTTAATCAACAAACTGCATTTCTCAGATGATTTTCTGATTTACTTAGTTCAACTGGTAGTCTCCTTGGTCTGTAAGTAATGTTCCCACTCTACAGAGATAATTTTCTATTGGGCTGTACACTTAAAACTAAATGTTGTGCTATACATTATAGAATAATCCAGATTAACTATAAAACAACTATGTTGCTGAATTTAGGAGTTATACACTCTTGAATGGAAAGCCAGAGTCTGTTACTCATCAGCTCCATGGTCTTATGCAAAATATCTGTCCTCCATGAATTTCAGTTTCAGGATCTATAAAATGTGGATAATAATATTAACCTCTTGAGTCTGGCACGATGATAACTAAATGCTTCAATTCAACAATTTAATTCAACAATGACTGATCAGTTCTCGCCTCCTGCATTGAATTTAGGTGGAAATTTTAAGAAATCAGTTAATTGGTATCTAAAGAGGATGTTATATTTTAAATCTATGGTCTCAGTATTCCATGCTCACAATTGCTACTGAGTTATTTTTCTAAATAAAGGATCATAATAAAAATTTTAAAATGATGTAAGTTGTAAACAATAAAGTGGATGTTATAAATAGATTATTAGTGCTCTGAGAGTGCCTCCATAGGATTTTCTCCACACTGTCCTGGATCAATCAGTAATTTTATTTTCATTGAGTTCCTGCCATCCTCTATGGTGGAGTATTATCCAGAAGTGCAAACCCCAAGAGTCAGAACTGTAACTGTTTGACAGCTTCTGACTTCATCTCTAAGACATTTTCTTAATTCCCAACAAGAGGATGATGCATGTGCTGGATACTATGAATAATGCAGGCAAAATTACAGGAGGAGTAAAATGTAATAGTAAATACTTCAGTGTGTCCTCTTTCATGAAGATCATACTGAACTGCAGTGTTAATGACACTCTCAATAGTAGCTTTAAGTTTAAAACCAACCAACCAATCAATCAATCAATCGATCAACAGCAAAAAGAAAAGGAAAGTGGTGCGAGGATTATTTGAACGAAGGTTTTAACCTTTAAAAAAATACCAGAAATTGGAAAGAAGACAGTTATGAAGATGGAGATGGACATACTAGGGAAAGAAGACATAAAGATTTGCCCTTCGATTTAAAAAAAAAACAAAAACAAAAACAAAAAAAAAAAACCGAAACAGAAACAACCACCAAAAACTTACCATGAAGAAGCTATTAGAGAACATCAACTCATGATAATTAACATCTTCCCCTTCTTGATGGTCTACCCTGTGCAGATGCATTTTCTCTTTCATCCAATATACAGAAAATAAAAACGAATACTGTGCTCTTGGCACCCCCAAAACATTATCTGCTTTTTCTCTTTATTTCAGGAAAGAAAGTCTCCTCCTCAGAACAAAGCAGAACACTAGAAAGATAATTTTTTCCTCTTGGTTAAGCATGGAAAATGGATCCCCCCCCCCCAAAAAAAAAAACTTTCTGAAGAGGAATTTACTGGTTCATTTTCTGGCCTCTGGGTAAATTTAAGGACTCCCTTTTTGGAGTAAAAATCAGAGTATATCGACTGGGAAGGTTTTGGCCCTATGACTAGGACGAGGACATTAGCCCTGTTTCTAGATAACCCACGATCCATCAAAGCCATAAACCCGCAGCACTGTCCCTCCTTGCTTTAGTGTTCTTGAGAGACCTCTTATGCCTTAGCTGACCTGGCGTCACTAAGGAAGCTGCTGGAGCGCTCTGGCAAGCACCAATCTTGCGGACTCAGGGCTGGATTCCTCCCTCCCTGCATCCTTTCCTACCTTAGAAACGGTGCTGTCCACATCCGCAATGCTGCAGGGTTCCAGGCAGCGAAGTGCTAGACCTCTCCCTAAAGCAGCCCGAAGCCACCGACTTGCTTACTCTCCCATGTACTTGTTGTCTGGGGTAGCCAAATGTTTGACCTCCCCCTTATCCCTCTCTCTGCCGCCCCCTGAAAATCAATCTGAAAGGCGATCGAGGAGGCTCGCAGTTGAGAACGATATATGCAGACAGTCTCTTGGCTCCAATGGTTTCGCCAGGCTCCTGCCCCTACTTTCGCCAGTTTGCCTTAAGTATCCTTTGCACGAGAAAGGATACTTTTGAATGCTTGCTCTCTAGCTGGAGTCAGGGCCCTCAGAGGGATCAGGAGAAAAGCACACATAACAAAAATGAAATAAAACTTCTGTAAGATCATGTGAATGAGTTAAAAGGAGGCCAAGACAGCAAGGAGTAGAAGACCGAGAGGAGCAACGCATGCCCTAATTCTTAATCTGCAAAACCCGCCCGGAAAGCGGCTCGTTTTCCCCAGCGGCGGGTCCTACACGGGAGCGAGCAGCCAGCACAGTCAGCCTTCTTTCCTGGCGGGAAAGAGTACTTCCTAAGCTTACCGCCATCTAGCCCCTGCCCATCTCCCCTGATTCCCTCTCACCCGGGAGGGGTCGCTCCCGGAGCGGTGGGAGATGTGGGGTGCAGGAGTGGGACCAGAGGAGGGTTGCCCAGCTGCAGGTAGGCGCAGCGCCATCCCCTCCCAGCAGGAGGCCCGGACTCTGGTTTACTTCTCCCCTCACCCCCGCCCTCCCCTCACTCAACCCCCCTCCTTTTCCCCTTCCTCTCCTCAGTCTAGTCCCTCCCCCTCGCCCTTGAAAAGGCTGGCTCCGCACTGTCTCCTAGCAGTCGGCAGGAGGATCTGTGAGCCGGATGGAGCCGGAGCTACAAGCAGCGGTCTACGTGGTGAAGCAGAAAGCAAGCTGAACTGAACGCGCCGAGTGACATTAGCCGCGTCGACATAGACCCCTCAGGCAGCCCCGGCGTTTTGAATAGCATCAGAGGCAGCCTCGACGACTGCAGCTGCTTCAGGGACTGTGAGCTGCGGCGGTAGAGCCCGCTACAGCAAACGCAGTCTCGGTGGAGCTGGCGAAAACCTTTTCTCTTTCTAACTTACCACCTCATTCTACTGTAGAGGCTTCGGTCACTGGGTAAGTATTGGGTCCGGGTGCCAGAGTAGAGTGCAGCGTGAGTACCGCACTTAGTACGCCCTTAGTACGCCGAGGCTTCCTGCTGCCCACTCCTGGGGTCTTGACTATGACAAGAATGATTTTATAGATGCTTCTGGTGGCCTCCCTTTCCTCTTCCCCCATATGTTCCCTGGAAGTAAGAGAAAGAGCAAACCCCAGAGGTGATTGCAGATAGAATATCCTGCAGGCACTGTCACCGCTTGGCTTGGCTGGGTTACTTTGCAAAAAACTCGCACTTCTGTCAGAAAAGTGTCCACTCATGAATTTCTCCGACATTGGCCCTGCAAAAAGGTCTTTCAGTTTAACAGATAAAGTCAGCTTCAGCCAGGCTGAGGGAAACTCTAAGACTGGGGCCGGTGCTCAGAAAAAATAATACCTGGGACTCTGGTTAGCCTGCGTATGTATCTCTGGGGGCTAGGGTTTTGGATACCAGCCAGGCTGGCTCTAACCTTTGGGGGCCTGATCCTTGATAGAGTGAAGGAAAGCCCAGCGCGCCACGGAGCGCGCAGGTTCCCCGGGCCTTTCTTCCTGGTGCTGGCCTACCCGCCTTTCCTTCCCGCCCTATTTAGGGAGCTGTGCTCAGCCAGCAGCACCTGCTGAATGTGGTGGAGATGGTGTGGAAAATTGTACCTAGCTTTAAGAAATAAATTTCTTATAATCACGTAGCTGAAAAATATACTTTCCTCGTTAAAAAAAAAGACTTTTTCTAAGAGTGTAGTCGAACGTAAGAGTCCCTTTTTCACTAAAGAAATGGCTTTTAATCCCTTAGCCAACAAACAAAACTCAGGAAACAACAGAAACCAAACCGCCTACCTAGTCAATAAATGAATGGCATTTATTAAGATAGACCTTTTAGAAACAGTTCCTCTCTCCACAAAGGAATTATTTTTTTAAGCGCATAACCATAAAACAGCCCCTTTTCTAAAAAATGTCTCAATAAGGACGACATCAGAAAAGCTAACTTTTTAAAAGTGCAAGTGGGTACCTTTTTTTAGAGACTTTAGAAAAGCAGAGAGGCAAACTGCCCTCGGTTGGAGACAGGACTTACTATGAGCCCTTAGCCACAAATTGACTTTCTTTCCTTGCAAAAAAGCGGGGAGGTCACTTTTCAAGAGTGTGCAAGGTAACCACTTCCTTTCCTCCCACAAGGAAAGACTGTCAGAATCCTACTGAGAGAGCCTCTTCATTTCCATATGAATTATTCCTGGATTTGTCTCGTTGGCCCCCTGAGGTTTTGGGGGGCGGGGTGCCCGGGTGCCTGTATGGAATGAGTGTGCACACACATCTGTAGGAGGGCCCTAGCTTCTCCGAACGGGTTGCCCTTCCAAAATGTTGGCTGGGGGCTGAGGATCAAAACTTGCGCCACTGCGGCATACACCCACAAAACAAAGACCTAGGAAGAGAGTGGCTAACATAAAAGAATAAATAAAATTAAATAGCAAGAACAAAACGAAAGCAAGTCCTTGTGTGCAAATATCTTAGGATGGCATTTTAACCTAACTCTGGAGGCTGTTTTTGTACTAAAGGAAACCATGTGGAAGGAAGTGTTTAAAAATCGGGATAGGCCAGGAACCGGATAAAAAATACGGGGAGCGGGCGATGGTTTTGGAGGACCACTTTGCGTGCTCTGAAAAAACAACCTGAGGCGAGTGCGGAGAATTCTGAACACAGCGCAACATCTGAGAAGGTAGTGGTGCTTTATGACTAAAGCAACTCTTCCGCTTCTCAATAAACGTTAAAACAGGCGTGACTTAAATAAATAAATACATAAATAAATAAAGAAATAAAAGGTTACTTGCGGACACCTTCTGAATTTGGTAAAGACTAAATGGAATTCCACTCTTATTTGAAACAAACTCGCACAATCAGGGCTGGAAATCTAAGCCTCAGGGCTGTCCTTTAGCCTGTGTATTTGGGGGGTGGGGGGGGGCATTTTAGAGCAAGTAGAAGTAACAGTACTTGTAGATGTTGCCCCCTTTCCTTCCTTTGTCTGGATCACCCGAGGAAGTGCGGGCGATACGCGGGCGGTTTTGACGAACGAATCAAGAGATACATGCGCTAAGGTCTAAGGATACCTTTCTCCCTCTGCTAAATGAAAAATTCCCCTAGGGCAGCTCACAAGGGCTGAGTCCAGCCATCACTGCCACAGCACTGCTTGTGCCAAGCAGTCCGGGAGCGCCTCCACAAGCGAGGCCCCAAATCCTTTTTCTCCAGTCGGCTTCGCCTGGGCAGCCCCTCCTTCTGGCAAAGATATCAGCTCAAGAGAGGCAAAGCCAAATGAAAGCCGAGCGGGTAGTCCGTAGCAGGAGCGTGATCAGCCCAGCCCGGAGCTCCGGGTGCGCAGCCGCCTTCGCTGCCTTTGGGCCTCCTTCCCGCGCTCTGGGTCCTAGCTTCCAGCTCCCAAGAGAGGCGCGGAGACCTGGGAGGCGGTGGAGGCTAATGCCGGCTGCACTTCAGTTGGCTTTGAACCTCGGGATCAAACACAGTTTGAGGATTTCCCCTTAATTTTTTCCTGTCCCTCCGACCCTCGCTCCCGTTCTCTCCCCCTTTCAGTTTACACCTTCACTATTAACTGTGGATTTACTTATTTAGCGGCATTTTAGAGGGCACGTTCTTCCGATAAAATAGTAATAAATTACCAGTGTTAAATATCCGCTGTTGTCTCTCCTTCCTGGGTGATAAGGAAGAGAGTGTGAAGACCCGCGTTTCTAAAATTCCGTGGCCGTCTTTTCTCCCTAGAAAGTGAAGAGGGTCTTCTTGGCAAAGAAATGGTGCAGTGGGGGAGGGGGTCAATCGAAGGTGGTGGCGCTGTGTTAGGAGTCCCCTTAACTGGAAGAGGGACTGAAGATTGGGAGTTTTGGAAAAGAAAGGTTCTAGTTGCTGCCACTGCAGAGAAACCACCCACCATGCTCTTTAGGATGAGGATGCACAGTCACTGGATACTAGCGCCCCAAATAGGGAAGATTCAGGAATAGGATTTTTTCAGGCCCATTTAGGCTTCCTCTCTGGGTTTGCTTTTCTCTGTTTAAGGAGCAACCCACCTGCTTTCCTGAATTTAAAGCTAATCCTTTGCCCGTGGTTGCTGACAATCCTTTTTTCAGTTTTGGGAAAAGGACATCAGTGCACAGTTGGAGAAGGTTGCACAGGGCAAGAGGGAGGGGACCTAGGCAGGATATAGGCAACTGGGCCTCAGAACCTGTTACCTTACCAAGGAAATTACATTCAGAGAGAATCAAAACAAACTGCTTACTTACTATCTGTTGCTTTGGAGGCAGGTGGGGAGTTTGAGGGAAAGGGAGAAGTAGAAACAATTGTTATGTTTTGTGAATCTAGGATTTTGTTTTCTTCTAACCTTTCATAGAAGGCTTCCTTTATGTGGTATATCAGAAAAGGCAGCAAACAGACTTGCTGTGCATTTGAAATACAGAAATGGGAAGCAAACACAGAAGAAGCATACAAACACATTCATTTTCTAAAGTTCAATTATTTGCTAAAGGTTGAAAGCAATTTTTTTTTTTAAATCACCTGAATGCAATTCTGATAGACACACAAGTAGTGTTATTTGGGCAGCTGAAATCCCTGGCAGAATGATTTCCACCTTTCACACTCTTTATTCTATTGTTATCCAAAACTTTGTTTTTTGCTAGATAGAAATTCCTGATAGAGAGCTTCCAGAATGCTGGTGGCAGAAAGAAATCTGGTAGAAACTTAGAAAATTCTCCTTTTCTCTACCCAATTGGTCCACAACAGTCTTTATGCAGGATTTATGAAGTTCTTGAGGCAGGAGGGGAGCCACACCTACAAGGAGACTTTACATTAACCACTGGCTTTAACCCACTTTAACAAAATATATATGGCTGCCACATTTTCTATTAGTAGGAAGAAAATTATTCAGGGGATGAAAGTTTGAAATCTAATTTTCTTTAGGAATCTTGCTTCACATATTTCAAAGGAGGTGCCATCTGTGTATCTATTCACCAAAATATCCACAAACATTAGTCATCTACTGCGCCAGACAATGTGCTAGGCTCCAGTAATACCAAAGAATATGAAAAGGCAGCTTGATGCCTCTGTGAGCCAGGACATTCTTAGCCACTTGCAAGCACAATTATCTTCATCACACTACATTTTTCACATACTTCTCTGCATCATCTCTCCCACCTTCCCATTTCAGCTTTCTCTCTACCCACAATAAGTCCTTTAATCTTGGCTTATTCCTCCCCTTACGCCTAACAAACACCTCTATTCTGTTCTTTTCCTCCACTTCTCTGCCTTCCCTCCCTGCTTCTTCTCTACATTATCTACCTAAGTTATTTCTCCACTCATCCCCGTTTTTCTTCCTCTTTTGGACTAGCTACCTAGACCTCTCTTCCCCTTCAATGACCTGAAAGAAGTGTAAAAAAAAAAAAAAAAATCAAGGAACATCCACTTCAAATTCAGAGATTTGTGAAAGTTTCCTCACAAAGAAGATTTCTTGCTGTCTGTGTGTGTCTTTTGCTAATTTATTTGAAACAAAATTTACAATGAAATTCCTTAGATTTGTTAAATACTTTTGTTATGCCTGAAAATATCTTTTTTTAAAAATTTTCAACATAACAGTTTTCATTATTTTTGCACCACACCCAGTGCTCCCTGTAATCCTTGCCCTCTATAATACCCACCACCTGGTTCTCCCATCCTACCACCCCCCATCACTTCAAACCTCTCAGATTACGTTTCAGAGTCCATAGTCTCTCAGGGTTCACGTCCCTTTCCAATTTCCCCCATCTCCCTTCTCCTCTCTAACTCCCCTTGTCCTCCATGCTATTTGTTATGCTCCACCAATAAGTGAAACCATATGATAATTGACTCTCTCTGCTTGACTTATTTCACTCAGCATAATCTCTTCCAGTCCCATCCATGTTGCTACAAAAGTTGGGTATTCATCCTTTCTGATGGAGGCATAATACTCCATAGTGTATTTGGAACACATCTTCCTTATCCATTCATCCGTTGAAGGGCATCTTGGTTCTTTCCACAGTTTGGTGACCGTGGCCATTGCTGCTATGAACATTGGGGTGCAGATGGCCCTTCTTTTCACTACATCTGTATCTTTGGGTTAAATACCCAGGAGTGCAATGGCAGGGTCATAGGGAATCTCTATTTTTAGTTTCCTGAGGAATCACCACACTGTTCTCCAAAGTGGCTGCACCAATTTGCATTCCCACCAACAGTGTAAGAGGGTTCCCCTTTCTCCACATCCTCTCCAACACATGTTGTTTCCTGTTTTGTTAATTTTGGCCATTCTAACTGGTGTAAGGTGATATCCCAATGTGGTTTTAATTTGAATATCCCTGAGGGCTAGTGATGATGAACATTTTTTCATGTGTCTGGTAGCCATTTGTATGTCTTGATTGGAGAAGTGTCTGTCCATATCTTCTGCCCATTTTTTGTTAATACGATTATCTGTTTTGTGTGTGTTGAGTTTGAGGAGTTCTTTATAGATCCTGGATATCAACCTTTTGTCTGTACTGTCACTTGCAAATACCTTCTCCCATTCCATGGGTTGCCACTTTGTTTTGTTGACTGTTTCCTTTGCTGTGCAGAAGCTTTTGATTTTGATGAAGTCCCAAAAGTTTATTTTGGCTTTTGTTTCCTTTGCCTTTGGAGACATATCTTGAAAGAAGTTGCTGTGGCTGATATCGAAGAGATTACTTCCTATGTTCTCCTCTAGGATTCTGATGGATTCCTGTCTCACGTTGAGGTCGTTTATCCATTTTGAGTTTATCTTTGTGTACGGTGTAAGAGAATGGTTGAGTTTCATTCTTCTACTTATAGCTGTCCAGTTTTCCCAGCACCATTTATTGAAGAGACTGTCTTTTTTCCACTGTATATTTTTTCCTGTTTTGTCGAAGATTATTTGACTATAGATTTGAGGATCCATTTCTGGGCTCTCTACTTTGTTCCACTGGTCTATGTGTCTGTTTTTATGCCAGTACCATGTTGTCTTGGTGATCACAGCTTTGTAGTAAAGCTTGAAATCAGGTAATGTGATGCCCCCAATTTTATTTTTGTTTTTCAACATTTCTTTAGCGATTCGGGATCTCTTCTGATTCTATAAAATTTTTGGATTATTTGCTCCAGCTCTTTGAAGAATACGAGTGAAATTTGGATCAGAATGGCATTAAAAGTGTAGATTGCTCTAGGCAGTATAGCCATTTTAACAATGTTTATTCTTCCAATCCAAAAGCATGGAATGGTCTTCCATCTTTTTGTGTCTTCTTCAATTTCTTTCATGAGTGTTCCGTAGTTCCTCGAGTACAGATCCTTTACCTCTTTGGTTAGGTTTATTCCCAGGTATCTTATGGTTCTTGGTGCTATAGTAAATGGAATCGATTCTCTAACTTCCCTTTCTGTATTTTCATTGTTAGTGTATAAGAAAGCCACTGATTTCTATACATTGACTTTGTATCCTGCCACGTTACTGAATTGCTGTATTAGTTCTAGTAGTTTGGGGGTGGAGTCTTTCAGTTTTCCATATAAAGAATCATGTCATCTGTGAAGAGAGAGAGTTTGACTTCTTCATCGACAATTTGGATACCTTTCATTTCTCTTTGTTGTCTGATTGCTGTTGCTAGGACTTCTAATACTATGTTGAACAAGAGTGGTGAGAGTGGGTATCCTTGTCGTGTTCCTGATCTCAACAGGAAGGCTGCAAGCTTTTTCCATTGAGGATGATATCGTTGTGGGTCTTTCATAGATAGATTTGATGAAGTTCAGGAATGTTCCCTCTATCCCTATATGTTGAAGCGTTTAATCAGGAACGGATGCTGGATTTTGCCAAGTGCTTTTTCTGCATCAATTGAGAGGACCATGTGGTTCTTCTATTTTCTCTTATTAACTTGTTCTATCACATTGATTGATTTGCGAATGTTGAACCATCCTTGTAGCCCAGGAATGAATCCCACCTGGTCATGGTGGATAATCCTTTTAATGTGCTGTTGGATCCTGTTGGCTAGGATCTTGTTGAGAATCTTAGCATCCATATTCATCAGTGATAATGGTCTGAAATTCTCCTTTATGGTAGGGTCTTTGCCTGGTTTGGGGATCAGGATAATGTTGGCTTCATAGAAAGAGTCTGGAAGTTTTCCTTCTGCTTCAATTTTTTGAAACAGCTTCAGGAGATTAGGTGTTATTTCTTCTTTGAAAGTTTGGTAGTTCCCTGATGCCGAGTGATATGGAGCACTTTTTCATGTGTCTGTTGGCCATCTGGATGTCTTCTTTGCAGAAATGTCTGTTCATGTCCTCTGCCCATTTCTTGATTGGATTATTTGTTCTTTTGAGTGTTGAGCTTGTTAAGTTCTTTATAGATATTGGACACTAGTCCTTTATCTGATATGTCGTTTGCAAATATCTTCTCCCATTCTGTCAGCTGTCTTTTGATTTTGTTAACTGTTTCCTTTGCTGTGCAAAAGCTTTTGATCTTGATGAAATCCCAATAGTTCATTTTTGCCCTTGCTTCCCTTGCCTTTGGCGATGTTCCTAGGAAGATATTGCTGCGGCTGAGGTCGAAGAGGTTGCTGCCTGTGTTCTCCTCAAGGATTTTGATGGATTCCTTTCTCCCATTGAGGTCCTTCATCCATTTGGAGTCTATTTTCGTTTGTGGTGTATGGAAATGGTCCAGTTTCATTTTTTCTGCATGTGGCTGTCCAGTTTTCCCAACACCATTTGTTGAAGAGACTGTCTTTTTTCCAAATCAAAACCACAATGAGATATCACCTCACACCAGTCAGAATGGCTAAAACCAACAAGTCAGGAAATCACAGATGCTGGCGAGGATGCAGAGAAAGGGGAAACCTCCTACACTGTTGGTGGGAATGCAAGCTGGTGCAGCCACTCTGGAAAACAGCATGGAGGTTCCTCAAAATGTTGAAAATAGAACTGCCCTATGACCCAGCAATTGCACTACTGGGTATTTACCCTAAAGATACAAACGTAGTGATCCAAAGGGGCACGTGCACCCGAATGTTTATAGCAGCAGTGTCCACAATAGCCAAACTATGGAAAGAACCTAGATGTCCATCAACAGAAGAATCTATGAAAAGATGTGGTATATATACAATGGGATACTATGCAGCCATCAAAAGAAATGAAATCTTGCCATTTGCGACAACATGGATGGAACTAGAGAGTATCATGCTTAGTGAAATAAGTCAAGAAGAGAAAGACAACTATCATGTGATCTCCCTGATATGAGGAAGAGGTGATGCAACATGGGGGCTTAAGTGGGTAGGAGAAGAATTAATGAAACAAGATGGGATTGGGAGGGAGACAAACCATAAGTGACTCTTAATCTCACAAAACAAACTGAGGGTTGCTGGGGGGAGGGGGCTGGGAGAAGGGGGTGGGGTTATGGACATTGGGGAGGGTATGTGCTTTGGTGAGTGCCGTGAAATGTGTAAACCTGGTGATTCACAGACCTGTACCCCTGGGGATAAAAATACATGTTTATAAAAAATAAAAAATTTAAAAAAAAAGTTTGGTAGAATTCTTCAGGGAATCCATCAGGTCCTGGGCTCTTGTTTTTTGAGAGGTTTTTGATCACTCCTTCAATTTCGTTACGAGATATCAGTCTATTCAGGTTGTCAATTTCTTCCTGGTTCAATTTTGGAAGTTTATAGTTTTCCAGGAATGCATCCATTTCATCTTGGTTGCTTAGCTTATTTGCATATAACTGTTGATAATAACTTCCGATGATTGTTTCTACTTCCTTGGTGTTGTGATCTTTCTCTTTTCATTCATAATTTTATGAATTTGAGCTTTCTCTCTTTTCTTTTCCATTATTGTGGCCAATGGTTTATCGATCTTATTGATTCTTTCAAAAAACCAACTTCTAGGTTCATTGATACGTTCTACTGTATCTCTGGCTTCTACCTTTTTGATCTCAGCTCTAATCTTGATGATTTCCCTTCTTTTGTTTTTTTTAAAGATTTTATTTTTTTATTTGGCAGAGAGAGATCACAGTAGACAAAGAGGCAGGCAGAGAGAGAGAGAGAGGGAAGCAGCCTCCCTGCTGAGGAGAGAACCCGATGTGGGACTCGATCCCAGGACCCTGAGATCATGACCTGAGCTGAAGGCAGCCGCTTAACCCACTGAGCCACCCAGGTACCCCAGTGATTTCCCTTCTTATGTGTGGAGTTGGTTTGATTTGTTGTTGATTCTCCAGTTCTTTAAGGTATAGAGACAGTTGGTGTGTTCTGGGTTTTTCAATTTTTTTGAGGGAGGCTTGGATGGCTACATATTTCCCCCTTAGGACTGCCTTTGCAGTGTCCCATAAGTTTTGGACCAAAGTGTCTTCATTCTCATTGGTTTCCATGAATTGTTTCAGTTCTTCTTTGATCTCTTGGTTGATCCAAGCATTCTTAAGCAAGGTGGTCTTTAACTTCCAGGTGTTTGAGTTCCTTCTGAACTTTTCCTTGTGGTTGAGCTCCAGTTTCAAAGCATTGTGATCTGAGAATATGCAGGGAATAATCTCAGTCTTTTGTTATTGGTTGAGTCCTGATTTGTGACCCAGTATGTGTTCTATTCTTGAGAAGGTTCCATGTGCACTTGAGAAGAATGAGTATTCTATTGTTTTATGTGGAATGTTCTGTATAGATCTATGAGGTCCATCTGGTCCAATGTGTCATTCAATGCTCTTGTTTCTTTATTGATTTTCTGCTTGGATGATTTGTCTGTTTCTGAGAGAGGTGTGTTAAGATCTCCTATTGTTAATGTATTCATATCAATATGACTCTTTATCTTGATTAACAGTTTTCTTATGTAGTTGGCTGCTCCCATCTTGGGGGCATAGATATTTACAATTGTTAGATCATCTTGGTGGATAGTTCCTTTACGAATGATGTAGTGTCCTTCTGTATCTCTGACTACAGTTTTTAGTTTGAAATCTAATTTAATTTATCTTATATGAGAATCATTACCCTGGCTTTCTTTTGAGGCCCACTGGCATGAAAGATGCTTCTCCATCCCTTCACTTTCAGTCTGGGTGTATCTTTAGGTTCAGAATGGGTCTGCTATAGACAACATATGGATGGGTCCTGTCATTTTATCCAATCTGCAACCCTGTGCCATTTTTGGGTGCATTTAGGCCGTTCACATTGAGAGTGATTATTGATAGACACATTTTTATTGACATCGTGTTAGCTTTGAAGACTTTCTTTCTATAGATTATCTCTATATTTCTGTTCAATGCTATTCTTAGGATTTTCCCTCTTTTATAGAACCACCCTTAAAATTTCCTGCAGTTTTGGCTTGGTGGTTGCATAGTCTTTTAAGCCTTGCTGGTCTTGGAAACTCTTTCTCTCTCCATCCATTTTGAATGTCAGTCTTGCTGGATAAAGTATTCTTGGCTGCATGTTCTTCTCATTCACTGCCCTGAATATATCTTGCCAGCCCTTTCTGTCTTGTCAGGTCTCTGTGGACAGGTCTGGCGTTATTCTGATGGGCTTTCCTCTGTACATAAGGAGCCTCTTTGTCCTAGCAGCTTTCAAGAGATTATACCTACAATTATGATTCCTTAATTTGACTATCAGGTGCCTTGATGTTTTTTTTGAATCTATAATCTTGGGTGGAGACCATTCGGCCTCTAGTACATGAACACTGGCTCCTTTCGCGAGGTTGATAAAATTTTCATGAAGAACTTATTCCACTATATCTTCTAGACTTCTTTCTTTCTCCTCCCCTTCAGGGATTCCAATGATTCTGATGTTGGAATGCTTCATGGCATCATTTATTTCCCTGATTCTGTTTTCATGGTTCAAAGCTGTTTGTTCCAGGCTCCCTCCTGATCCTTTCTTTCTGTCTGTTTTTCCTCCAGATCACTAATTCTATCTTCTGTCTTAGTTACCCTAGCTTTGAGAGAATTTAAATTAGATTGGAATTCATTGAGAGCATCCTGAACATCATCCCTGGTAGCTTTTAGCTCTGCCCTAACATTGTGAACATTATCTCTGGTCGCTTTCAGCTCGGACCTAATCAATTCCGTTTGGTCATCCATGGCTTTGTCTAACCTAGCTATTGCCTGGATAATTGTTACCCTGAATTCTTTTTCTGACATATTGTCTATGTTGATAGCTGTTAGCTCTGTTGCAGAAGGTCCATCTTCTGTATTTTTCTTCTGTTGGGCATTCCTCCTCCTAGTCATTTTAGTGAGAGATGACTGAACAGATGTAGCTGGATGTATTAACCATGGTACAGTCAAGGTGCACCCTGGAACACTTCTGAGCAATCAGGATTCCCCACCCAAATGAGAAAAAAAGAAGAAAAAAGCAAAATAAAAAAAAAATAAAGAGAGAGAGAGAGAGAGAGAAAGAGAGACAGGAAAGAAAGGGAAGATAAAAGAGAAGATTCAGCCCAAATGGGCCCCAAGGTAAGTTTTATGAAGTATACAAACAGTAAACAGACAAACAAAAAGACTGATAAAAGTATATGACAAGAGAAAAAATAATTATATATATATATATATATAGGCAAATAAAGGAAGAACCTTGTCAAAAAGAACCCCAAGTGTAAGGTTTATATACTAACAGGACAAACACAAAAACACAGAAACACTGGTGGAAGAAAAAGATGGGAGAGTGGTTATAAATTCTCAGTGTGGGCGAGGAAGTTTGTTTTGATTCTTCCTGGATGTATCTTCATATCTTTGTTAAAGGACTCAACTTTCCTAAGATAAAGGGGGATTAAAAATTGGTTTACCTATAGGGGTATTATTGATTAGGGAAAGGGGATTACTTTGAAGTTTAACTCTATATGAATATTACAAAATAAAATTAAAAAAAGGAATAAACTAGATTAAACTAAACTAAAATTAAAAAAAGGAAATTTACGAAATTGAAATGCAAAAGATAAACACAGGTGTATGTATCAAAAAGTTCAGGTTAGAAGGTTATTATGGAATTTGATGTACTCACAGCTCACTGATTGTAAATAGGTTAAAATTTATGTATATTTTAAATATGAGACAGAATAGTGGGAACAAATTAAAAATAAAAGTTGTCCTATGAAGTAGTGGTGATGGTTCTCTTGTAGTCTTTTTTTTTTTTTCTTTCCTGGTTGGTTTTCTGGGGGAGGGGCCTGCCAGGTGGGTTTTCAGTCTATGATGTTCCCTGAGTTAAGTCCTCCAGTTCCCCTAGAGGGGGTGGGCTCTGAGGAAACCGGTTTTTTCAGGCTTTTGTTCTCTGGAGGTTTTTATATTTGTTCACTTTTTTTTTCTTCCTCTTGCCTTGACTGCTTTTGATGGTTTTTGTAGGTTTAGAGGAAAGCAAACTTCACCCTGACCTCCCTCTCAAAGAGAAGCCTCAGTCTGTTCTTCTGTGGATGTTGCAGAGCCCATATAAATTTCTCCTTGGCAGCTGGCAGAGCAGATTCCTAGTCGAGGTCCCTGGGCATGCAGGATTTCTGCTTGTACCCCAAACCACGGCAGCAGCGGCTGTCTGTGCAGCTGCAGACCGCCAGAGAGGTTCCAAGCAGTGAATGCACACTGAGATTTTCCCGCTAGCCTGGGCTGGGAGTGCCTTGTCTTTCTGGGTCTAAGAGTGCCCAGCTTGCAAGCACCTTTCTCGGGGAGGCTGTGGGTTGCGCGCCGTCTCAGTCTCTTAGAGCGGGGTGCAGGTCTGAAAGCACCAGTTTGGGCCTTCGTGCACCTCTCTCAGGAGAGAGTTTGGGGCATGAGTCTTAGGCTCTGAAACAATGGCGCCTGATCTCAGGCTGATTTCATGGGTGATCAGAGTTCTTTGGTAGGTAATCGGCTCACTTTAGGGTACATGTTGAAAAGGCGCCTCCTTCTACTTCCCCGCCATCTTGTCCCCCCTAAAATATCTGTTTTCCTTTGGTTACTAGGGATTCAAATATTGTACATTGGGATATCCAAATTTTCTGAATTTCTCACTACACTCTCCTAAAGTTGTTTCTCGCATCCATTTCTGGTATATGTTCTTATCAACATGTACAGTTATCATGTCAATCTTTAGAGGCAAAGGAACATTTTTTTTTCTTTACTACATTCTTAGAGTTATTTTTATGTGTGAGAAAGGGGGACAATTCTTAGATCGTCCATATTTGCACATGTAGTAGGGTTGACTGAATCTTTATTGGGAATTGGTGACAGAAGAAGAGTATGCTGTAAAAAAAAAGATGATCCATTCTTTCATCAATGACATATGTAACTTTTACTTTTAGGAAAAATAAAACATATAACTACATTTAATTGGATTGACTTTATATTGTAACATTCCAAATTACATGTTTATCTCATCAGAGTTCTATTATCTGAAGACTTTACTGATCATTCAGTATCCAGACTGAAGAAAACTAGATAAGATGTCTTGATATTCCAGACTAGCTTGTGATGTTCAAATAAATCTACTCCTATTCAGAATGGTGTTATTTTTCAATAGACGTTTTCATGAAGGCATCATGCCTAAGATGTGGTTATATCTTTTTTTAGGAGAAAACATCAAATGACCTATATGTCAAGGTCCCTCAAGATTTCCACCCTGTGAATCATTAATTGTAAAGTACAGGTTTATTACATGGAGAAAGCTATTTTAGGGTGAAAAGTGTCTTGAGATTTCGTGACATTTGTGGAAAGACTGCATTCTCATTATCAAAGAATAAAAAATCGATAGTCTTTTCTAATCACGATTTTCGAATTAGAAGAGTGACTTGGCAGAAATTGTAAATGCTTCTGTTATCTTTTGCATTTCAAAAATCCTCAACTGATCAAGGAGTTAAAGTGTCCTTTTAATTGTCTTTAATGTGTTAAGCATCAAATCAGTATAATAGATTTTGAAAATAAGAGTAATGATGACTACAGTTGTCATTTCCAGCCCAGATCTGAAAAAATGATTTTTTTCTACCTAGTCTTCTCAACTAAAATGTGTAAATATGGGAAGACACAAAAAGGAAAGGGAAATGAAAGAAGAGACTAAATCATCCAAGATAATTTTTTTCTCATTAATAAAAACTATTTTAATTAATATAATATAACTTTTAACATGACAATAATAAAAGTAATTGTTGAAGAATTTTAATTAAACTATATAAAATTAATTTCTTTTTAAAATCTTTAAGTGATGAGAATACAGGTAGAGATTTGTCCTGATTTTACAATTCATTTACTGTTATTATAGGAAATGAAAATAAAATATTAAGGTTTCTACTACACTTTTGTTTTAACTCATTCTCCTTGTGAAATACCTTTAATTTGTCCAGAATGCTATATTTATACCATTTTTTATATTATATCATTTTGGAAGTATATATATTAATATAGTCTCAAAAATTTTTGAGTAGAAAAAGAAGCAATGGTTATACCTATTTCTTTTCAGTGGGAAAACTTAAGGTTGGAAATCAGATAGGCTTTCCTCTAGATGGTAAGAGGGGAAACTTATACAGGGTTGTTGATTTTCAGTCTCCAAACTTGGGACATTTTCCAGCATCTCACCTTGCCTTTCATTTCTTTGAGTGTATTTTCTCAAAGGCAGGGTAGGATACTTGATTACTTCCTGAAATTGACTGCAAGTGTTGAATATGGATGGAATCTGGCATTGACTCTAAACTTATATGTTAAACATAAATTATTAAAATAGTTTTACAGAAAAAATCAGGCACTTAAAAATAATGTCTTCAAATTACATAAATGGAAATGTAATTGGTCATTCTATTCTGAAGTCTGAACAATTAATTGATACATTCCTGTTCAACATTTCACAAAATAATATCACCAATGATCTATGTTATAGTAAACTGCTCAGAATTTTTGAATCTGTTTGGAAAAATATTTTAAAAAAAACAACAAAAAATACTTCTTATATTAAAAAGTAAAGATCTTAAAGACAAGTATGTTCAACTATATTTACATAAGTTTTCAATTAATAGACTCTTATGTTCTCCTCTTATTTAGAGTCTATGTGCGCTGACCTTGTAAGAATTATATGGTAAAAATAATGGGACTATTGAAATTTAACAGTATACACTACAGAGATACATATACTTCCTCTATTTTATTTATATAAAGAATTCAAATTATGACATATCATAATGATACTCCATAAATACAAGTTTACTTAATATGACAAATATGTGGTGTTATAGCCTAATCCAATTTTTAGAGCATCTAAATTTTTATATAAGAGTTATTTTAGGGAATATTTTTCAATGATTTTTAAGTAGTGGTTTTCTTCTGACATGCCATTTGTGAAGCACCATGTCTTTGGGAATTAACCGTGTATAGGTTTGGATCAATCACATCAAGCAAAAGGACATTTAGCTTCCAACATGCAAATCATTGCTGTCTTCAGGCTTCTAAAGTTTATCCCATGGTTTTGGGTATAGAAAGTATGAGCAAAAGTTTTATTTAAATTGTGTGAACACAAGGTATTTTATGATTTATATTTTATTAGTATGTAGAGAGTAATCTCTACATAATAAATTAATAAATTAATCTCCCTGGAGTACAGGTTTCCCAAAAGTAAAATGAAGAAAATGTAAATTATTTCAAGTCCATTTCCAATGAAAAAAATATGTTTTACAAAAACCAATAGCCATATAAAGCATTCTTTCTTTTTCCTGTAGTACTGCAGGTATTATCAGTTTTACTGCATTGATCCACTAACCATTAATAACTAAAGAAGTATTGCTTGCCCAGCATTATATTTCTTTAGATGTGGGGTCTGGACTGTGAAGGGTGACCATTAAAGAATTTAAAGTACTACCTGCTTTGAGAAGCTTACATTCTGATTGGGCAAAAACAATGAAAAACAAAAATAACAAAGTAATATATAGTAACATCAAATTAAATTCAACATACATTGAATGTCAGGTAGTATATTGCAATATGACAAGTATGGTCCAGGTTTTATATACTCTGGAAGTAAAGGGGACCAGAAAGCTCATTTGGTCCAACTCCTTTGATTTACAGAAAGTGAATTAAGGGTATAGGAGTTCATGTAAGGCATTTGATGATAGCACTAATTAATGTACTCCACAGTCTTACCTAGTCCCTGTTTTGCTTTAATGCAATAATAGTTTTGTACCTTATCAGAAAGTTAAATATACCCAAGACTTGTTTATTTCTTTGTCTTACAACTTTTCTTTATATCACAAAATCTGTGATATAAAGCAGTTTCAATATGTCCTAGCCATTTTACAATGTGAGAGTGCAAAGCAGGATTATTTGAGGAAGGGAATTTGAATCCATTAAATATCATATGGATTATGAATGCCTTAGAACTGCATACATGAATAAATAAATATGGGAATATAAGGTCACTGCTAAAAACAATAGCTAGATCAAAGCTCTTTAGAAAAGAAACAGAGCCAAATACACAATTTGTAGTCCATCACCATCACTGCCAATGACATCACCATCACTGCCAATGACAATTTCAAACTCCAGTTTCTAGGAAGTTATATTCTATTACTGTGTGTATCAAATTTTAATGTGCATACCAGTCATCTGGAAATCTTTCTAAAATGCAGATTCTGATTCAGTAGAGTCTAGGTAGGACCTGAAATTTTGAATTTCTAACATGTTCACTGGGGATGTAGATGCTGCTGCCCCCGGCAAACCACACCGAGCAACAAAAGGCTAATTCTTAGTCTGTTAAATAACATGAAAATGGTGAAGTAAGCATAGGTAACAGCTGTTTTGCAAAGTACTAAATTTTTAAAAATTGAAATGGTATAAATTATTGCTTTGGGTATTAAAATTGATTTTAACCTTTGGTATAACTAGATCAGTTGAAACTAGTTCAGACAAAAAACCAGTTGCTTGCTCATTGTATAGTCAAATTTATTCTACAAGCACTATGTGCATACATTTATAACATTTTAAAAACAAACCATTGGCCATAGTTTGTCAACAGTTTACCAATATTTTTAATATTTTTCCAAAGAGATTCAAAAATTCTGAGCAGTTAACTATAACATAGATCATTGGTGATATTAGTTTGTGAAATGTTGAGCATGAATGTATCAATTAATTGTTCAGACTTCAGAATAGAATGACCAATTACATTTACATTTATGTAATTCAAAGACATTATTTTTAAGTGCCTGATTTTTTTCTGTAAATCTATTTTAATAATTTATGTTTGACATATAAGTTTAGAATGAAGTCCAGATTCCATCCATATTGAACACTTGCAGCCAATTTCAGGAAGTAATAAAGTATATAAGATAATAGGCCTGCTCAATTGTCCATCTGACTATTCTGACAGCAAAATGATTGGGTCTGTGAAGAAAATGCCAGTGCCCTCATAAGGTTAAGAATTGATTTTTAATCTCCTTATTCAGCTATTTTATATCTTACATCAGTGAATAGATCTAAACCTTTGCTGACCTTTTAAAAATTTTTAGTTTATAAAACATCTTCATAACCAAAGCCTCTCAGGCAAAGTAGTATTTTTTGTTTACTTGTTTGTTTAATGTTTTTATTTAAATTCCAATTGAGTAACATGTAGTATGATATTAATTTCAGGTAGTGTCTGATATTTTTAAGGACAACAACAATAGCAAAAATACTTGGTAGAGTTAATTTTATATCTGCTATCTCTCAAAACTTCCCTTAAGGAATGATAAATTAGACACTGTGCTGTCTAACTACTTTCTTCACACCTAGATTTTTTTTATCTGAGATTACAGCAGAATAGTCATTTAGTCTAAGTGAACTTTTCATCCTTAATCATTTTTGGAAATCTTCATAACTCCATTTGTTTATATACAGTTCATCTTGGTATGGAATCTGTCATATTAAAACAAAGAACATTGAGAACAGCTATTGAAAAAAGTGATGGGTAAGTGTTTTAACTATTGGTTAGGAGGCACAGTGTGGTTCCAGCAGATTTAGGAAAACAACTGAAAAAGTTGTCACTTCAAAGCTGCAATTCATGTCTTAATTATGGCTTTGGGTTTCAGAATCCACTACCTTCCCAATGAAACTATTAATCTTTTCTAAGATCTGATACTTTATTTTTTATTTATTTTCAGGTACTTAATGTATTTTTTTATTATCATCTTCAGTTAACCAGCATATAGTATTAAGGAGGGCATGAGTGGTGATGAGCACTGGGTGTTATATGCAACTAATGAATCGTTAAATAGTACATCAAAAACTAATGATGTACTATATGCTGGCCTGATACTCTAAATAGCAACAGCAGAACTTGTTTGAGGGCAACTTGAGGATTCCAATTCCAAAAGGCCAGTTGGATTAAAGTGTTTTTTGTAAGTATTAAATAAACTTGGGTATCTGTCAAAATTACCTTGGATTTTTTTGATCATTAACATAATGTTAAGCAAAGACTGTTTCCATCTGCTTGAGGTGGTAAGTAGAGCAGTCAAATATCATATATATATATTTTTTGAGGGGGAAATTACAAAATACACAAAAAGAAAGAAATACATAAAACAAAACAAAAACATGAAAACTAACATCTCTTCAAGTTCTATTTTTAAAGAAGAGACAAAAACTCACTATAGAAAGTAAAAATATCAGTTGTATGAAAATATGTTGTTCATGCCTTAAGACAGAATGAGAACAAATTGAGTCAATTTACAATAGCATTAAAACTCAAAAATTAGGGGAGCCTAGCTGGTTCAGTCCTTAGAGCATGTGACTCTTGATTTCAGGGTCATGAGTTCAAACCCCACATTGGGTGTAGAGCTTACATTTAAAAAAAGTAAAAAAAAAAAAAAAAAAATCTCAAAAATACATAAAATTTAATACAATGTAAAAAGTTAGATCATGTTTGGGTCATAATAACTGCAAGGAAAATATAATTTCTTGGACTAATCTAACATGTTACGAATATTATAATTTTGTGAATTAGAATGATCAATTCTAACTAGATAAATAAGTCAGTCCTCTGTTTTCTTGTTTTAGAGATAATAAGAATACTTCTCAATAGAATAAGATATTTTTAATATCAGATATATTAAATAGAGAAAATACTGTTTAACTGTATAAAGTTTTAATCATAAGTCATGTAATTTTAATAAAGATCTTAAAAAGATATCAGTGAAAGTTGAGCACAATTAGCCAGTAGATAATGTCATATAATATACATGAAATGTTGAAGTGCTTATAATTACCAATAGTATGAAAGGATGACAAAAATGAATGATAGTTTCACTGAAGTACTGAGTTGACTATATTATTAAAAAAATCAGATTTCCAGGTTAAGATTGGGTTCCAAGGTGAAGACCCACAACTCAAGTAAACACTATCATTCAAAGAACTAGAAGACACTCTGAGAACATAATGTTTCATATTTCCTTTGAAAATGTGAAAACAAACAATGCAGTTTAAAAATGGGTATTTCAACAGATATCCTGCCCCCCCCAAAAAAAAATATATATATATATAAAGATGACAAATAAGCATATAGAAAGATGCTCCATGTCATATGCTCCATGTCATATGTTATCAGAGACATACATATTAAAACAGTAAGATACTACTACACATATATTAGGCCACCTAAAATCCCAAACGCCAACCATACCAAATGCTGCCAAGGACATGGGGCAACAGGAACTTTAGTTTATTATTGGTGGGAATGAAAAATGATCCTGTATGTTCTCGTCAATTTTTCTGTAAACCCAACACTTCTCAAAAAACAAAACAAAGCAAAACAAAAAACGTTGGGTGCCTGGGTGGCTCAGTCGGTTAAGTGTCCCAACTCTTGATTTCTTCTAAGATCATGATATCAGAGTTGTGAGATTGAGGCCCATGTCAGGCTCTGTGTTGAACATGGAACCTGTTCAAGATTCTCTCTCCTCCCTCTGCCCCTACCCCTTCTCTCCCTCTCTAAAAATAAATAAATAATAGTCTATTAGTTCAAAAAAAGGAAGGAAATATCATTGCTTTATATTTTCCTTATTTCATACACTGATGATAGCAACTAAATAAACCACCAATGAACATGTTTTAGTGGTAACTAAAACAACTGAGTTTCTAAAGAAAAAACAATTAACTAAAAAAAGCAAAGTAAATTTATCATGTCTTTGCATTAAATCTGAAGAAATAACAAAAAAGAAAGAAAGAAAAGAAAAGAAGAGAAAGAAATTACCTGACATAGCATTTCTCAGTAACTAAGACAGGCACTGCCACACACTAGGCAAATGATTACATTATCATTTTAAAAACGGTTTTCACTGAATTTTAAAGTATTAATGTTACTCATTCAAATGTTACCTCATCCAAATCTCACAAAAGTCTTGTGAAACAAATACTATACCATTTTGACATACAAGGGAAGACACACAGACCAGTATTTTTTTCCCCTTAAGATCACATTACCTTAAGTGTCAGAGGTAGCATTACATCACTTTTCTTATGATACCTGGAACAATATTCATAACATCAGCCAGTGTGTACACTAAAATTTTAGCCCCAAATAGGATTATGGCTATATATATATCAAAGGAAAACATTAACAGTGTATTTATTATATTTAATCTTTTAGAAGTTTTGAATTCACATGAGAAATTTTTGCTGAGAACTCATAGAATCTCATTAGATACATTTAGGATAATATCTCTGTCCTAAGTATTAAACTTATGTTAACATATGATAACATAAATATACAATGATACAATCATCATAGTGGACTAAGATACAATTGTCATAGTGGACTAAGAAATAAGGAAGTTATCAAATTGAACAAGAGAGGAGTAGAAGAGTGGATAAATCTGATAAGCCTGTTTAAATGAGGATTTGATGCTAATCTAAAATAGGCTCAGAAACCAAAGCCGTGTTCCTGTTCTTTTTCTCTGTGAAGATAAAAATATTTGAGAGAATAGGTCTGGCAAGAGAGTATTTGGGAGGAAAAAAGGGAAATCTATTAAGGCTATGAATTTGCTTAGATATAGACAATTAAATAATAAACTAAAGTGTATTGTACTGGCTAAATTCTGGCCATGCTTGAAACCCAGAGCTCTGGGAGGTTTCAGATTTCTCATTTTATTTGAATTACATTCAAACATTTCCATAAGAGATCTTGGAAAAACTAGATTATTAAAGGTATTCAAAAATACCTTTGGTCGTCACAGAGGCAAATGCTGTTTAGGTTCTTTAATGAATCTCATGAGATAATTAGTAAACAAAACTATAAAGGATGACACATATATAGTCTGCCAAAGTGCCACTGAATATAAAAGGCAAACACTATCCTTATTTTAATGTTTCCTTAAAATTACAGTTCTACATAAAATTCATATTTGTTTGCAGATTGGTACTTGGCAAAGGACTTAACATATAATAGTCCTAACAAACATGTGTTATATGGAGTAGACATTTTTTATCCACTTTCTCCTTCTTTTTCCATTTTTCCTTTTCCAAATGAAGAATGAAACTTGTCCAGAATTAGCTAAGTGGTCTGCTTAAATTAAGGCCATCATGTTAGTTAGCAGTAACTTAAAATTCCATGAGCTTTTCAATATACTTTATAGATTGGGACATGGGTGGTAGATAACTATAATGGAAATTATGCAGTACTTTGAAATTTTCAATAGAGGAATAAAGAGAAAGTAGATTTTTTTAGATATTTAGTAGATATTTAGTATATATTTTTTTGGAATCTAGATTAGTTTTGACACTTCTCTGTAAAAAAATGCAAATTTTGATGAGATACTCAGGCATGATGGAACTAGCAACATGCTGAGATAACTCATACTAGTGATGTTTTACTTTATTTACTGTTAAGATCCCTCTTCTGCACCAGCTTGCATTCCCACCAACAGTGGAGGAGCGTTCCCCTTTCTCCGCATCCTCGCCAGCATCTGTCATTTCCTGACTTGTTGATTTTAGCCATTCTGACTGGTGTGAGGTGATATCTCATTGTGGTTTTGATTTGTATTTCCCTGATGCCGAGTGATATGGAGCACTTTTTCATGTGTCTGTTGGCCATCTGGATGTCTTCTTTGCAGAAATGTCTGTTCATGTCCTCTGCCCATTTCTTGATTGGATTATTTGTTCTTTGGGTGTTGAGTTTGCTAAGTTCTTTATAGATTCTGGACACTAGTCCTTTATCTGATATGTCGTTTGCAAATATCTTCTCCCATTCTGTCAGTTGTCTTTTGATTTTGTTAACTGTTTCCTTTGCTGTGCAAAAGCTTTTGATCTTGATGAAATCCCAATAGTTCATTTTTGCCCTTGCTTCCCTTGCCTTTGGCGTTGTTCCTAGGAAGATGTTGCTGCGGCTGATGTCGAAGAGGTTGCTAGCTGTGTTCTCCTCAAGGATTTTGATGGATTCCTTTTGCACATTGAGGTCCTTCATCCATTTTGAGTCTATTTTTGTGTGTGGTGTAAGGAAATGGTCCAATTTCATTTTTCTGCATGTGGCTGTCCAGTTTTCCCAGCACCATTTATTGAAGAGGCTGTCTTTTTTCCATTGGACATTCTTTCCTGCTTTGTCGAAGATTAGTTGACTGGTGCAGCCACTCTGGAAAACAGCATGGAGGTTCCTCAAAATGTTGAAAATAGAACTGCCCTATGACCCAGCAATTGCACTATTGGGTATTTACCCTAAAGATACAAACGTAGTGATCCAAAGGGGCACGTGCACCCGAATGTTTATAGCAGCAATGTCCACAATAGCCAAACTATGGAAAGAACCTAGATGTCCATCAACAGATGAATGGATCAAGAAGATGTGGTATATATACACAATGGAATACTATGCAGCCATCAAAAGAAATGAAATCTTACCATTGGCGACAACATGGATAGAACTAGAGTGTATCATGCTTAGCGAAATAAGTCAAGCAGAGAAAGACAACTATCATATGATCTCCCTGATATGAGGAAGTGGTGATGCAACATGGGGGCTTAAGTGGGTAGGAGAAGAATCAATGAAACAAGATGGGATTGGGAGGGAGACAAACCATAAGTGACTCTTAATCTCACAAAACAAACTGAGGGTTGCTGGGGGGAGGGGGTTTGGGAGAAGGGGGTGGGATTATGGACATTGGGGAGGGTATGTCCTTTGGTGAGTGCTGTGAAGTGTGTAAACCTGGTGATTCACAGACCTGTACCCCTGGGGATAAAAATATATGTTTATAAAAAATAAAAAATTATAAAAAAAAAGAAACATTTCCAAAATGAAAAAAAAAAAAAAATCCCTCTTCTGTTCTTATATGTCCTTCCAAATAGAGAAAGACTTTCACTCTTTCAGTGAAATCCTTGTTCATAAACATTATGTGGTATCCTTGAATCTCTAGTTTATTTAGTTTTTCTTTATTTTTTTTCTTTCTTTGTTTTTTTATTGTTTGTTTTTTACTTAAGAAGGTCATTCTTCAGGATTGTGAGGAGGTTATGCATAATGGGCACTTCTTCTGAAGTAACAAAACACAAATACTGTATAAGTGTGAACTGTGATCAATTATACCTACTTAAGATTGGTTGTTTACCAGAGAGTTCCATTCCTTTTGAAGTGACTTATTCAAAGTCTCAAAAGCTAATTAACGACATTAGGGAATAAAATTTAGGTCTCTCTGGCCAGTGTAGTTTTTACTCTACCGTACTGTCTTTTACCATAGTAAAAGGGATGATGCAAATAGGGCAAAACTAGATGTGTAATGATCATATAGGCTGAAATGTTTCAAAGTCCTGCAAGTAATTTTGGTTATAAGTGTAGATATTAAATACCAAAGAAAAGTGTAAGTAGCAAAAATAGTGATTTTATTTATTTGAGAGACAGAGAGCAGAACACAGGAGTGGGGGGAGGCAGAGGGAGAAGCAAACTCCCTGCTGAGGGAGACCAAGTGGGGTTGGATCCCAGGACCCTGGGATCATGACCTGAGGTGAGGGCAGACGCTTAACTGACTGAGGCACCCAGACATCCCAATAGTGATATTTTGAACAAATTAAAGATTTATTAACTCATCAGTCAACTTTTTAATAAAACTTAAATTTTATAAGGCAAATTACATATTTTAAGTAATCTACTCTCTTCAAAATTAGATACATCTTCTACATGAGGTTTTTATGTTGTAATTTAAACTTTCTGAAAATTCAGTATAATACTCTGCAATAAGGCACATAGATTTATATCTTGAATCAAAGATTTTTGTTTGTGTGTGTGTGTTTTAAATTCCAGTTAGTTAAAATAGAGTGTAGAAATGGTTTCAGGAGTAGAGTTTAGTGACTCATTACTTACATATAATACCCTGTGCCTATCACAACAAGTTTTCTCCTTCATGTCCATCACCCATTTAGTCCATTCCCCACCAACTGCCTTCCAGTAACCCTCAGTTTATTCTCTGAGGGTTAAGAGTCTTTTATGGTTTTTCTCACTCTCTGAATTTATTTTATTTTTCCTTTCCTTCTCCTATGTGAATCTGTTTTCTACATATGAATGAAATCATATGGTATCTGTCTTTCTCGGACTTATTTCACTTAGCATAGTACACACTAGTTCCATCCATGTTATTGTAAATGGCAAGATTTCACCCTTTTTGATGGCTGAGTAATATGGCATTATATCTATATCTATATATCTGTAGATATCACATATCTTATATCTATAGATATCTATATCCATATATATGGGATCTCTATAGATATGAATATATATCAATATCAATATCTCTATAGATATTGATATCTATAGAGATATCTATATAGAATATATTGAACCCATATATATAGATATAGATATCTATATCTATGTAGATATAGATATTGATATCTATAGATATGTAGATATATATCATGCCACTTCTTGTTTGTCCATTTATCAGTCAATGGACATTTGGACTCTTTCCATAACTTGGCTACTGTTGATAATTTGATAAACATAGGAGTGCACATGCCCCTTAAAATCACCTTTTGTGGGGCGCCTGGGTGGCTCAGTGGGTTAAGCCTCTGCCTTCAGCTCAGGTCATGATCACAGGGTCCTGGGATCTAGCCCCATATCAGGATCTCTGCTCAGCGGGGAGTCTGCTTCCTCCTCTCTCTCTGCCTGCCTTCTGCCTACTTGTGATCTCTCTCTGTCTATCAAATAAATAAATAAAAATCTTTAAAAAAATAAATAAATACAATCTTTGAAAAAAAAATCACCTTTTTTATCCTTTGGATAAATACCTAGTAGTGCAATTCCTGGGTCATAGGATAGTTCTCTTTTAAATTTTGAGGACCCTCCATATTATTTTCCAGGGTGGCTATACCAGTTTGCATTTCCAAGAACTGTGCAAAAGTGTTCCCTTTTCTCCACATTCTCACCAATATCTGTTGTTTTCTGTGCTGTTAATTTTAGCTGTTTTGACCTGTGTGAGGTGATATCTCTTTGTTGTTTTGATTTGCACCTCCATGATGGTAAGTAATGTTGAGTATTTCTTTTAATGTGTCTGTTAGTCATGTTATGTCTTCTTTGGATAAACATCTACTCATACCTTCTGCTCATTTCTTAACTGGATTATTTATTTTTGGGGTGTTGATTTTGATGTGTTCTTTATAGATTCTGGATACTAGCCTGTTTTCTGATACATCATTTGTAAATATCTTTTCCCATTCCATCAATTGCTTTTTAGTTTTGTTGATTGTTTCTCTCACACTTCAGAAAACTTTTATCTCCACAGGTCCCAGTAGTGTATTTTTGCTTTTGTTTCCCTTGACTCCAGAGATCTGTCTAGTAAAAAGTTTCTGAGGCCAAGGTCAAAGAGGCTACTGCTTGTTTTCTTTTCTAGGATTTTGATATTTTCCTGTTTTACATTTAGATGGTTCATCGATTTTGAATTTATTTTTATGTGTGGTGTAAGAAAGTGGTCCAGTTTTGTTCTTCTATATATCCCTGTCCAGTTTCCCCAACATCATATGTTGAAGAGATTGTTTTTCTATTGGCTATTCTTTCCTGCTATGTTGAAGACTAGTTGACCATATAATTGTGGGTCCATTTTTGGGTTCTCTATTCTGTTCCATTGATCTGTGCATTTTGTGCCAGTACCATACTTTCTTGATGATTACAGCTTTCTAATACAGATTGAAGTCTGGGATTGTGATGCCTCCACTTTGCTTTTCTTTTTCAACATCCTTTTGGCTATTTGGGGTCTTTTCTGGTTCCATCCAGATTTTAAGGTTACTTGAGTTCTGTGAAAAATGATGGTGTTATTTTGATTGGGATTGCATTGAATGTGTAGATTGTTCTGGGTAATATAGAATTTTTTAAAAAAATATTTTATTTTATTTTTTCAGAGTTCCAAGATCCATTGTTTAGGCACCACACCCAGTGTTCCATACAATATGTGTCCTCCTTAATAGCCATCACCAGGCTCACCCAACCCCCCCACATTCATCCCCTCCAAAACCCTCAGTTTGTTTCTTAGAGTCCACAGTCTCTCATGGTTCATCTCCCCCTCCGATTTCCCACAACTCACTTCTCTCTAATTCCCAATGACTTTTTAACAATATTTGTTCTTCTAGTCCATGATCATGGAATGTTTTTCCATTTCCTCGTATCTTCCTCAATTTCTTTCATAAGTGTTCTACAGTTTTTAGAGTCCATATCTTTTATCTTTTTATTTAGATTTATTCCTCGGTTTCTTATGGTTTTAGGTACAATTGAAAATGGGGTAGTTTCATTGATTTCTTTTTCTGCTGCTTCATTATTGAATAAATAAATGTGACAGATTTTCTGTACATTAATACCATATTCTGCAACTTTGTTGAATTCATGAATAAGCTCTGGAAAAGACTGGTGGAGTCTTTTGGATTTTCTACATGGTGTATCATGTCCTCTGCGAAGAGTGAAAGTTTAACTTCCTCCTTGCCAATTTGGATGCCTTTTGTTTGTTTTTGTTATCTGATTGCTGAGGCTAGGACTTCCAGCATGATATTGAACAACGGTGGTGAGAGGGGACATCCATGTCATTTTCCTGAACTTAGGAGAAAAATGCTCAGTTTGTCCTCATTGAAGATTATATTAGCTGTGATTCATGCAAATATGGCCTTTAAGATGTTGAGGTGTGTTCCTTTTATCCCTACTTTCTTGAAGATTTTTATCAAGAAAAGGTGTTGTAGGGCACTTGGTGGCTCAGTCAGTTAAGCATCTGCCCTTGGCTCAAGTCATAATCCCAGAGTCCTGGGACTGAGTTCCACATTGGGTTTCCTGCTCAGCAGGGAGTCTGTGTCTCCCTCTACTCCTCCTCTTTAGTTGTGATCAATCATTCTCTCATGCTCTCTCTCTCAAATAAATAAATAAAATATTTTTAAAAAGAAAGAAGGCTGCATTTTTTCAAATATTTTTTTCTGAAACTATTGAGAGGTTCTTATCTTTTTCAAATATAAAGTTCTTATCTTTTCATTTATTAATGAGATGTGTTATGATGATTGCTTTGTGGATATTGAACTATCCCTGAAGTCCAGGAATAAATCCCAGTTGATCATGGTGAATAATCATTTACTGTTGGATCTGATTAGCTAGTATCTTGTTGAGAATTTTTTCATCCATATTAATCAGGAATATTACTCTAAAATTCTCCTTTTGAGTGGGGTCCTTATTTATTTTTGAGCCAAGGTAATGTTGTCCTCATAGAAAGAGTTTGGAACTTTTCCTTCTATTTCTATTTTTTGTAACATTTTTAGAACAATAGCTATTAAATCTTATTCAAATGCCTGTAAGAATTCCCCTGGGAAGCCATCCTGACCTGGACTCATGTTTCTTAGGAGATTTTTTTGTTACTAATCCAATTTCTTTGCTGATTATGGGTCTGTTAAGGTTTTCTATTTCTTCCTATTTCAATTTGGGTAGTTTATATGTTTCTAGAAATTTATCTGTTTCTTCCAGAAATGGATATATGCCAATTTGTTGACATATAATTGCTCGTAATATTCTCTTATAATTGTACATATTTCTGTAATGTTGGTCGTGATCTCTCCTTTCTCATTCACGATTTTAATTATTGGGGTCCTTTCACTTTTCATTTGTATGTCTGGCTAGGGGTTATCTATTTTGTTAATCCTTTCAAATAGCCAACTCCTAGTTTCATTGATCTGCTCCACTATTTTGTTTTGTTTTTGTTTTTTAACTTCTATATCATTTATTCCTGCTCTTATCTTAATTATTTCCATTTTTTTCTGCTGGCTTTAGCCTTTATTTGCTATTCCTTTTCTAACTCCATTAGATGTAAGCCTATGTTGTGGTTGAGACCTTTCTTGCTTCTTGAGGAAGGCCTGTTTCACTATATACTTCCCTCTTAAGATGGCCTTTGTTGTTTCCCAGATGTTTTGGGCTGTAGTGTTTTCATTTTCATTTGCATCCATGTATTTTTAAAATTCATAATTTCTGGCTAACCCATCCATTCCTTAGGTGGATGATCTTTCACATCCATGTATTTGTGGTCTATCCATTTTTTTTTCCTTGTGATTCAAGTTTCATAGCATTGTGATCTGAAAATATGCATGGTATGATTTCAATCTTTTTATACCATTCAAGGCCTGATTTGTGACCTACTAGCTGAACCATTCACGAGAATGTTCCATGTGTACGTGAAAAGAATGTGTATTTGCTGCTTTAGTATGAAATGCTCTGAATATATCTATTAAGTTCATTTGATCCAGTATGTTATTCACAGCCCTTGTTTCCTTATTGATCTGCTTAGATGATCTGTCCATTGCTGTGAGTGGTGTGTTTAAATCCCATACTATTCTTGTATTATAAATGAGTTTCTTTAAGTTTGTAATTAATTGTTTTATATATTTGGTTGATCCCATGTTGGATGCATAACTATTTATAATTGTTAGATCTTCTTGTTGGATAGACCCCTTTATTGTGATGTAATAGACCCCTTTATTGTGACCCCTTATTGTGATGCCCTTCTCCATCTCTCATTACAGTCTTTGGTTTAAAATCTAGTATGTCTAATATAAAGATAATATAAGGATTTTGCTGTTCTTTAGCATGATAAATTATTCTCCACCCCTTCATTTTCAATCTGGATGTGTCTTTAAGTCTAAAATGAGTGTCTTGTAGGCAACATATCAATAGGTCTTAATTTTTTATCTATCCTGATACCCTATGTCTTTTGACTGGAACATTGACCTCATATTCATTCAGAGTAATTATTGAAAGACATGAATTTAATGCGATTGTGTTATCTGTAAAGCTGCTGTTCTATAACCATCTCTCATCATTTCTAGTCTTTATTACTTTGGTCTCTCTGCTCAAAGGGTCCCCTTTAATATTTCTTGCTTAGCTAATTCAGTGTCCACAAACTCCTTTACTCTTTGATTGTCTTGGAAGCTCTTTTCCTCTTCTCTTCTGAATGACAACATTACTGAATATTAATAAATGACTTGCCTGTAAAATTTTACCATTCATCACTTTGAATATGTGCCACTTTCTTCTGGCCAGTTATGTTTTTCTGCACAGGTCTGCTATTAAACTTACGTGTCTGCCCTTGAAGGTTAAGGAACTTTTGTCCATAGCTGCTTTCAGGATTCTCTTTTTCTTTGTATTTTGAAAGTTTCATTATAATATGTTCTGGTGTTGACCTGTTTCTGTTGATTTTGAGGGCAGTTCTCTGTGCCTCTTGGACATGAATACCTGTTTCCTCCTCATATTAGGGAAGTCCTAAGCTATAATTTGTCCAAATAGACCTACTGTCCCTTTTTCTTGCTCTTCTTTTGGGACTCCTATGGTATGGATATTATTGTGCTTTCTGAATTATATCTCAGTAAATTTGTGAAAAGGAAAAATAAAGAGCTAAATACCAAATACCAAACTACTAAGCCACTGGGTTCCATCCCAGCAAATTGGCTCAGATTCAATAGTCATTATTTTTTTTTTATGTGTATAATCATCATCTGTAGTACAATACAAGTAAATGAAAAATTTTAAAAAAAGAATATGGTAAAATTTCAGAGCTAGAATTTAGGAAAAACAATTAAAAAGATACTAGTTGGACTTGAAAAAAATTACATGCATGACACTAGAGAAAACATTTCTAGAGAAGAAAAAGAACTAAGATCTAATTAGATTGAAATAAAAAAAGGTATTGCTGAGATACAATCAACAATGAAAGCTCTTACTGCTTGGATAAATGAGGCAGAAGAGAGACTGAGTAATATACAAGGAAAAATTATGGAGAAAACAGAAACTGAGCAAAAGGGAGATAAACAACTAATGGACCATGGGGGGAGGACTTGAGAGTTTAGAGATAGTATAATCTGAAACAATATCAGAATTATTGGGTCCAAGAGGAAGAGGAAATGGATTGGCACAGAAGGTATATTTGAGTGAATTACAGCTGAAGCCTTCCTTATTCTAGGGAAGGAAACAGGCATTCAAGTCCAGTAGGTAGAGAGAACACTGCTAAAAAAACACTAAAAATAGGTCAATGCTCTGGGATATAATAGTGAAGCTTGTAAATTTCAGCATAAAGAGAAAATCCTGAAAGCAGCTCAAGGCAAGAGGTCCTTAACCTATAAGGATATTAACATTAGACTGGCCGGAGACATACATGAAGACCTGGCAGTCCAGAAAGGACTGGCATGATATATTCAGGGTACTAAATGAGAAAACCGTCCACCTAAGAAAATTAATCCAACAAGGCTTTCAATCAGAATGGAAAGAGAGATAAAGAGCTTGCAGAACTAAAAAGAATTTGTAAACTAGAAACTAAAAGAATTAAAAGAAACTAAAAGAATTTGTGATCACTAAACCAGTCCTTTAAGGAATATTAAAGGGAATCCTGTAAGTGAAGAGAGAACTCCAAAATAACATAGACTGGAAAGAAAAAGAGATAATATACAGAAACGGTGACTTTATAGGCAATAGAATGGAATTAAATTCATATCTTTAAATAGTTAATCTGAATATATATGGGCTGAATGCTCCAATCAAAATGTGAATGATATCAGATTGGATAAAATCCAAGACACATCAATAGGCTCCCAACAAGAGACTCATTTCAGATCCAACGACACCTCCAGATTGAAAGTGAGGGTGTGAAGAACCACTTATCATGATACTGGACATCAAAAGAAAGGTGGAGTAGCAATCCTTATATCCGAAAAACTTGATTTTAAAACAAAGACTGTAGTGAGGGATGAAGAGTGACACTGTATCATACTTAAAGAGTCTATCCAACAGAAGGATCTTACAAGTATATTTATGCTCCTAACTTGGGAGCAACCAATTATATAAACTAATTAATAACAAAATTAAAAGGAACACATTTATAATAATATAAGAAGAGTAGGGGACTTTACCACCCCACTCACAGCAATGGAGAGATCATCTAAGCAGAAGATCAACAACTTTGAATGACACACTGGACCAGTTAGACTTCACAGATATATACATAGTATTCCATACTAAAGCAAAGGAATACATACTGAATAGATCACATACTGGGTCACAAATCAGGTCTCAACCAGTACCAAAAGAATGGGATTATCCCATGCCTATTTTTAGACCACAGTGCTTTGAAACTTGGACTCAATCACAAGAGGAAATTTGGAAGGAACTCAAATAGTTGGAGGTTAAAGAGCATCCTACTAAAGAATGAATCAGTTGACCAGAGGTTAAAGAATAATTTTTTTTAAAAAATCATGGAAACGAATGTGAAAACAAACTGTTCAAAATTTTGGGATGGAGCAAAAGCAGTCTTAATATGGAAGTACATAACAATAGAAGCCGATCTCAAGAAACTAGAAAAGTCTCAAATACACAAGCTTACCTTAAAATTTAAAGGACCTGGGCACCTGGGTGGCTCAGTGGGTTAAAGCCTCTGCCTTCAGCTCAGGTCATGATCCCAGGGTCCTGGGATCGAGCCCCACATCGGGCTCTCTGCTCCGTGGGGAGCCTGCTTCCTCCTCTCTCTGCCTGCCTCTCTGCCTAGTTGTGATCTCTGTCTGTCAAATAAATAAATAAAATCTTAAAAAAAAATTAAAGGACCTGGAGAAAGAACAACAAATAAAGCCTAAATGAAGCACAAGATTAAAAAATAATAAAGACTAGAGCATAAACCAATGAAATAGAAACCAAAAGAATAGTAGAATATGTCAATGAAACTAGAAGCTGGTTCTTTGAAAGAATTCAGAAGATTAATAACCCCCATCCAGACTTATCAAAAAGAAAAGAGAAAGGACCCAAATTAATAAAATTGTGAATTAAAGAAGAGAAATCATGACCAAAACCAAGAAAATACAAAAAATTACAACAAAATATTATGAGCAACTATATACCAACAACTTAGGCAATCTGGAAGAAATAGATGCATTCTTGGAAACTTATAAACTACCAAAACTGAAATAGGAAGAAATAGAAAACGTGAACACATCCATTACCAGCAAAGAAATTGAACCATTAATCAAAAATCCCAGTAAACAAGAATTCTATCAGACACTTAAAGAACTAATACCTATTCTTCTGAAGCTGTTTCAAAAAATGGAAATAGAAGAAAAACTTCCAAACCTGTTCTATAAGGCCAGCATTACCTTGTTCCAAAACGAGAAAAAGACCTCACCAAGGAGAATTAGAGCCCAACATCCCTGATGAACATGGATGCAAAAATTTTCAACATGATACTAGCTGATAGGACCCGATAGTACATTAGAAGGATTATTCACCATGACCAAGTGAGATTTATTCCTGGAATGCAAGTGTGGTTCAACACCTGCAAATCAATTAATGTGATAGATCACGTTAATAAAAGACAAGAACCATATGTTCTTCTCAATTGATGCAGAAAAAACATTTTACAAAATGCAGCATCCTTTCCTGATTGAAACTGTCCACAGTATAGGCAAATAGGGAACATACCTTAATATCGTACCAGGTGGTGGGTATTATAGAGGGCACGGATTGCATGGAGCACTGGGTGTGGTGAAAAAACAATGAATACTGTTATGCTGAAAATAAATTAAAAAAATTTTAAAAATATCGTGTATATAATAAACAACAACAATAATAATAATAATAATAATAATAAAGAGCTGTAAATTTTCAAATAAAATAAAAGTAATCTATGAAAAACACACAGTGAATATTATTCTCAACAGGGAAAAAAAGCATTTCCCCTAATGCCAAGAACATGACAGGGATCCTCTCAGCACTGTTGTTCAAGGTTGCACTGGAAGTCCTAGCCTCGGAAATCAGACAACAAAAATATGTAAAAGACATTCAAATTGGCAAAGAAGAAGTCAATCTTTCACTCTTTGCAGATGACATGATACTCTATGTGGAAAACCCAAAAGACTCCATCCCAAAATTAATAGTACTCATACAGCGATTCAGCAATGTGGCAATATACAAAATCAATGCACAGAAATCAGTTACATTTCTATACACTAACAATGTGACTGAAGGGAGAGGTTAAGGAATGGATCCCATTTTTAATTACACCCAAAACAATAAGATACCTAGGAATTAACCTAATCAAAGAGATAAAGGATCTGTACTCTAAAAATGACAGAACACTTATGGAAGAATTTGAGAAAGACACAAAGAGATGGAAAAACATTCCATGCTCATGGATTAAAAGAAAAAAATATTGTTAAACTGTCTATGCTACCCAGAGAAATCCACACATTTAATGCAATCCCTATCAAAATACCATCAACATCAACATTCTTCACACAGCTGGAACAGATAATCCTAAAATTTGTATGGAATCAAAAAAGACCCCAAATAGCCAGAAGAATGTTGAAAAAGAAAACCAAAGCTGGTGGCATCACAGTGCCAGATTTCAAGCTATATAACAAAGCCATAATCATCAAAATAGTATGGTACTGGCACAAAAACAGACACATAGATCAATGGAACAGAATAGAGAATCTAGAAATAAACCCTAAATTCTATGGGAACAAATCTTTGACAAAGCATGAAAGAATATCCAATGGAAAAGGACAGTCTCAACAGGAAATAACACTGGGAAAATTACACAGCCACTTATAGAATAATGAAACTGGACTAGTTTCTTACACCATAAAAATGAACTCAAAATGGATGCAAGACCTAAATGTAAGACAGGAAACCATCAAAATCCTAGACCACACAGGAGCATCCTCTTAGACACCATCTAATACAACCTCCTGGTAGCTATGTCTCCAAAGGCCCAGGGAACAAAAGCAAAATAAAACTACTGGGTCATCATAAAGATAAAAACTTCCTCACAGAAAAGGAAATAGTAAAACTAAAGGGCAAGTTACTGAATGGGAGAAATTATTTGCAAAGGACACATCAGATAAAGGGCTAGTATCCAAGATCTATAAAGAACTTTTTAAACTCAACACCCATAAAACAAATAATCCAGTCAAGAATTGGACAGAAGACATGAACAGACATATTTCCAGAGAAGACATACAAATAGAAAGAAGACACATGAAAAAATGCTCCACATCACTTGGCATCAGGGAAATACAAATCAAAACCACAATGAGATACCACTGCATAGCAATCAGAATGGCTGAAATTAACAAGTTAGGAAAAGACAAATGTTGCCAAGGATGTGGAGAAAGGGGATCACTCTCACACCCTTCATGGTAATGCATGATTAAAGCCACTCTGGAAGACAATGTAGAAGTTCCTCAAGAAGTCAATAATAGAGCTACCCTATGAACCAGCAATTACACTATTAGGTTTTCACCCCAAATATACAAATGTAATGATCTGAAAAGGCACATACACACCAATGTTTATAGCAGCAATATTTAAGATGGCCAAACTATGGAAAGAGCCCAGATATCCTTCAACAGATGAATGGATAAAGAAGATGTGTTATATATTTATACAACAGAATATTACTCAGCCATTAGAAAGGAATACTTATCATTTGTATTAGGAGAGTATTGTATGTATTGTATGCTGGAGAGTATTATGCTGAGCAAAATAAGTCAATCAGAGAAAGATAATTATTTGTTTCACTCATACGTGGGATATAAGAAATAGTGCAGAGGATTATAGGGGGGAAGAGGGAAAACAAAATGGAAAGAAACCAGAGTTGTAGATAAACCATGAGGGACTCATAACTATGAAAAAACTTAGGGTTGTTGGAGGGGAGGTGAGTGAGGGAATGGGATAATAGTGTGATGGGTATTATTGAGGTCACCTGATAGGATGAGCATTGGGTTTTACATGCCACTGGTGAATTATTGAACTCTACATCTAAAACTAAAGGTATACTGTATGTTGGCTAATTACATTTATTTTTATATTTATTTATTTATTTTAAGATTTTATTTACTTATTTGACAGAGAGAGAAATCACAAGTAGGCAGAGAGGCAGGCAGAGAGAGAGGGAAGCAGGCTCCCTGCTGAGCAGAGACCCCCCCCCGCCATGCGGGGCTCTATCCCAGGACCCAGAGATCATGACCCCAGCAGAAGGCGGAGGCTTAACCCACTGAGCCACCCAGGCACCCCCACTAATTGAATTTAAATTAAAAAAAAAAAGAAAGAAAGAAAGAAGGAAAGAAAGAAAGAAAGAAAGAAAGAAAGAAAGAAAGAAAGGAAGGAAGGAAGGAAGGAAGGAAAAAAAGAAAGAAAGAAAGAAAGAAAGAGAGAAAGAAAGAGAGAAAGAAAGAGAGGGAGAAAGAAGGAAAAAAAGAAAGAAAGAAAGAAAGGAAGAACCCACAAATCTTAAAGTACCCAGCAGCATGCAGACCCACTCTCTTCCCTGGAAGAGAGCCTTGCAGCTCTGCGCCTGACATATTTCTGCCCCAAAAAGAAGTTGCATGACTGCATGAGTGCCTGGAGTTTCTGTTGAAACATGGCAAAAAGCTGGGACCATGTACCCACCCTCTGTACGTGCCTCTGTACCCTGCTGTTGACCATCAGCTCAATACTACCTGGCGGATCTTCTGTCCTTGGAGAGGCAAAATTCACTCTTTCAAATGCACTCCAGGAAGGGGAATATTTTACCCCAGTGTGACCCAGGGGATCCCCACAACATGGCTCCTTGGGGAGACTCTACATGCCACCCTCCTTCCCACCGTCTCCTTCTATTTTTTACTTCATTCCATGGAAAGTCTCCCACCCCTCCACAGCATGGCTTTTCTTTCTCCCAACTCATGTCTCACAACCTCACATCTGCCATGTTCTCTCCCTCCATTTGTGCAGATTGTTTTCTTAATCCTCAGATTGATTTCCTAGTTGTTTAAAGTTCTTTGATGTTGAACTTAGCTGTGTTCGAGGGAGGAGGAAAGCCCAGGTTCCCATGCTACTCTGCAATCTTAACTTCTCCCTCCCAAGAATTTTGTTTTGAAGAAATACTCCAAGAACAGTTTTATAGTAATTTTTACTTTAATAGTTGCCCTTGTATCTTAGGACTCTAAAATATATTAAAGTTTTAATATTTCATAAACAGTATAAATGATCCAATTTATGAAATTGTTTTGCTTACTACAGAAAATTAAATATTTCCATGTATATTTTAGAGGTGTTTCTCTCCTGCTAAAAATGCTTATCACAGTAGACTTTTCATGGATTAATAAAATGGAGTTGCAAATTTCTGCTTAGAAAACACATCTTCAAAGGTCATGCTCTTTTTCAAAATATAAATTAACAGCTTTTGGTTAAATGTCAGTGACATCAGTTACATACTGCTCTGGTTGTATTTGTTGGAATGAAAGTTTGTTTTACTTCATACCATGTTTTGATTTAATTTAAAGAATTTGTATTATGAACAGACAGTATTTTGTCTTCCATAGTTATTGGTCTACATTTTTTTCCTTTTGTTTTTTTTAAACCAGAGCCTTATATTCTTTCTACATTGCATAAATTCTTAAATATTTTTAAGAAATAATTTAAATGTCTTCAACTTGATTTCCAGAGAAAATTCCTAAGTGTTGGTTTTTTGTTTGTTTTTGTTTTATAACATTACTATTTTGGAACTATTGTAGAAATGAAGTTTAAAATGTAAGCTATGAGGTGAAAAAGTCAGCATAGAATCTCCTCTATTCAGAAGCTACTGATGACAAACAGGTAAAACTGGAAGCTGTTAAATGACTAAAAGTGGACAAAATTGTCAATAGCATTTTCTTGGGTCTTTTTCTAGAAAATACTCTTTTAGTTGAAAAAAATCCAGGGTCAAATATTTAACCAAAGATAATGATTAAAATATAATTATAAAGTATATAAAGTAAAATAAAATAAAAATGCACATTTACCCATAATAATGTATTAAAGCTGTATAATACCATGTCTTGATGAAATAGACAAAAACACATCAGTTAAACTAAATATTAAGGTTCTTTTTTTTTTAACTTGTAGACATCTTAATTGTAGGAGAAATATTCAATCTGTAATATCATCAGTCATTAATAATTCAATTACAGCTAGGAAAATGCTAACAAATATGCTTTGCAGGTCTAATTTAAAACAGACTTTCTTCTTTGATAACTCCATCTTTTTGTTGTGGATTCCACAATCAGTTTAAGAAAATTAAAGTTATAGATGGCTTATGATCTTTCTCATCCATGATTGTTACATTATTATTTCATTTGTATTAAAAATCTGTATCAATAAAATTGATAAGTTTGGTCTAGAGGCATGTAGCAATTTTGATTTTTAATGGACTTGCTTGTATAGTCCCTATTTAAAATAGTATTTCTCAATTCTAGCCTCTGTTTAGAAATCCTGATGTATAATGCTGGGATAAATCCTAAAGGGATAAAATGTCTCACAGCATTAAACAACTAAATCATTAACATTCTCTTCACTACAAAGGGAGGAATTGAATTTAGTTATGAAACACCTGCATACTATCACCTGTACTTGAGTCAATCAATTATTTTAACTATTTTTTAAAAATTAACTTCTGGCTTTATTTTTATGTGGACAATACTCATATCATCCAAATGACTGTTTGTATTTCTACTTCAAACATAAAAAGTATGGTAATTCCTTATTTTATCATGTTTTTAGGGTTTATCAGCTAGGATAGAAAACTGTGAGTCAAGGATATTAATCAAGGATCAGTCAAAAGTTAAAATATCTTCTCTTGGATTTTTTTAATAATTAAAATTATTCAATAATCATGCAAATACAGTACAAATATAGAACATACATGGACATAGATGCCATTGCTTGATAAGTACAAACAAGGAAGCTTAGCATGATTGAATTTTGCCCAAGTAGACTCCCATTCTAGTAGATATGGTATGTATCTTTCTAAAATTATAGTGATCACTTAAAATCTTGAAAAATATAACCACTTTTCTAAAATATAAGTGCACTTATGACTTGCTGCATATTTGTAATTTTGTCCTGAATTATTTTCTTTTGAAAAAAATCTTGCATCCATGGGAATTTAGAATAGAAATTTTAGAATAATATTCCACACAGTTGAATAGAGGTTTGAACTAAATTAATGACCTCTTAGACACAATTTTTTGTATCTTCTGATTGATTTTGAAAAGGCATATCTGCAGCTTAAATTTCTACTGTCCTTCAGTTAAATGATCATAAATACAGGTAATGCTGTTGAGTAAGTGACTCCATGTCTACTGAAGCATTTCTCTAGCCTGAAAAGAATGAGTGTAAAGTTGTCACTAAGAGACTATGTGTTATGAAGAATCAAATACTTATGATTTACTCTGGATTTCTGCATAACTACCCAAACATTTTCCTGGTTTTAAAATAATAGTAATGGCTACTGAAAGTTTTTTTTTTTCCTGAGACACTATTCAGATAAATTACAAGATATGAAAAAGGTATTACTCAGAAGAATAGAATTGGAAGATATAAAGTTTTAAATATTTTAAATATTATACACTTATATCCATAAATTACTGCAAATGCTGAACAGTGATATCTTCATAAACAAGTTAATTTTTTTCATAAATAAGTTTTTAAAATTAGATGTTGCACATAACATTATAAAATCAGGTGAAATGGTACATAAATAAGTGGTGTACTTTTCTAAATATTATTACAAGTGTATTTGTAGGAGTGTGATATATGTGTATTATTCATATATTAAACCTTAGTATTTATGGAGAAGCATATTCCTGCTTAGACACATGGCAGTATAATGATTAGACACATGTTCCTAAATATGAACTTGAAATTATCATATTATGAAGCATGGGAAAACAAACTAGATCTTTTAAGTTTTCATGTATAAGCAATTCCAAGTATATTTTATTGCTCCCACACTAGCAGCACATTGACCCCTTAGTAACAGGTGTCACCACATTCCAGGTCAGAGAAAGTTGCCAAATTCACACAGCAGGGAGATTGATCTAATATTTCATTAGGGTTTTTGACCAAAACTTTTCGACTTCCCATCCTTTATCCTTTCTTTCTACTGTATTTTTTACTTCATTGAATTTTCACCTTTTTTCTTCAAAAGTGAATTGTTCAAAGATTAAATACTTTACTACAAGTCACTCTGTTTTCTATTTCAGTTCCACATATGTGCAATATATAAAAAAATGCTGGAAAATCCCTTTTGTAATTCTGTTTTTAAAGTATCTTTTTTTTCCCTAAAAAGAAAAGGAAAATGTAAAATTAGAAATATATTCTTTGTCTCTTTCAGGCAAATATTTGCCCTATACTGTGAATTTGACTCCTTCCTTTTGGTTGTCTTGGAGATGCACAGTAAAAGGGTATATGCCCAGGCCTTGATTTATATATCTAAATATTGCCTGATAAACATTTAAATATAGCTTTTTTTGACTAGCATTTTGGATGAAAGTGATAGGAGATATATAATTTTGTGGTAATTAAAATGATTCTGTGTAACATTGTGCTTCTGTACTCATTTGTTTTTCATCATCTGTATGAGTGAGCAATAACTTTAAAAACAAGACAAGGCTAATGGCAAGATTTCATTTCTTTTGATGGCTGCATAGTATTCCATTGTGTATATATACCAGGGTTGCTGGGGGGAGGGGGTTTGGGAGAAGGGGGTGGGATTATGGACATTGGGGAGGGTATGTGCTTTGGTGAGTGCTGTGAAGTGTGTAAACCTGGTGATTCGCAGACCTGTACCCCTGGGGATAAAAATATATGTTTATAAAAAATAAAAAATTAAAAAAAAAAAACAAGACAAGGCTAAACTAAACTAAAACCAGGGGATCCTCTATTGCTCAGTCAGTTGAACATCTGACTCTTGATTCCTACTCGGGTCATGATCTCAGGGTCTTGAAAGCCAGCTCCAAGTCAGACCCCTCACTCAGCTCAGTGAGGAATCTGCTTGTCCCTCTCCCTTTCCTGGCCCCTCTATTCCTCTTCCTATCCATCCCCCTAATCACCACACTATCTAAAATAAATAAATAGAATCTTAAAATAAAATGTAAGACACTAATTAAAAAACTACTTTTTTAAAAGGTTAATGATCTTGTCAGGGCTTCAATTAAAAGGATTTTAATAAGTAGGATGGTTAGTCAACTTAGAACTTAAAATAGATATTTGTAGGGTTTAAAAGAGAAACATTTATGTTAGTTGATATAAAAGAGGCTCTCGGACGGCAATGATGGTTTCTTCATTTTTAAATTATTAACAAAATGTAAGCTGGGCTGCATATTGTACCAGAATAACAGAAATATCTTCAATATAAACAGATTTAAAATATTTGCATGGAAATGGTAAATTTATCTTGATTATTTTCAAAGGGAAGGAATTAGCCAAGCATGAATATACAAAGTGAAATAAATATACTTTCCTTTCATTAGTGAAAATCACATTTTACTTTTCTTTGGGATGACATAAATACTTTAAAATTTTATCTACAAAGTAAATTCATATTAAAAAAAGGCACATGTTTAAAAACTAGAACTGGGGATGCCTGGGTAGCTCACTTCACTAAGCATTTGCCTTTGACTCAGGTCATGATCCCAGGGTCCTGGGATAGAGTCCCACATCAGGCTCCTTGCTCAGCGGGGACCCTGTTTCTCCCTCTGCCTGCTTGTGCTCTCTTTCTTTTTCTCTGACAAATAAATAAATTCTTTTTTTTTAAATTTTTTTTAATATAATTTTTTATTTTTTATAAACATGTACCTGGTGATTCACAGACCTGTACCACTGGGGATAAAAATACATGTTTATAAATAAATTCTTAAAAAAATAAAATAAAAATTTAAAAAACTAGAAATGTTTTTACATTAAGTAAGGCTAAAATTATACATGATACTAATATAATATATAACATTAAATATCAGTTATCTGTTTAGAAAAATATGTTCATTCTATAAATAGATTCATCATTGACTCTTTAAGTATCAACTTTAGACTAATAAAAATGGTGGTTGTTATTAGTTCTCCAGGTGTTACATATGATTTAAAGTTATGCTTAAACTACAATATAAGCGAAAGATGTTAAGCAGATGCAATAACCTGGGAGGTCAAAATATGTAAAAGGATTTTATTTAAATGAAACAATAATATGCTGACTAATCTGAAAACACTGACACATTAACAGTGTGCTTTCTTAAAGAAATGCTTACTAGAGAAAATATTTAACTGAAAGAAATGATCTTCATTCAAGTGGGGGCAGATACTCTTAATGTCTTTCATAGTTTTGTAGTGATTAAAGGACAATCATATACATGTAAATGTCATACATGTATAAATGAGAAGAGATGGAAATAGCATGCCTATCAAGTTGTTATTGACAGTTTGTATTCCACCTCAGATTAATATAGGTGATTTTCTTTATTTTCTTTCAGCTTGTCTTTATATTACTTTTCTTTCTTTATGGTGTTCTTTCTTTATAGTGACCTATGTCAGTACAGTGTACTGCATATAGTTAAGATTCAGTTAATTCAGTTGACTAAAATTCATCTATTTTGATCACTTTTATTTCCTGCTTTTCACTGCCACACCTTTTATATTGTCTGCTGTGCTTTTATTGACTCTCAAATAAGTACTTTCTCTTTCCTTATTTAAGCATCTTGCAGCTCACTTCACATCAAAGTTACATTGTGTCCCGTGAATTTTGATGACTTACATTTATTTAATAATGTCCATCTGAACGAAATAAGCCAGTTTGCAAACTCCTCCAATATTTTGGCGCTATTTTTTTCTTATTGATATAGTATTTTATATAGAGAAATGAGTACTAGTGGAGAGTCTGACTAAATACTTAGGTAGAATGTATAAATAGGACCATATGAAATTGCTATTTTTCAAGTCAGAATTTATTGAGTTTTAGCAACTGCGTATGGTTAAACTTAATAATCAAAGGTCTTAGACCAGAAGATTTCCTGAAGGGGAGATAATATAGTTTTATTGTCAATAACTCCCAAATTATACTGTTACTTATGGAGATATTTCCTGAATATACTCCTCACATATGCAGATTTGTCATGATTTGCATAGGCTTAAGTAAAAATTAATGTTGGGGAAATCTTTATGAAGAATGTATATTTCAGGATAAAGTGATATTTGTCAAGTAAGTACTTCTGATCTAATTTTCACATGAATTCCTGAAAATGAAACATGGTTCCAGTTCCATTAAATGTCCCTAGTGCAAATTACCCTATTATGCAACATTAATTTCAATGAGATGTAGCATCAAGCAAAACTATTTTCCAGTTGAATTACTTTTTGAATTAGAAGACATTTTCTAATAAGAAGATAGGCATTTTAATCAAAAGATAGTATTTACTTCTTTCTATAGAATATTTATAGTGTTTGTACTTTAATACAGGTTATAAAATCAAATGGAATGGGACCTCCTTATAATTGTTTATTCCATTATCAGGAAATTGAGAAAATTTGATTCCTAAGAAAAAGTTAAAATAACAAATTTGCCACCGGGTACTTTCCCCATTTTTCCTAAAGTTACATTTTCATACAGATCAACTCTTTACTGGGTGATCTTCTTGATAATAATCTTGATCTTGGTTTTAATTCCAAGTTGTTGCTAGGTTTTGTTTGTCTTACTATAAGTGAACATATAAACATATGTTGTCTTATATAAAATCTGTGTAGTATTTAAGAGGTTAAGCTTTGAGGCTGGATGAATCTGCTTTCAAAATTCTAGCTGCAAACTTTAATAGATCTGTTACCTTGGGCAAATTACTTAAATTCTTAGAGTCTCATGTCCTCATGTGTAAATGGAAGTGACAATAATAGTATATATATTACAGGGTCATTATGTTAAATATGCTTAATACAGTGTTTGACATACAATCAGAACTGAATAAAATGGTGACTACTATTATTTAATAATTGATTATATACTGTAGAAGTTATATTAGGATGAACTTGAGTGCTGGATTTTTCAGGGTATTTGTCACCATAGTAATTTGCAGAAACATGGATCTTTATTTCCCATATATATATATATATATATATAATTTTCAGAATAACAGTATTCCTTGTTTTTGCACCACACCCAGTGCTCCATGCAATCCGTGCCCTCTCTAATACCCACCATCTGGTTCCACCAGCCTCCCACCCCCTACCGCTTCAAACCCCTCAGATTGTTTTTCAGAGTCCATAGTCTCTCATGGTTCACCTCCCCTTCCAATTTCTCCCAACTCCCTTCTCTCTAACTCCCTTATATTTTAATAGGCCTATAACTTTCAGGAATTTCACAAGTTATAAGTAATCTTAAGAGGAGGAGTTCAAATAGCCTGAGTGGAGAACTATCCAATTTCCTAGAGTTTCTTCAATCACATATATTGATACTGAGGTTATTACAAATTCTACTGTTTGCTAAATAGTGAAAATTTTACACAGCTTAAATTGGCAGCAGTGCTGGTAATAGTAGTCAGCACAAAAAATATTTTTTGACAGCTTAAACAATTCTTTAGTAAGTTCTTAGAGCTTTGTTACAAAAATCATGGAATTTCATTGTCTGAACTGGTGAAAATATGTTGGCTAACCAGAAAAAAGTAACTTATGAAAGTTGTATATTGTTTTCTATTAACCTTCACACATCCTACCTCAGTCTCTATTTTTTTTTCTATACTTAAAATTTTGCATAGTCTCTTGCTATTCTGTACAATGCATACTAAGGTTAGTATTTCTAGTCTCAATAGTTGGCAGGTAGCTCATTGTAGTAATGCTATACCTTAAATTTGATATTTTATCCAATATCCCGTTTTCTTATAGTAAATGTAATTAGGCTTTCAAATAATTTTTAAAATTGTGTATTTGAGAGAGAGAGAGAAAGCATGAGTGGGAGGGCAGAGGGAAAGGGAGAAAGAGGGAATCTAAAGCAGACTCTACACTGAATGTGGAGCGTGATGCAGAGCTCCATCCCAGGACCCTAGACGAAACCAATAATCAGATGCCTAACAGATTGTACCACCCAGGCACCCCAGGCTTTAACATAACTTTTGTCTTGCTTTGCAATTATACACATTTACTAATAAGTCATCCATCTGACTGGTTAAAATAGAAGAGCCCAAAGCATTAAATATTGGCCATCTCAGCTTTAATGTAAGAATGTTTTCAAAGAGGAAATGATTTTATGGAAGGGGATCAATTGTAGTTAGCTGTATTTTGGCTACCATGGTGTAGAGGAACTTTATCTTGCATTTCAGAGCAACTACCTTTAAAATACACATATTTTAAATGCACCATTGTGTCTATTACTATTTATTCTCTTAAACAATTATGCCTTCATCATTTTCTTTGAACTAAATTTAGCACATTAACATGTTGCATTACCAAGAACTAAGAGTAATTTGAGGAGATAAATGTATTTGCCATTTGTGTTCTTAATAATAAAAGTGGTTTGTGTCACCTGGCTGGCTTAGTCAGTAGAGCATGTGATTCTTGATCTTGGGGTCTTGAATTTGAGCCCCACATTAGGGGTAGAGTTTACTTAATTTTTTTAAAGGTGTGTGTGAAGAGAGAAAGAGATCATAAAAGTAGTATTCTAATTCAGCCATCAATATATGATTTGTTGGACAAGCTAACAGAGATATTTTCGAATATAGGACAGGAATTATAAGAGTTGTGAAACTGTATAGTCACAACCTCTTGATTCTTATGTATTATTCTAGTAGAAAGAGAAATATCTATGTAGGAATAGCCCATAAGTCATAAGGTGCACCTGACAAATTAGAAAAAAAAGTATTAAGCATAAAGGGCTACAACTTCTCAACTTCCAAATTTCTTATTAATGAAAAATGTGAACATTCATGTTAATTAGATTCCTGGAAATCATATTTGCCTCAAAATAAATAGTACCTATATATGTTAACACTATGAATTCATAGATGAAAATTCAGCTATGAAAATAACTTTAGGGTGCCTGGGTGGCTCAACTGGTTAAGCATCTGCCTTCAGCTCGGGTCATGATCATGGGGTTCCTGGGATCAAATCCTGCACTGGGCTCCCTGCTCAGCAGGGAGTCTGTTTCTCCCTCTCCTTCTGCTTCTCTCTCTCTCTGTCAAATAAATAAATAAAATCTTAAAAAAATAAAATAATTTTAATCTCTTTCAGGCCTGGTTTTTATTAAAGGCAGAGATACAACCCTGAATATTTGCCACACTTCCATATATATTCAAACTGATTGATTGTGTATTTATATTAAATATCTGATTATTTAAAATCATATTAAGCTATGAAAATCATTAGTTCTCTATTCACAAGGAGAGGAGACAGTATTTTCTGGTCAAAATTGCATTAATTCAGAGAGGCAAAACAAAGAGAACAAGGATCTCCATAGATAAATGTTAACTTTATTCAAATTTAACATATGTTGACAAGTTTATATTCAAAATGATCATGTGATGACTTTGGGCATCAGTAAATCCATCACTCAGGTTCTATATTTATGGCATTTGATTTGCTACCTACAACACATTATAAGGATGTCTACATCCCCAAATATTTTGTTCTTTGCCTTTAGATTAATACAGAATGCAATACTTGCTCAGGAATTTAAGGAAATGTCCTAGGACATGAAAAGTATTTGATATATCTTAAGTTATCTAACACTATTTGATAAGAGTTCTATATGGGAATTAAGAGGAAATTAACATATGTCTTTAGCTACACTTATGGTAGCCATCTGAATCTTTAGTCTTAAATATAGAGGTCAAAATGGAAGTTCAGATAGATGATTGATGACCACATTATGCTAGAGGTCTCTTTAAACATATCTGAACTTTACATTTATTTTATTTTGTACAAATAACGCATACATTTAGTTGGATGGCTAAAATTTTAACTCACTTTTAATGAACTTTCATAGTAAAAACTTTTTAAATAATTAAGTAACTTTTATGGAGACCTTAGATTAAAATATGTTCTCTGATTTAGCCTCAACATTTTCTTACAAAACTTGTTCATTTTCCTGACTTTATATGCTCTTGATAATCTTTTTAGTCACTCAGACAAAAAAAAAAAAAATCAAAAGACATTAAAGCTTCTTCCCTATCCCCACATTGCAGTCTACACTTCAGGCTTTTCTATCTTGGAGATTCTTTCCTTATAATCTTTCTTCCTCACTTTGCCACTATTTATCAAAAAACATTTAAAGAACTACTTCCTTTATGACCTCTTTTTAATTCCATTATCCAAAAGTGTTCTTATTTTTTGGTACTTAAATAGTACTTTGCTCTTTGCTTTGTCAGCATATTCAGTATGTTATTTCTGTTATACAAGTCTCTATTATATAAACTTAACATAGTGCTTTACACACTTAGGCTGCTTAAAATTTAAAGATCAGCTGGATGGGTGGAAGGAAGAAGATGGATTATTCTAACAAAAATATACTTTAATAAATATAGAACATGAAGTACCTCTGAGCTTTGTTATCCAATAAGGTAGCTAGTAGTCACATGTGGCTTTTAAATTAAAATCAATTAAAATTAAATAAAATAAAGAATTAATTTTCTCAAATACTGTAGCTATACTTCAAGTATCTAATGGTCACATATGGCTAGCATATTGGACCATTCAGATACAGAATATTTCTGTTATCCCAGAAAGTTGCATTGGATAGAACTGCTCCAGAAAGTTTTGTTGGATGTGAAAAACACAACTCTGGAATTCTAGGAAAGTCATAATCATAAAGAAATAAGGAATAAGATTTTCATTTTCTCATATTAAAGGTGTAATTTACAGCCATTTACAATGTAATTATTCCCCAAAGAGGAATGTTTATATCAGTATCATTTTAATCACCTTTTCACTTCATCACCTTTTCACTTAATCTATATTTTTTCTTTTTTAATTATGCTCAATTAGCCAACATATAGTACATCTTTAGTTTTTGATGTAATGTTCAATGATTCATTAGTTGCATATAACACCCAGTGCTCATAAAGCTCAAATATAATATAGTCACTAAGTTGCTGTGATTTTTATGTAAATATGCATTAAATATTTTAACAGATCTGACTTATTTAAATTAAGATTCAACAGTGTAGTCTCGCTTCTCAAAATTTTAAAAGCTTCTTCTATTGTAAAGCTTGGAAATATCTTCCTAGCATACCCTACCTCTAAAAGTATTTTGGATTTTTCTTGTTTGGTCTAAGAGAGATCCATAATATCACACTGGAAACTTTATATGCCTTACTTTCCCCTTTCCAAAATCTAAAAATATACAAAAAAAAAAAACTTTTAAAAAAATTTGTAGCCATTTCAGCAAATTGGAGGGTCTTCCATATAATGATGGGCTCCTGTCATCTGTTGTCTACTTGTTGAAATCGAACTCAAACTGTTTGACTTAATGCAGAAAAACCCCATAGTGAGTAAGAAGGATTCCACACATCACATGCCAGAGATGTTTTGCCTTAGCTGCTCTCAATTTTGTAGTCTTGTGAAGAAGCTGACAAGGTTAGGTGAGACAGCATTTTTCTGTCCTCCTTACAGAATTACAAATTCCCCTTTAAGTTAGTATGCATTGATATTGAGAAACATAATTAAGATCAATTTCATAACTAAAGAAAATTGAACTTAATATGTAGGTAATTATGAACTCTTAGGAACATAATACATGATTAACATTCAAAGCATGACAATTTTTCTCAGCATCAGGAAATAAATTACTACTAGCCAAATGGGTTAGGATCACACCTAGTCCATATATGTACTGCTTCTACTGTTTCATAAACCTACTGTAAATTCTCAATTCTATGTGTTAGGTTTAAAAAACTTAAAATAGTCCAAAGGAGAAAGCACAGTTAGTGGATATGACATTTTTATTTAAGCTTTCCTAGCCTGACAAATAAAGGTTGCAGAGATTTTGACTTATTTTGAATTCCTAGAATATTTTGTGCCTACTTTTCAGAGTCCTGAATGATTTGCTGCTAAAAGCATTTTACCCATCAGGGAATGTAGAATCATTGCATCCCTGAAACTAAAAGGATCTTGGAGATTCTGCTATGGGATCTCCCAACTACTGTAGCGTTAGGGTTATTGAAGCCCTATCTTTTTAGTGCATTTATTTTATTTGAGTTGCAAATAATTAAATTGTACTGGAGGCAAAGATCTTTTTTTCTTCCCATCCCTCTTTTAATCCTCCAAACTACAGCTGATTGCAGAAAACTATGAGCATTGTATGAAAGTGGGCTTTAATTCATATATTTAAAAATGAGTCTTATGTATATGAAATACCATATAAGTCACATTTCCTCTGCATCCTTTAAGTGCAAATTTTATCTGAATACTTATATTCAGTATTTGAACTGTTTTTTTTTTCTACAAAGATTTGTGTCAAGTTTAAAAATGTTAAGTGAGAATAAAGGGGAAGAGAAAGTTGTATCCTAATATCCTGATTGATATCATGTGGAGAGAGACATAAAACAACAAAAAAAATTGCACAAATTGCAGAAAATATTTTTATTGGCTTAGATGAACACGTCATCAGTGAATTGTCAACATCTAAGACTGAATTAAAAGAAAAGATACAGCACCACAGACCAACTGATGGTAATCAATGAAGACTTAAGTGCCCTTTGGATCCTACAGAGATGCCATTAGGTTCATTAGTTACCTATGTACTGATGAATTACAGAAGTACCTATTTTCAGAAAAAAAATACCTGTTCTGTGGACTATGAACACTCTGGGCAGAGGCACTGTTCTTCCATATTTTTTCATTTCCTATGCCTTGTATGTAGAAAGTACTCAACATATATATACCAAACTAATAGACAAGAGATTGTCCTAATGAATATAAATAATTGTCATTTCTTGCATTGGTAGGATGAACTAATATTCCATCCTTCCAATCTCCACTTAAGTGAATAAAAGTTATTTAAGCTTCTACTTAAACAAAATTTGAAATAATCTTCAAATGTCATGGGGACTTTTAATTTTTTAAAAAATCATTTAAGTTTGTATCTTATTGATTAATGTGTCCTCCAGTGCACCTCTTCAGTACTTTAATATAATAATGTATTTTATATTTTAAAATAATGTAATAATGTATTTAAGTTGTCACAAATTTCCATTCTCAGTTTCTCTCTTCTGTGAGGCAGAAAAAGAGTAAAATATGCCCCCAGCTCTGACATTACTGAAAGAGGAAATATCTTTAAAGTGCTAGTTATTGTGGGGATACCTGGGTTGTTCAGTTGGTTAAGTCTCTGCCTTTGGCTCAGGTCTTGATCCCAGAGTCCTGGGATCCAATGGAGTTGGTCTCCCTGCTCAACGGGGAATCTGTTTGTTCCTCTTTCCCTGCCCATCCTCCCAGCTCATGTTTTCTCTCTCAAATAAATAAATTAGATCTTAAAAAAAAAAAAAAAGTTCTGGTCATTGCAAAATTTGTCAGGCACTTTAATCTTTTTTTTTAAAAAATATTTAATTTATTTATTTGACAGAGAGAAAGATCACAAATAGGCAGAGAGACAGACAGAGAGAGATGAGGAGAAGCAGGCTTCCTGCTGAGCAGAGAGCCCGATGCGGGACTCGATCCCAGGCCCCTGGGATCATGACCTGAGCCGAAGGCAGAGGCTTAACCCACTGAGCCACCCAGGCGCCCCGTGGCACTTTAATCTTAAGGAAGAAAAGATTTAAGGAACTTCTTTTACCCTTTGCATAATTATTTTCATTTATTATCTTCATTACTCTTCTATCTCTTCCAATCATTCTCTTCATATATTCAAATCTACTGTCAGTGATACCCAAGACTTCCCAGGTCCATCAAATTTCCCTATGTTTTCACTGTACTTTTCAGTCTTCATATTCATTGATGTCTTCTTCAGTTCCATTATAGTTCCATTACTTTTGAATTTCTACAATTCTTCTAAGTCTCTCCCCACTCTTTAAGTTACCAATCTTCATCATTCCAATTTCTCCCAGTTAGTTTTCTTTCATCCTTGTTCTGGTTAGATTCTATGGGATGCTTCTTAATCCCCTAGCCTATCTTAAATCATTCCTTAACTCTCCTTAATACTCTCTTTCTTTTCAAGTTTCCTCCATAGCCCCTTCCAAATTCTGTACTCCTCCCAGTTTGCCTACTGTCTCAGAGTTCTTCCAAAATATTCACATCCTTTAGTGATAATTGGAGCATAATTCATTATAATAATACTACATTTACAAACAGCTTGAGTTTATAAACTGCCATAAATAAGACAGTTTGTAGTTTAATCAATGGCAGTTTAATTTAATGTTATTATTTCTTTCCTTTTTTTATTGCCCCTTAACATGCACACATTATAAGACCTGATATCTGTAGCAAGCCAGCTTTCAAAAGAATTTAAGATAGTAGAACAATTTTTTTTTTTTAAAGCAGTTCCCTGTTTTCTCGGTGGTACTTTACCATTAAAGTAGAAAATCAAGATTAAACCAAAGTAAACAATTTTTATTAAACAAGATATGCAGTTAGAACAATATTCTGTATACTTTTTAAGGAGTAAAGGATAAAGAGTAAATGAGTAAGGAAATGAGCTATTTGCACATGACACACAATAACAGCTAATGATATATACCTTTTTAAATTAAAGTTAAAAAATCAAAACTTATTGTTTCATGACTCTGCTGACTGCCTTTTCCATAGTTGTCATATTTTAACTGAGTCCATTAAGGACTTTTATTTAACATTATCCTTACTCTTATCCCATGTGATGTTAAACTGTGAAAGTTTCTTAGACGAAATGAGTTGTGAAATACCCTGAAGCTGACAATGACCTTGAATGACCAGAGAACAGGCAGAAAATTTTATGACTAGAGAGTGGGTGTTGGCGACTCTGAAGAGGGGAGGTCATGAACTATAAATTAATAAAAAAGACCTATGGGCAGAAGATATGAACAGACACTTCTCTAATGAAGACATACAAATGGCTATCAGACACATGAAAAAATGTTCATCATCACTAGCCATCAGGGAGATTCAAATTAAAAACCCATTGACATACCACCTTACACCAGTTAGAATGACCAAAATTAGCAAGACAGGAAACAACATGTGTTGGAGGGGATGTGGAGAAAGAGGAATCCTCTTACACTGTTGGTGGGAATGCAAGTTGGTCCAGCCACTTTGGAGAACAGTGTGGAGATTCCTTAGGAAATTAAAAATAGAGCTTCCCTATGACCCTGCAATTGCACTCCTGGGTATTTACCCCAAAGATACAGATGTAGTGAAAAGAAGGGCCATCTGTACCCCAATGTTTATAGCAGCAATGGCCACGGTCACCAAACTGTGGAAAGAACCAAGATGCCCTTCAACGGATGAATGGATAAGGAAGATGTGGCCCATATACACTATGGAGTAGTATGCCTCCATCAGAAAGGATGAATACCCAACTTTTGTAGCAACATGAATGGGACTGGAAGAGATTATGCTGAGTGAAATAAGTCAAGCAGAGAGAGTCAATTATCATATGGTTTCACTTATTTGTGGAGCATAACAAATAGCATGGAGGACAAGGGGAGTTAGAGAGGAGAAGGGAGATGGGGGAAATTGGAAGGGTAGGTAAACCATGAGCGACTATGGACTCCAAAAAACAATCTAAAGGTTTTGAGGGGGGGGGGGGGGGGAGGTGGGGGGATCCAGGTGGTGGGTATTATAGAGGGCACGGATTGCATGGAGCACTGGGTGTGGTGCAAAAACAATGAATACTGTTACACTGAAAATAAATTAAAAAAAATTTTAAAAAAAGACCTATGTTGGAAGTTACTAATTAAGGACTTGAATGTTAGGTTTCAGAGTTAAGACGCTAAAGATTTTAATAGGTAACACATGTAATTTTGTTTTGTCTTGCTTTGTTTTGTTTGCAGTTTTTGTTATTGTTGTTTTGTTTTGGTTATATATAATGTTTTTTAAAGTAATTATTTATTTTCTAAAATAAAAAATAAAAGTAAAAACCCATGAAAATGTCTGGCTAAATAGATAACATATTTGGATTTATTTTGTAACTTGAGAACTTTTCTTCTGAATAAAGAGGTGGAGAAGCTATCTTTATGTCAAATCTCACTCACTTTGACAGGTTATTTTTTGGTATTAATACCTGTAATTAGTGGAAAATTTTGAAGGTGTAATGTTGTAGTTGTCAGCTATAGTAAGTTTTAATTATCTTTACAGAAATTAAATATTTATCAATTTCAATACAAAATCTTGATGATTTATTTTAGTTGGAAGCACTGTTTCAAAAACTACTTGATTCTGTAAGATTTGTTTGTTTCAACCATTTTAACACAGTGCAGGATTACAAGATTTTATGAAATATTACATTTTTACAAAATACTGATGATATATTATAGTTATCTACTTAATTTCCCTGCTTGTTTTAAACTTATAATGGTTCTTAAAAATTCAAATATCAATTAAAATAAATCAATGGCCCTGGAGATAACCATACATTATATGTTTATTAAAAAATTTAAAAATTAAATTAAAAAATACATAAATAACATAAAACAATTAATGAGTCTATATGTTTCCTATTTCATCAAAGGAAAAATTAATAAATTTAAACATTCCAAAATTAATTATAACATCTAAAGATAAATGTCATTGGAATATAGCCTTCTTGAAAATGTTATCAAGGGTTATAAAATTTTGAGGAGAATTTTTTTTAAGATTTTATTCATTTATTTATTCATGAGCGAGAGATAGAGAGAGGCACAGGCAGAGGGAGAAGCAGGCTCCCAAAGGAGCAGGAAGCCCAGGCAGGAATCAATCCCAGGACCCTGGGATCATGACCTGAGCCGAAGGCAGATGCTTAACCCTCTGAGTCACCTAGGTTCCCAGGAGATATTTTATTACTTAAAAAAAAAAAAACCCTGGAAAATATAAAATAATCATTAAAATATTCTCTTAAAAACAAAGTTCCATTGTAAATTATATGGGAAACAAACTAGAAACAAATCATGGAATCATTACCTACCAAAGACAATAGGTGATAGGGATTAAGGAGTGCATTTGTGATGAACACTGGATGTTATATGGAAGTGCTGAATCAACAAACTGTACACCTGAAACTAATACTACACTGTATATTAACTAACTGGAATTTAAACAAAAATTTAAAAAAGCATACAGTCTTTAAATCCTATAAAAATTTTAACTCAATTAAAATTATATGAAATACACAGTTTATGACAATAGAGAGTTTGCCTTTGCATATGGAGTTGTGGTGTAAAATTCCTTAAAGCTGTAGCATTGCATATGGTTGAGATCCATTACACAAATGATTATATATTTATGATTAAAGCTTATTATTTCAATCATAGAATGCTAGAAACGGAATAGATCTTAGAGATAAACCCTAACCATACTCACCTGAATGAGAAAAATAAGGCACAGAATGATTAAATTACTTTTCCAAAGTCATAGCTACTTAAAGACAGTTAAAACTACAGTTCAAATCCAATTTTACTGTCTTACAAGAATAGACTTACTTGTCTTTGTGAGTGCAGGATATAGAACCACTTTTGTTTATTTTCTTTAGTTTAATAATAACAACAACAAGGATTACAAACACGTAGGGCACTTACTGTGGTTCTAGGAACTCCTCTAAGTTATTTGCATATGTTGATTCATTTGTTCTTCACAATAACACTATTGTGGTAATAGCTCAAAAGCTACTATTGAGGTAGATAGTGTTATTATCTCTATTTTATACTGAGACACAGAGAATTATAAAAACTTGGAAAAAGTTACACAGCTAATAAGTGGTCGATCATGGATGATGGATTCGAAACCAGACAATGTCTCCATAGCTCATGCTAGAGAATCATGAATAAAATGTTTCTTTTCTATCCTTTCCTTTCCTTTCTTTCTTTTTTTTTTTTTAAATTTGAGTGTAGTTGACACACAATGTTACTTTAGTTTCAGATGATTTAACAACTTAGTGATTTGACAAGTTTATATATTATGCCATGTTCACCACCAGTGTAGCTAACATCTGTCCCATTATATTGCTATTATAATATCATTGATTATATTCCTTGTGCTGTGCCTTTTATTCTTATGACTTGCTCATTCCATAACTGAAAGCTTGTATCACCCTCTCTCCTTAATTCATTTTACCAACCAACCCTCCAGGATATAATCAACTTTGCTTCTAAAATTTTGTTCTTATGCTATCTATGATATTAAGTCCTGACACAAAGTAATTTTATCGTGAATACTACATTATTTTTTAGGGTTTATGTTTTCAGGATTGTCAGTTTATAGTAAGAATTAATGCAGCATGTGGTCATAATTTCTTAGGGTGCCAGTTATAGCAAGTGTGAAATAGTTTTAGTTGTGACAGTTCATTCTATGATCTCCATTAAATATCCAAATATCTTTGAAAAGAAAAAATAGAATCATATTTATAATATTTCTTGGGATAAGAAGAGCATTTCAGGACACTACTACACATATATCCCTTATATAAAAAATGTAAGTTGCCTAAAATAAGACAATGTCCATTTTCACTTATTTCATACCCTATTTAAAATTGAAATCATCAAAATTTGGTATCCTGAAAACCGAAAATATTTTGGGAGGTAAGGTAAAATTATAACTTGAGGTTCTATTACCTAGTAGGAAGAATCCCTGTTCTTTTTCTTTGGAAAACTATTTTTCAAAACCAGTGTGAAATGTAATTTTCAAAAGAAATATTTAAATGTTTTTTTTTCTTGCAAGCTTTCATAAATAAACAAAACTCAAGCTATGTTTTCCATAAACAGTGTAGTAACTAAATTAATAAAAACAACAATGACAATAAATGCCTAAATAAAAATATCTTTTTGGTCTCCATATGCATTACTGTGGGGACACTGTGAAAGTAATGTCTATTGGTACTACCTCAATATGAGTAATGCTGATCATGTGATTTCCACTTCAACCATTGTTTGATATAATGGCATTTCAGCTGGGTATTTTTTTTTAACTTTTTAAAATTGTGTTATGTTAGTCACCATAAAATACATCATTCGTACATTTTGATGCAGTGTTCCAAGTTTCATTGTTTATGTCCAACACCCAGTGCTCCATGCAATACATGCCCTCCTTAGTACCCACCACCAGGCTCACCCAAATTACCATTCCCCGCCCCTCCAAAACACTCAGTTTGTTTCTCAAAGACCACAGTCTCTCATGGTTTGTCTCTCCTTCCAACTTTCCCAACTCCCTTCTCCTCTCCATCTCCAAAATCCTCCATGTTATTCCTTAAACTCCACAAGTAAGTGAAACCATATGATAATTGACTCTCTCTGCTTGACTGATTTCACTCA